>NW_017306280.1:346635-397263 GCF_000935625.1 Nanorana parkeri | reverse complement strand
GGGTTTCTGACTGACGGCGGCCCGATGTCAGAGAAAAAAAAAAAAAGAAGACAGCATTTAAAAGGTTTACTCTGCAGAGTAAACCTTTCCGGGAGAAAATGTTTCTCTCCCGGGTGTTCGGGAGCCGTTATCTAATAGCGGGAGACTCACGGAACATCCGGGAGAGTCGAGATGTCTGTCTCTTTGAATCAAAACCTGTTGCTTTGTCCTGAGGTGTCTCATGGACTCGGCAATTTGCTGGTATTGTAAGACAATGTATATGAGAAAGTGACATGGCTCAGATGTTGTAACGAGCCCCAGAACCGTGCCGCGGGTCGTTTGCATTCCACCGTGGAACGCATCGGCCGCGAGTCAAGCAGCTCACATTCTCCCCAAGTAGGGGAGGTATTATGCGCTCCACTGTGGAACGCAGAAGTGGCGAGAGGCCGTGAGGCTCCTCTTCCGCGGGCTATTTAAACTGACAGGACCGTTAGTATGGCTTCCACTATTCGGATTGCATGCCCTACTAACGCCAGGAATCGCCTACTCACCAGCCTGTCTTTACAGTACACAGACTGCAAGCTGCCAATGTGGCAGCAGATAAGATGGCTAAATATATTTAAATAATTCATGTTTTATTGTATCTACATATAATGAGGCCTCTGACCCTCTCCCTCCTTCTTGCATTTTAACCACACATGCAAAAGAGAGCAGCAATGTGTAAAAGGCCGTCTGACTTTTGTCCTAGAGTTTACTTTTGCAACTAAAAATGCTGATGGCAGAAACTTGTGACTGACCCCCTCCCCCTTCTCGCAAGACTATTAGTAATCAATCCTGAGTTTATGACAAAAAGGTTGTGACAGGATACATAAACCATAAATGGTAAAATTGCAAATGCTGCTTGCTGATTGGCTTAGAGCTGTAAAGGAAATATGTGTATTAGAAATATGTAATGTGACGTAATTGTTGTTATATATATGTAGTGACCGCCCTTAAAGGGCCACTCAGGAATTGGAGACGGTAGTCACCTGAGTCCTCTGCAGAGAATAAAGAAGATTTGTATTCCTGAAGTCTGTGTCCGGAGTCCATTGCTGGTTTCCCAAAAGCTGTTTCCCGCTACACCATCTCATCCCCTAGAAGAGGGGTCCTTGATCCTGAGGTTACCTCTTCAAAAGCGCAAGTACTCTGCATTTGAACCACATTGCTGGTTGTGCCGCGCTCTGTTTGAGTCCAGTCTATTAGAACTGCTTTTCCAGTATATGCGATACTGACTGCCTGTACTAGCACCACTTCATTTTGATACCTACATATATCTTAGTGGGGAGTGTGTATTGATGTCTGGTGTATGGACTGCCTATGCTTGCAACCCCTCCTGCAATCCAAGCAACATTAATGAGAAGCCCTCTTCATTGCATATCCTGTGGAACGCCTTACATACCTTACTGCTGCCTAATTACCAGTAAATACCATCTAAGTGATACCTCTCATTTATGAGACTGGGGGTTATGACGGAATAACTCCTCAGCCCTCCTTTTTCTCTTTTTGTTTTAAGTGGCTGATGATGCTCGAATCCCAAACTCTCTGCTACTGACTGAGAGTGACGCCTGGGATTCAAGACTGATTGCCTCACAGTTTCCACAAGGGTGACTACCATCCGCAGTTGTGATCCTGTACACTCAGTGATAACCAGGGCGCGTGGCAGATGTGCTTTAGGTGTTGTTCAATTATAACTCTTTGGACAGGCAGACTTCAAAAGTAAGAAGTATTGTAAGACACATTAGTCAAGGAGGTTTACAATGTCATAACTTTCTGATAAATTGCTGAATTCTTAAACTGTTGTATACGGTAACAAGCCAAGAAACACATCTCTACAAGAACAAAGAAAATCACCAAACAGATGCTAAAAGTAAATATTCACTTAGCGCACAGAATGTTCTTCTTGCATCCTAATTCTAATTAAATGGCAATTAGAATACATTTGCAGTTCTAATTGACAATAACACCTTCAGTTCACAGTTTAGGTTTATTACCCAATGGCGCAAAGATAAAAGATTGCTACATTATCCCGGTTGTCTCTTACGGCTGAGATTTTATTGACAGTAATAAGGGGATGTTTATATTGCTGGAGTCATTATGGTGCAATACAGGTAGGCTTTGTACTAAAGAAAATGTAAACTTTTTTCCCCCTTTTTTTCATCCTTTGTTGCATCTCAGTGCTGCTTGAGGGATGCACTGAGCGATGGCAGCATGGCACGAGTCTCAAGCTGGGTTTTCCGATGGTGAGAACAGTGGACCATGCCTGTGTAATCAGTTGTAGCCTCCACCAGAATCCTGTGTGACAGACTGACAGTAATGTGAAGATAGGTCACCAGAACTCAAACATGCAATGAAAGTATCATTCTTCACTGTGTCGCCTTGAGGAAGAGACCCTGCGTGGAGTAGAAACGTAATTTTTGACCTATGTGATGTTACTTGCAATATAATATATTTTCTTTGCAACCTTGAGTGCTGGTGACTTATCTTCCCCATCTCTGAGGTTCTGCACGGCGCCATCCGTTGCAGTCACTACGAGCACCTACCTTATTTACATTGGTTACAATGCTATATGGTGTAAAGTAAGTAACAATTTAAGGCTGACAAGTAAGAGACAATAAAAAAGCGTTGTCACTCTAACAGAAATGCCTGAATAAAGACCTTCATGGCAGAATCACCAGATATTATTTTAATAAACGCTGTATGGTGTGAAGCAGGTACCTTCAACAATTTAGGCGGACGAGTAAGAGATATTAAAGTGACATTTAAAGGGAAACATTTTTCCCCCCTCCCAATGTTATTGTAAGGACTTACCTTAAATGATGCCTCTTAATCCGATCATCTTCTTCTTTCCTGTAGTTTTCAGCTGTCCCTCCAGCGCTGGTGCTGGTCTCCAATCCAGCGCCGACTCCTCTGTCTCTGCTGGCATTTCCTGTCCCACGGAGTCTGTTCAGGTGCATGCTGCTGCATTTACTTATCTTGTGTCACTCCTCGTCTCCCGGCCGAAGATCTGAACTGCGCATGCAACCGCCCCAAGATCTTTTGCGGCCGCCTGAGAATCTTCAGATGTTTGGACGGGAGCGTGCGGCGAAAACACAGGTAAGTTAAGTTTTTTTTGTTTTTGCATAGATCTACTGCTTGCTAGATATACTAAAGGGGTTTTATCAAGAATAATATTATGGAACAGAGGACGTGGTTTATGGGAACTTTCTGTCAATTCAGTACAGTATATCTCAGTATACAGATAGCTGCGGCTGTTTAGTGTCTGAAAACCCAATGTATATTGCTGAATATTGTTTCTTTAATTATTGAGCTTCTTTCATACAATGCTTAACACTTAAATATATATTTTGTTTCGTAAAAACATTTACAAAACTCTCTACAAGGTGTGTTGGTGTGCTGTGGATCCTATATGGGCGGTACATTTCGGCTTGGGGTAAAAGGAATAGCCGAGTTATTCTCACTGATGGTGAATCACTAACCATTTGTAACATGCAGCTGACAGATTCACTTGCAGTCAGTATTTGGTGAATGTCAGATTCACCACTTTATATCTATGCTCTTGTGTGAATTTAAACATGCTTGGACAAACAAATCTATACTCGGACAAAAAGGTAAAAAAAAAACAAAAAAATGAAAAGGGGGGTGGGGGGAGCAGACTCGACTTGACCACTTGGTCTTTTTCTGCCATCATTCTTCTTCTATGTTTCTAAGTCTATTTGTTTTTCATAGGAAGTACGGCATACAGGACAGATGCAGTCAGCACATATGGACAATCCGTGACCATGTATAATGCCGAACATTAACAAGAAACACTGCCAAAATGCTTCAGTAACAGCAATGTGTACAAAATTAAATACAGAAATCTGGGAACAAACAAATCAAGAGGTCAAGAAGAGTGAAAAGGAATACAGAATAAAGTAGAGCAGATTAGGGGAAAAAGACTGGAGCAGAGAAAGTAGAAATGAGTACAGGACAGAAGAAAGAAGATGTGTACGGAACAAAGGAAAAAAGAAGAGCGATGAGTCCAAGACAGTGGAAAGTTGAGAGGTGATGAGTCCAGGACAGTGGAGAGAAGAGGGGTAATAAGTACAGGACAATGGAGAGTTGAGAGGTGATGAGTACAGGACAGTGGAGAGAACAGGAGTGATGAGTAGGAGGGCAGTGGAGAACAGTGATGAGTAGAGGACAGCGGAGAAAAGAGGGGTGATGTGTACAGGACAGTGGAGAGAACAGGAGTGATGAGTAGAGGGCAGTGGACAGAAGAGGGGTGTTGAGTAGTGGACAGAAGAGGGGTGATGAGTAGTGGACAGATGAGGGGTGATGAGTACAGGATAATGGACAGAAGAGGGCTGATGATAAAAAGAGTAGTAGAGAGGGGATGATGTGAAAAAGAGGGGGTGATAAAAGAAGAGGGGTGACTTAAAGTAGGGTGATGGGTATGGAATGAGGGGGGAAAAGAATGGAAAGTGAAGAAAGGAAGAATACAGTTAGTGGGAGAGGGAGATGAAATTGATAAAATAAGCTACAAAAGAGGGATATGAGTACATAAAAGGAGTAGAGAAGAGAGGGAACACATCAAGAATAGAAAAGAATAAGAATGAGTTAAGAACGGAGGACAGAAGAGTAAGAATAAGCACATCTGGGAAGAGAAATTATGCCAACGTGTGAAAAACAGAATGTAGTGAAACAGAGAATAAAAAGATAAAAAGTGAATGAATAAGGAATGAAGTAGAGAAGCAGAGAAGAGTTGGTTTCGGTACAGGATATATATGGAGGAAGGATAAGTAGGGAAGGAATAAAAGAAAAATAGGGAAGAGAAATGCACAGAGAAAAGCAGAGAACAAAGAGTTCAGAGAAGAGTAAAGCTGGCCATACATCTATAGATTATCTGCGGATTTTCTATGGTCAGATGGAAAAAGTGCAACAGATTCCTCCATCTACGCTAAACTGTGTGAATGGAGAATCTTCCACTGGGCCAAGCTTCAGTATCTTGCTAGTCGGCCCCGCTGGCTCTCCAAATACCTGAACAATCTGATTGGATGCAGGCATTGTTCAGGTATTTTGAGAGCCAGTAGGGCCAACTAGCAAGATACTGAAGCTTGGCCCAGCGGAAGATTCCTCCATCCACACAGTTTAGCGTAGATGGAGGAATCTGTTGCACTTTTTCCATCTGACCATAGAAAACCTGCAGATAATCTATAGATGTAGGGCCAACTTAAGTGTGGGAGCAGATTGGATTAACTGTTGGATCCTACAGTGGCACCCACTATTTTTTTAAGCTTTTCACACAAAGAATGCGCTGTTAGCAAATGTAAGGGAGAAGAGGGTGATGAGGAGAAGAGGGGAGTTGAAAAGAGGGGTGACTTGAAGTGTTTTTCTAATTTTTTTCTCAGAAATAAGAAAAGACAGACAGTGAAAAAGTTAAGAAAATCATAGCAGCAGTACACAAAAATAAACGATTAGAAAACAGTATACAAAATACAAAAAACAATAAACACAAAAAATGAATAACTAAAATAAACTACCCTTAAATACACCTCTAAATAAATAAAAAAGTGAATAATAATAAATAAAAAAAAAACATACATTTTTGTTGCTCTGGAACCAAAACAGAGTTTCAGCTTCAGGAAAAATATCGCTGAGCGTAATTCCACTGCAAAAGTAATTTAGCCAAAATCACTCCACTCATCCCTAACAACAAGTAGTTAATAGCCATCAGAGAGTAATCCATATGAAACCAATCAACTAAAGCCAGATTTTATACACGTACAATACAACAGCTGTGTTCATTTGCAACAGTTTTGCTTTTTCTATATTAGGCAGTACTGTTGCTCTACACTTCCATAACATACAAATGACGCCCATTACTTATTTTGCTTATTTTTAATTACTAAAGAAAGTATGAAAAAGAATACATCAGGTGACATCATTAAAACACAATTTGTAAGGCACATCTGCTGAATAAGTTAGTGAAGCTCTGAATCACAAAGCCAAAGATGAAATCACCCAATGCAGACAGCGCTCAGAGCCAGATGTTACTTCTTAGAGAACAGATTTCATGATTTGGAAAGGAAAAGAAGTACAGCTGTCACGTCTATCTTTTACGTGGCTGTTATAGGACTGTTATACTGACTGAAAGATTAGAAGTCTGGGAAGGTCAATGGGAAAGCGGCAAAAAGACACCCCCCTCTGCAAAATCGCTTATACACATCCTCAAGAGTCATTGCAATTGGGGGTCAGGCTTCTCAGTCGTAAGTGGAGCGAGTAACGTTTATCAACCCCTAATCCAGCTAAAACTGGGGAGACTGCCTCTCAGGGCATGAAATGATGGGGAAATATCTCAATCATGGAAATCAAGGAAATCTTCCTATCTTGTCTAAACCACACCTCTCATTTCTTGTACTGTTAAACTTTAATACAAGGTACAGCAATGATCCTAAACAACCAGAGACCTATGCATTTTTTAATCAGAGAGCACACAGCAAGGAGCTGTTTGCCTTCAGACTCTCTAAATGTTATTTATTATTGGTATTTATACAGCACTAGAAATTTACGCAGCGCTTTACATATAGTGCACATTCACATCAGTCCCTGCCCTTGAGCAGCTTACACTCTGAGGTCCCTATCTCACATGCATACATGGTTGATTTATAGAGGAGCCAAATAACCTTCCAGCATATCTTTGGAGGGTAGGAGGGAACCAGAATACCCAAAAGGACACCCACACAAGCACAGGGAGGTAATGCAAATTCCTTGGAGATAGTAACCTTACTGAGGTATGAACCAGGGACCCCCGGTGTTGCAAGGATGAAATGCTAACCACTATGTCCAAATGACACTTGCTGACATTGGTAAAAATCTTCCCAACAATGACAAAGACGGGAATAAAAGAGGCGCTGGGACTTTAACAAATATTAATTCAAGATAATAGAGAGACCATAATCATTCGACGAGCTGATTCTCTCTGGCAAGGTTGTTCAAGTGAAACAAGGCTCCCCTCTGGTAGGTGACGCAAAGCATTAACACACAGCAGAAGCTCCAAACCAAACGGTGAAAGAGTCCAAATTGCTTTAATTTGTTTATAATATGATCACATAAAAGAGCCAACATGTTTCAGGGACCAAAAACACTCCCCCTTCTTATAACTATATAAACATTATAAATATTATAAATAGAAAAGTAAAAATTAAATATACACACACACTGCATATTTACTTTTATACTTTTTTTTAATATTTATATCAATTTTGTAGCCCTGAGGATGGGGTGTTTTTGGCCCCTGAAATGCATTGGTTGTTCCATGTGATCATTTTATGAACAATTTGCGTTTCCTCACCATTTGGTTTGGCGCTCCTGTTGTATGGCTATGCTTTCAGCAATAAAAACTTGACAGAGTTTGTGCCCCTTCTTCACACTATCCAAAACAAAATACATTTTGGCTGTAGTTGGACTTTAAATGCTTGTTTGTAAAACAAATATCTTATATTCCCTGTTGCAATTTGACATTAAATTATAATGCATGCACTTAACATTAAGAAACATATACACTATATTGCCAAAAGTATTGGGACACACCTCCAAATCATTGGATTCAGGTGTTCCGTGAAATTGTCTTGCTACTAAATATTCCGCAGTCATCTGTTAGTGGTATTTTAACAAAGTGGAAGCGACTGGAAACAACAGCAACTCAGCCACGAAGTGGTAGGCCACATAAAATGACCGAGCGGGGTCAGCGCATGCTGAAGCGCAGAAGTCGCCAACTGTCTGCAGAGTCAATAGCTACAGACCTCCAAACTTCGTGTGGCCTTCAGATTGGCACAACAAGAGTGCGTAGATGGGTTTCTGCCATGGATTTCCATGGCAGAGCAGCTGCATCCAAGCCTTACATCACCAAGTGCAATGCAAAGCGTCGGATGCAGTGGTGTAAAGCACGCCGCTACTGAACTCCAGAGAAGGGGAGACGTGTTCTCTGGAGTGACGAATCACGTTTCTTTGTCTGGCAATCCAATGGACGTGTCTGGGTTTGGCGATTGCCAGGAGAATGGTACTTGCCTGACTGCTTTGTGCCAAGTGTAAAGTTTGGTGGAGGGGGGATTTTGGTGTGGGGCTGTCTTTCAGGGGTTGGGCTTGGCCCCTTAGTTCCTGTGAAGATAACTTTTAAGGCATCAGCATACCAAGACATTTTGGACAATGTCATGCTCCCAAATTTGTAGGAACAGTTTGGGGATGGCCCCTTCCTGTTCCAACATGACTGCGCACCACTGCACAAAACAAGGTACATAAAGACATAGATGAGCGAGTTTGGGGTGGAGGAACTTGACTGGCCTGTACAGAGTCCTGACCTCAACCCCATAGAACACCTTTGGGATGAATTAGAGCGGAGACTGTAAGCCAGGCCTTCTCCTCCAACATCAATACCTGATCTCGCAAATGTGCTTCTGGAAGAATGGTCAAACATTCCCAAAGGCACATTCCTAAACCTTGTGGACGCCTTCCCAGAAGAGTTGAAGCTGTTATAGTGGCAAAGGGCGGAGCCAACTCAATATTGAACGCTACGGACTAAGACTGGGATGCCATTAAAGTTCATGTGCGTGTAAAGGCCGGCGTCCCAATACTTTTGGCAATATAGTCTATATCTGATCCTAGGTCCACTTTAAGCACCTCCGGTGTGTTGCAAACTGTGAAGCAATACCAAACTGGGATTGAACAGCAGCCCTAGTATATAAGCAATTACAGCCATCATTTGCACACAAGGGATTTTTCTTTACGACCATCAATGAAACTAAAGTCCGAAAGTCTAAAATCCTTTCTTGTGTGTCTTTTCCAAGTTGGTGACATGGGTCATGTTTTTATTTGTGACTGTATATCCGTTGGTCACCAAGATAAGAAGTGAGGAGAAACCCCCCCGTACTAATTACACATCCATAAGATCCATAAGAGGTTGAAACGCTTCCCTACTTTATTGAGGCAAGCAAAATAGGTTTTGACTGGTGTTCCAGCTAAATACTTTGCATCTATTTACAGAACCTGGAAGAGATTAGTGAATATTGATCTTCACTAACCCAATTCTGGGGAATCCCTTGGGTCGTCTCATGTGAGAATAACAGACAGAAAGGTGTATTAAATGCATATCCTTTTCTTGGGAAAGAATAATTTCTAAATAATCAGCAACCTAAATACAGCAATTTTCCCACAATTACACCGGTTAAAAGAATTTATTGTTTCCCTAGTGACAAACAATTTAGTTGAAAAGAACTCGTACACCCATTGATATGAAGAGATTTTTGTAATTTTCCTTGGAAAGCGGCCCAGTGGATATTCTGAGTCAGCTGACACCTGTTTCTGGGTTTAAAGACAATTTCTTCTGATTTTAAACAGTGCAATTCATTATCCTTAAAATCCAGTGGGAGAAAAAAAAGAGGACCTGTATACATATTATTTCATATACAATTGATAGAAATATTATATATTTTAAACAATTTTAGATACAGTAAACTCAATTTATAACATTTGTATTATAAATTGTGTGTTTTTTCTGGATTTTTGGTTAATATTCTGTCTCTATCATTTAAAATACACCTATGATAAAAATTATAGACCTTTTCATTGCTTTGCAAGTGGGCAAACTTACGAATTCTGCAGGGGATCAAATAATTATTTTCCTCACTGTATGTGAAAAAGATTGGCTTCATTTTCATAAACTTATCGAGGGGTGTTTATGGTTTTTAAACAACTTGGTTTATGCATAATTCCTAGTTTTAAAGGAGGCCATTTTGGACTGAAAGGGAATAGTTTCTGTAATATCCAATGATGTAAACCACCCACAATGCATCTGATAGTACATGTGATAGTTTCATAGTCTGTAAGTGACATAAAAAAAATCAGGACAAGAAAGGACAAGACAGAAAAAAGCCACTGTATTAAGATGTTATATGGGCCCTTTTGGAAATATGGCTTTTAAAAGAGAACTATGGGGTAAGCGTTTTCCCCATAGTTCTCTTAAGGGTCACGGGAGACATATAACAGGGTCCTCCTGTGACCCAAAGCTGAGTATATTGCGAGCTACAGCTCGCGGTACACTGAGACTGCCGCAGCCAGCACGGATCCTGACAATGCTGTCGAGATCCACCCAGCTGCGTGAATAACAGCTGGCTCTGCCTATCTAAAAGGCAGAGCTAGCTGTACCTGCCCCCTCCCCCCGTCCGTTCCTCCAGTCAGCGCTGGAGGATCGGAGAGGGGAGGGGAGGAATCCCTGCAGGGGGCAGTAACTGACAGTCACCGCTCTCTGCAGGGAGCTGATCGAGAAGTGAGCGAGCGACTGCATGTGTTCGATCACTTCGATCTATTAAGCCGACGTGTGACAGTTTCATTGCCACACGTTGGCTCGAACTATGAGGATGATTGATTTTTACTCACCTCATAGTTCTCTTTAAAGATGGACTCTAGGCACATATAAGAACAAAATTAATTCAGAAATTTATTAATTATTTGACATGTTGCATAAAATGTAATCTTAAAAATTTAAACAATGAAATTAATAAATGCATTAAAATGTAATCCTAAATGCAACTAATGTAAGTACCTGAATTGCACTTAAAGTGACTCTGTCATAAGAAAATGATGGGGGCTGCCATTGCATGCCTCCTTTCAGTCACAGACCAATAACAAGCATGTTGTGAATGAGTGTCATAAAAATGTCAGCACTACTTATCTCTACACTTGATCCAGGTCAGTGATTCAGACAGCATTGACGTCAAAGCATTGGAACTACAGTCATGGAATTAACATTCTCAAAGGAGAGGACAGCAATGGCAGCCTCCATTAATCTCTCATGACAGTGTCCCTTTAATTTTAGTCTCTTTTAATTACCTGTATAGGTGCACTTAAGCTGGATATGCACTGTTAGACTTTCGATCTTTTACAGGAATTATTGGCTGAAATTCCTACAGTGGGTGGCTCTGCTGCATCGAAAAAGGTCAGTTAGTCCTTTGTCGAAGGAGGCGGGCAAAAATTGTCCTTCCTTCTGGACGGTGGCTACTTCTGTTCTCCCATAGTCCATGTGTGAGTTGTAAAGTAACCACTACTCCAAGCTCACTCCTGTGATGGACTACAATCCCAATACAAATTAGTAAACTAAACATGAGGTTTATAGTCCATCACAGGAGTGATCTTGGAGCGGTGGCTACCTTTACAACACACACACGGACATGGGGAACAAAAGTAGCCACCCTCCAGAAGGAAGGACAGTGTCAGCACCAATTCAGATGAGGATCTACAGCCCAGTAATACACAAATAAGGTTCAGTATTGCTAATAGTTGGGGTACTTAAATGTATTATTAAAAATTAACTCCTGAGTTTAGTATCACCTTAACAAATCTATTAGTAACTGGCCAGCTTTAGACCAAGATAGAAATAGGCAGAACTGGGAGCCAATCAAGGTGAACTGCATGTTAACATTCCCAAAAGTGAACTCTAGGCAGATATAAAAAACACAAAATAATGCAGAATGAATTGAATTTGACCTGGTATCAGTCTTTTGCCTTATTGTGCACCAAAGCTGTATGTCAGCACATTGTCCGCCTACCGCCTGTGACAGGAGGTGCTGTTACTGGCAGTATCTCCAGGTAAGAAATGTTTTAATAGATTCACAAAAAATTACTTTAGAAAAAACTTTCTACAGTGAGAAATAATGCCAAACATACTGGCAAACATATTTTGGGTTTATATACACTTTAAAGTCCCCATTAAAGAACTGTTACTCTTGCTTATGGCAGTCTGCAGTGTCTCCCTGGGAGAATAAAAGTGAACTTTCCAATTATGCAACAAAAACAGTTATTATAGTTTGATAAATAAGTCTTAAAACAAAATACAGTTAACAGGCAACATGCTGATATCCCTACCAGAAATGCGTCATAAGTGGGGCTCATTTCCTTTTGATTTTTGGAGTCACAAACAACTACTGCATTTCTTTCAATCACAGGCTAACTCAGTTAGGCCTTCTGACTCCGTTTGAAAAATTGTGTCCTGCCTCCGGGCCACCCTCCAGGCCCCTCTCCTTGATGTATAAATTGCTCTTGCATTTGGATTCTCAGGAATCCCTCTATTTCCTCAAAGAGTGGGAGAGGGACTTGGGTGTGAGGTTCACGGAGGCGGAGTCAGCTAATATCCATAAATTTGCCCACTCCTCTTCCATCGACTCCAAAGTACAGGAAACGAATTATAAGCTACTTACCCGGTGGTAACGCATCTTCATGGCTTGTATCGCTTCTATCACTCATTGTCACTGCTATGTTGGCATGCCTGTGGAATGGTGGTCACTCAATTGCATGTATGGTGGGAATGCCTTAAAATCCAACCTTTCTGGTGTGAGATCCGGGCTTAGATCGAGTCTATTTTTGGCATGGACCTACCATTTCTCTCAGCCCCTTTCCTGCTACACTTAGTACCCCGCTTCGTAACCAGATATAAATCTAGCCCTCTTCTTCATTTCCTTAATGCAGCCAAACGTTTAATTCCTCGATACTAGAAGACAACCTCTGTCCCCACGGTGGTGGAGTGGAGCAGACTGATATCGGACATTCAAAACTCGGCAGAATGGATAGCCACCTGTCAGGGCAGATGTGCTACATTTTATACTGTTTGGGTCACATGGATTCACTACAACTCTGACCTAACCTCCGACTAGGAGATATAGGACAGCCATTATTACTTCTAGTTTGACAACCATGGGTCCAAACAGTCTCTTTGCTTTATGTATTACGCTGCAGATGGACGAGATTTTTTATGCACGTTATTTACATAAGGCTGCTGGACATCCTGGCTGACCCACTTTTCTATAATTATCTATTTTTGTGTTTTTCGTGTTTTAGGCATTTACAATTTCATTGATTCCTTATATGAAGGATCACTTTTGAGGTTTTGCAGGGCTTCATATATCTGTTTCCTTGTCTCTTTCTTTTCCTTCCTTATTTAGCTCTCTTTTCCCTCCCCTACTTCATTTCTTTACCTACTCTTTCATCTCTTCTGCTCTCTCTCCTCCTCATTTACTGTAGCTGTGTCAAATTACGTACCTATCTGCAATATTTGTATGCTCTATTTATGTGATTGCTTGACCCTACGGTCATGCTACTACCCGATGGCATCTTGTATTGACACCTTTTTGTTCCTACATACCTGTGTTTTTTTATGTTGCTTTCTTGTAAAGTTGAAAAAACTTGAAATAAAAGATTACGTTAAAAAACCAAACCAAAATACAGAATGAACAACTGAAATCCGTGAAGGGCCAAAAGGGAAGATGCTACATTACACTCAGCTAAATAAAAAGCTGATTAATGCAATTGTTAACACTTAAGAACCAAACCTGTAAACCTCATAAATTATGTTTAGCCTGACACTTGTTGCTTTTGTGTGCTGTGATAATTCTTTTCACCGCTGTAGGATCTGTACTTGTGCTCCACCTAGTGGACATTAGCGGGCCCAGACAGGAGACTTAGCATCACAAGTGGAGGTTTAGTTTGAATCATTGTGTAAGTAAAGTAGCAAAAAGTGTAGAAAAAAAAAGAAAAGAAGCAAATACGTGAGCATAGAAATAGCGGTGTTGTAAATGTTGGGACCAACCTGTAATGTGTATTAGATATTTACAAATAAGGATGATGTCTTAGGCCCCGTTCACATTGAGCGATTTATCGCGCGGTAATTCCCGGGATATCGCGGCTATTTACCGCGCGATATCGCTCTTCAATGCATCTCAATTGGGCAAAGGGTCCTGCTGTCGCGGGTCGTGTGTCGCGGGTCGTGTGTCGCTACAGCTGGACCCTTTTTGGAGCGGATTTTGCCGCGATTCTCGCTTGCTCAATGCAAGCATTTGCGCGATATCGCGCGATTTGCGAATCGCGCAATGTGAACAGGGCTTCAAAGAATTTGTGAACACAGGACTCTACAGGCTCCTGCATATGGGCACCCGACCCCCTACACCAGGGTTGGGCAACTATGGCTCTCCAGCTGTGTTTGAACTACAAATCGTAACATGTCTTGACTTCTGGGAGTCATACCTGTAACTGTCAGCCTTGCAATGCCTCATGGGACTTGTAGCGCCATTACAGCTGGAGGGCTGGAGTTGTCTACCCCTGCCCTACAACATAAATGCCTGCTTATCCCCCCCACCAGAGAGCTCCAGGTGCAGTTTAAAGCCTCATATAAAAGTAAACATTTTTACGCTGTTATCGGTGGATATATGCCAGCACTGAGTAAACGCGCACAAACGTACAGCCTCAGATACAGACTGTGCATCCAAGGGTTCTGTCTGTGCGCATGCGTGGCTTTATACCCACCAGCAATACTGTACAGCTACTGATTTTTACATGAGGCTTTATGGAGATGATGTATTCAAGAGGCCATCCTACTGGCTCCTGATTATTGGTAGTTGACCATGAACTGTCTATGACAGCTCAATCACAGTTCTGGGGGTGCCAATTAGGCGCGCCCACAGAACAACACAGTGATGCATAGATGTGGCAGCTCTGCATTAAGGCCCCCCTCTGTGCTGCCACATATATGTACGAGTCTGGTGGGAAGCAAGTTATTTTTGGGTAAAGAGAACCACTAAAATATATTGCATTAACTGCTAATGCTTTCCTTCCCTAGACATGATCTACAATCAGACAAATTAATTAAAAACTGACAACCTGCCAATATAATGTGATTTACAATTGAAGCAAAGCTTTTCTTTGACTAGACGAGGTCTGTACTCCCCTATACTGGATCCCCTGTACTGGATCTCATAAAAAAAAAGCTGTTACATTCAGTCATAGTTTAATTGAAGCAAACAGGGGTGCCACCAAAATAAAGTGGTTTCATTAATAATAATTCAACAGCATTCAATGGCAAGAGCCAACACATTTCATGGGTCTACAGACTCCCCCTTCATAAGGGCTTGAAATGTGTTAACAGGGATGTCTCTTAAGAACGGCTGTACTCAGGACTGTGAAGAACTGATAAATGATGAGTGTGTGCAGTTAGGGCATCCCAATGGCTCCCCTGTTTGTTTCAACTGAACTTCCCTAAGGCCCCTCGTTTAGATTGGGGTCCTTTTGCAGTGAGAGCAGCCATGCCTAAGCAATTGAGCTCTGTGAAAGAAACATTCAATAAAATTATTGAACACTTACAATACGAGACCCTAGCTCCTCTCATCCATTTATGCTACATTGAGTCTTAGGGCAACATGCAACAGTCCTCCATCCTTCCATTATGCAGTCCTGAGTGGCCAGTCACTAAACTTGGTATGGTCACATAGGGACAGGGGAGAAGGGAACATAGAGAGCCCTTGGATAAGAATTTTCAGGGGCTGCAGCAGCTGATTCAGAAGGCAGGAATAGTTGGAAGCGTGGATATACACTCACTGTCAAGCCTACTGCCCACCAAACCTGTTACGTTTCTAAGTCCATGCAAAGCACAGGTTCCCTTTAACAATTTTCTGAAAAGAATGGCAGTTGCCTAAAGCATTTTAGAGTCACCAGTTGTTTCAGTGTCAGGTGACAATACTCAGGATTACTAAAACTAAGAAACAGATTAAACCTGTGAACATGCAATTAATCCTTGTAGTGGATGACAGCGGTTCATAATTCACAATATGCCAATTTATTTAATATATTTCAAGGATGCCAGCACAATTAACGGAGTGATTTAACCTTGAAAACACTTTACCAACAAATTGCCATAACATCCGAGTTAAGTTCCAGGATAGATAATCCTAATAATTAAAGAACGTCAAACAAACATTTAGTAATTAATGTGTAAAGTAAAATAGCTATTTATCCTAATCTGTTGCTTGTGTTTTGATACACGGCTTGAAGGAAAAAAATAATAATGCTATATTAAATCTTGACTCTTGCAGAAAATAAACTGGTCTTCAAAACAGTTTGCCTTACATTGTACTGGAGGATGATTTTCAGATTCTTAACCACGGCTTGGAAACATCAATGCAAGATTTTTATTCTGGAAAGTTTAAGCAGCATTCGAGTCCAGCAACCGCCAACCTGTTCCTAGGGTTGTCACCTTTCTTCTGCTAAAATAAGTGACAGCGAATGTAGTATGGGTGTCCTCCTGTTCCCATCACGAACCCCCCTCTTCACATCAGAAGACTCTCCTTTATACAAGAAGACTCTTCTTCACATCAGAGGGCCCCTTTACACAAGAGTCCTCAGAACCCCGCACACCAGAGTCCTCATAGCATCCTCCTTCCGGCCACCTTCATCAAGAGTCACCTTCATATGATAGTCCTACCTTATGTTCACAGGTCAGTAGCAGCTTGCCAGGAAGTGGAGGCTGAGTCCAGATAACGTTGCTTCCATTCCATTAATGCTGGGGCAAAATTGTTAAATCTGCAGCTTTTATTTAAAAAAATATCTAGTTATCCTGCCATGACATTGCGTGTTCAAGCACTTCCCGTTCTAGAGTGACAACCTTCTGTCCCTGTCTCACAATTGTGTTCCTGCATTGTCACCCTGCCACACAGGTTTCTCACTGAGGCTACAAGTGGCTGTTTGAGCACACATTAAGCAGGAATGGCCCATTGTTGTCACCACGTTGAACAATACAATGCAGCTAACACTTAAAGTGACATTAAACCCTCAGATTTTTTTAACATAAAACAATACTGTAATGTGTGCCTTACTGTAATCCATGGTTGTTTCCATTCTCTTTGCTGCTCTTCCTTTTAAATCTGTATCTCTTCTCATGCTGGGCAGAACTTCTGTTTTGCAGCAGACTGCCTTGTCTCTGAAATGGATACATGGTGTCTGTGTGTAGGTTTGCAACCTGAGCCAGCACTACAGGAAGAGGCACTCCGCTGCAAAGGGAAGTTCTCCCCCAGCATGAGAATAGATACAGATTTAAAAGGAAGAGCAGCAAAGAAAAGGGAAACAACCATGGATTACAGTAAGGCACACATTACAGTATTGGTTTATGTTAAAAAATCTGAGGGTTTAATGTCACTTTAAGTGCATGCAGACAAGAAGAGGCTGCTGGAAATCAAAAGCATGGAGATGAAACAAAGGATGAAAAAAAGGTACAAAATGCCATTGTTATTGATACACACTGCTTTAACAAGCATAATGTAATTCAGTTTTCTCACACACACACACACACACACACACAAATGAATGATCTTTTGAAGAACCATTAAACTTTGTTTTTCAATAAACAGACCCTTATGTGATACTATGGGACAGTAAGGGGTGCTTTGTATTTCCCTTTTTGCAAAACAGAGGCTGGTTGAAGCAGCTACTACCCCTGTCCCTACACGCCTAATTAGGTATATACCTCAAACAAACATGGGAGCACATGGAAAGCATATAAAAATGACATTTTTAGAATTCGTTATGAAAAAAGTAGAATGTCACTTTAAATGTAAAATTTTCTTAGTTCTTTTTTACTCTGTTAAAGTAATCACTCTTTCTCCAAACATGCTTTCATTAGCGAGGCCCTGACAAGGCATAGGAAGGACCGGTCTTTTTGTGAGGAAACGATGAGTCACCTTAACACATAACCAACAAAGAGGTTTCCTTGAAAATAGAGCTAGATTGCAGCAGCCTGTCAATGCAACCTCTTTCCACTTAAATGTTAATGGAATATGTTATTGAGCAAATCCCACTTCCACCAAAGCATTAATGATATTAGAAAACACAGGCAGAGAGCAATAGGAGCAGTACAAGGCTCCTGGGTTACAAATGGCGTATGGGACTTGTATGCCATCGCTCACTCTTTTGCCATCAATTGACAGGCATCCCATCGAGTCAGTCTGGGGCAAAGAATAGCTTATCTCGATGTACAAAGCTCTGTCTTCCCTCTGTCCGGGGATACTCACTGGGGTTTCTGCTTAGACGGCACATATACACACCGTGAGGGAATTGTCAAGTCATTACAAATGTGGAATTAAATTAATTATTGAAGGTGATTTATGACCACAATTGTGCTGTCATTACTATGTTCTGGGTGACATGATAGATTAAGCTGGTCAGCTGGGGTCAACAGCTCACTGTGACATACAAATACAAATCTTTAGTTAGACTTCATTTTGCAGTACTGTGTCTAGTTCTGCAGACCTCATTTATAAAAAAGATATTGATAAGATGGAATGAGTCCAGAGGCGAGCAACGATAATGGTGAAAGGTCTGAGGAATAAAGCATATCAGGAGAAAATGCAGGAACTAAACAATTACAGTCTTGAGGAAAGAAGGGAAACGGGGACATGATGAAATCTTTAAATACATTAAGGGTGTACATAAGGTTTAGGAGGGCTGTATTTTCAATATAAAGTGAAGTTCAAGAACACAGGGACATGACCTGAAAGCAATGGGAGGAAAAATCAAAACTAACCTTAGAAAGTATTACTTCACCAAAAGAGTAGTTGATGCTTGGCATCAGTTAACAGTAAGTGCATTTATACATGCTCTGGACAAACATAGATCTATGCTCAGACAAAAAGAAAAAAATTAAAAGTAAACTCCAGACTTGATGGTCCTTTTCTGCAATCACTGTTATATGTTTCAAATAACTTGAGAAAAGCGTGCGTGAAGTAAAAGTATGAAACAGTATGATATTTTTAGTTTTTTTTTTATACGTCAGAGTAACAGTGGGTTTAAACAGAGAACATATTGTGCTGGATTCTTTCAAGAAATACCGACTCTCAGCATTTATGCATTTAAAGCTAATTGCCATTCAAAGTGTTGGTGAAAGCCTAAAGAGACACTGTAAAGCAGGACATACACCTTACAATTATCTGCAGATTTTCTGTGGCCAGATGGAAAAGGTGCAACAGATTCCTCCATCTACACTTAACTGTGTGGATGGAGTAATCTCCACCTGGGCCAATCTGTTACACTTTTTCCATCTGACCACAGAAAATCTGCAAATAATTGTAAGGTGTATGGGCACCTTTACTTTGCTTATACAATTAAAAATGACAGTGTATTTGTATAGCTTCCCTCTGACATACATCTCTCCAGTGATATCTGCCACTCCTATGTCAGAGCCACCAACACAATACCCGTTGTTGGCTGATGTCTGAGTGTAGATGGATCAGTGAGGTTCTCTTACCTCTGTCCGTGTGACAGATCTTGTCTTATTAACAACTAAGCTTAAGCACAACATGGGAGAAAGCAGAAGGTATTTTGTGTTGGCTGCGATGAAGGAAGGAGCAGTAAGGGATTGCTGGATAGGAAGTTTTAGTGGCTCAGTGTGCCAGCTTTGCACAGACACTTCATCTTGCCCTGAATGGCATTCCGTAAGTAAGTGTCTCTTTAAAGTGAACCTATGCTATCCATGTACACATTCACCTTTACTTGCTGCCCGACACCATTTTCATCTGCGTTGTACTTCCACGTATGGGAAGCGTGTGACTCACTCACTTGCCTTTTACAATGAAGGGTTGGTTGCCTTAGTGGTTAATGTCATATTGAAGGGAGGAGAGGTGATGGTGGAGAGAGTCCCAATCACTGTTTGAACATCCTTTGCTTCTCATCTTTTCATGGGTGAACAGAGCAATAGAGTAAGAAAGAAAAGCTGAATAAAAGCAGATGAGAGGAGCAGAATTTAAATGGACACTAAACTCAGGAGTTAAATCTTAAAAATACATTCAAGTATCTTAACTATTAACAAAAAAAATTATCTTATTTGTGTATCACTCGGCTGTAGATCCTCAGATCAACTCTGTATTGGTGCTGACACTGTCCTTCCTTCTGGAGGGTGGCTACTTTTGTTCCCCATGGTCCCTGTGTGTGTTGTAAAGTAGCCACCACTCCAAGCTCATTCCCTTGATGGACTGCAAGCGCAGTAGAAATGAGCAAGCTAAACATGAGATTTATTTGTGCATCGCTCAGCTGTAGCTGTCCGGTGATGGACCACAGATACATTTTTGTTAATAGTTAAGGTACTTGAATGCGTTTTTAAAGATTTAACTCCTGAGTTTAGTGTCACCTTAAGGCCTGGTTCACACCTGGGCATTTAACAGCGCTGATCGACATGCTGTAAAACGCCCAGCAAGTGAAATACCATTACTTCCTATGGGCATGGTTCCCACCTGGGCGTATTTTAGCGCGTAGGAACGTGCTGAAAAACGCCCTACGTCCAAAGAAGTACAGGAGCTTCTTTGGGGCATAGTTCTGCACGTATCCACTAGGATACAGCCGGATAGCCCTCGTAAACGCGAGTTTGTCGCGCATATTACGAACGCCCAAGTGTGAACCCAGCCTAAGTGACCTCCTGCTTTTTTCCTGCAGAGGCAAAGCACAGATTCACCTTAATCAAAGAGAAGTGGCTAAACACACATATATCTATAGAAAACCAATATGAACTATGATACCTACCAATAGATGTTTTATTCTGGTTGGCCTGTGTTGTAATTCAGCCCCCCTGCCAAATTGGTGTACACCACTTTTTCCATACAAAAACCTGAATATTTTGAAGGTACACTCTAGCCATGGCAAACCAAAAGGCTCATTTCAATGTCATCTCCACCAGCTGCACATACTTACTTTTCCCTTTTCCCCCATTCACTTGTTCCTCTACAGGAATTGTATAGTGTTAGTCCTATGCAAGCTCCAAGTTAGGACTTAGAGCCTTCACAGAGCTAAGAACGCTCCCCCAAACTCCATAGTCACTGGATGCCTGGATGGTCAAAATACCCAGCACTAACTCTGTGCTTCAGGATTCGTAATTCACATCCTGGGTATGTCTCGTAATTCTCAGCAACTGGAGAATACATAGGCAAATAGGCAAAGCACAGATGCACATTAAGTGTTATATATAGGGAACATAACCTATCTGCTTAGTACATGGCACTAAGCCCCCCCATTCCCATTTTTTTTCAGTAATCTGTTGATCTGGGAACACCTGCTTTTAATTCTGGAGAGGCATTCCCAAACATACGTACTGCGGGTTACTTGCTGTCTGTCAAATACAGGTAGTACACTCCTTGTAACTTGGGCTCTCTCTAGACTTTGGCTGCAGTGGGTTACAGAAGGTTTAGGAGAACTGATGAAGCTTTTAACATTTTTGCACAAATACTATGTTTGCGTGATAGAAAAAGTAGCTCACTGATCGGTTTCACTTGCTGCCTTGACCTGCGGTAACAAATAGCAACCCCATTCCACTTTACTATAGTCAGATAAGACATAATGGCCGGTTACTGTGGGTCATTGCAGATTTATCTACTTGATGAGAGATTGGAAACACCATGAAAGTGTAACCTGCCTCCAACAATAAAAACTAAGGGAAGAAGACAACTTTTTAATCAAAAAAAGCAATATGGATAGAGACAGATAATTAGTGCTATATTCTTACCTGAAGGCTACACAGAGCATCTGTCCAAGCTGCCAGGGTTATGCAGTATAAGCATCTTCTCATTTTCTTGTAGTGTAAGCACACTGTGAGCTCCCATCTGTAGTTGGACCTGGGTCACCTTGTCCCTCAATCTCACCTTTAACCAAACGCACCTGTAATTTTGGAAAAAACTATTTGTTCCAAATTAAGCAGGCAGGGTAGTTAGACTTTTGTTCTTCTCTTCATGATGAAAATGAAAGACTTCTTGAAATGTTTGGTAAAATAGCCCTCCACTCTAATGAAAGCACAATGCAAGCCAAGCTCAGTCCATAGCTGTAAAGAGCACCTGTACCATAGCAATACACAATTTTGTAAAGATAAAAGGTTAGGAGAGGTGAACACTGTATTTGGACGTTCCGGTGATGACGTTTTTAGAGTATTTGGAAATGTTTTGGCTGTAGATATAATTTTAAAGCAACTTTGATTCATAGAAGACTATGAGAGTATACACCTAAAAGGTACAGGCCAAATACAGTACAAATTTCCTTATTTTTTCACCAATATATTCAGGGCCGGATTTACTCTCTCTGCTGCCCCAAGTCCCTCAATGCGCCCCCCTACCCGCCAACCCCTTCCCCATGGAGAATGGCAGACCTACAGGCTGCATACAATGTCGCTGAGATCACTTGTGCAAAACAAGTGGGGGCTTCCCCCGCTGTACATTTAGCTCTGCTTGCCCAAAGCAGGGCTAATGTAGAAAACTACCACCTGCCCGGGCATCGGGAGATAGGAATTCCACACCCCTGCTGCCCCTCTACTCCCTGCTGCCCCGAGGCCGGACCTTGGTTGGTCTTGTGGGAAATCCAGCCCTGAATATATTCCCGGCCATATACAACATGAGAAGCCATAAGAACATATTAGCAAACTCAAAAAACTTCAAAAAGCTAACAATTAAACCCCTCAAAATAGACCTTACAGCAAAGTTGTAAATAATAAATTTCTATTGCCTGAAAACCATGAACTAAATATTTTGTCTTCCAATCAGGTGCAATACATTTTTAAACAACCAATCTAAGGCACCAAACCGCACAGACACAGAAAGAGCTTACAGCAATGCTAAAGCTTTTAAGAAACATTAACCTTTGTACAAGGCACAGTCACAAAATTTTAAAAGCCCGTAGCAAACATATCCCATTACAGACATCCTTGAATCAGCATTAATGGCGTTAAGAAAGCAGTTTGAAAGTAGGTGCACAAATACAGCTAGCAGATTTAAGTCAAGCAGTTTTGAGAGCTAAATAAATTTTGAACTGCTTCCTAGAAGCATAATTTACCAGCATAATTTTACCAGAAATTGGTGTGTTAGGTTATAATAAACCTTATTAGCATTAACGGATTACCGAAGTCAAGACACAAAATTCAGTAATAAATATGTAACGAGAAAAGCTTCTTACTTCTGTTTGTTTTTTGTCTTTTAGATACCATGTTTAGATGTAACGTTCCCTACAGTTTGAAGATTGTAACAAAATGAATGCTTATCTTTGTCGCTGTGTGGTCATGAGACAGAAGACGCCAACGGGACACTTTCTAAGACTCAACAAACAGTTGTTCATGCTTTGCTGGCATGTAAACAAGGTCAAAGTTCTAAACAGGTTGTCAAAAACATACAATTCCTAAAGAAGGGGGTATACTGAACCCTGAAGCGCGTTAACATACAGTATTTTATGGATGCTTTGAGCAAATAAAAGGAATAGTACACACATATTTTGCTACTAGATCTTTTGTATGTGGCCAAAGATATGAAGATTCATTATGGACAACAGAGTTTCTTTCTGAGCAGTCTTGATCAAAACCTTTCAAAAGATAACCTGCTATAGTCATGATCAATCCTGATTTGATCAAGTGCCGCCGCCACCACCAATACTATAAAGAATGATATGTTTATGACATCAACTCAACCTCTGCCTATGTCCACATCAACATAATGCTGTAATAAGGAATAATCATTCAGTGGCAATGAACTCTCATTGTAGGTACAGCTGCTGGTTACTGACAAACCAAATTCCTGCACTGATGTTTGTGCAGGAACTAAAGTGCGACTTTAGTTTTGGGTAGAGTGGAGAGGAATTAGAACCACTGTCCGGTTTTTATTGATGCCTGTGTCCTAGTTAGGGAGGTAATTCCTCTCTAATTATCCTGGTGAATGTTATCACTGAAAGTGAAAGAAAAGAATACATTCTGGGCTGTCATCAGAACAAAATAGATAGGTGGGGACACTAGTTCTGGTGACTCTGCTGACCACCAGGGATTTCCCTTGCTTTGGATGGATTTCCTCTCACTTCCTACTGTGTCTATGGTACAGGAAGTGAAGGAAAATCTCCCTAATGGGACACAGATGGCAAAAAAAAGAAATGATGACAGGTGTTCTAACTCTCCCTTACTCTATCCATTGACATTTCAGTATAAATAGAAAGGCATTGGTGCAGTGGCGTCACAAGGAGGGTGTGGGGGGTGCGGCTCGCACCCGGGTGACACCATTGCAGGGGTGACACCAAAATGACTGACAGTCATGATAGGGCAGATATTGTACAAAATAACTGCATGCACTATTTTTCTATTCTAAATAACTCTGCATTAAACTGATTGCCACTACCATGGAAAGGATTGCTTACTGCATAAGAGACATTGCTTTTACTGGCTCCAGGGTGCATAGGCGCAGTCATAGTTCTGTCAATTAGTGGCAGATTTTTGGAATGCATGAGAAATCAGAGTGTGTTATGAGTGCCCTTGCACAGCTGGTGAGTACCTGGAGTGTATAAATGCAAAAACATAGAAGAACACTTTTTAAGAGTAGCATGAGTGACAGGTGCCACCACAGTGCTTACCATGCAGGTGGGAAAAACAGGGAACTCTAGGTGTTGCAGGAGCTGTGCAGCTAAAGGAGACCATGTACACACTTGTTCAGACTTTGGAAACTGATGATTAAAAAGAAGGACTCTCAGCAGCTGAATGCTACCAGAACTTGTCTCTAAAGGTGACCATACACCTTACGAATATCGGACGATTTTCTTTTGCGATCACGTTTTCGTCCGATATTCGTAAGGTTGATGGGCAGTGTACAACCGCAAATACTGTACAATCGTACGACTTTTGACTTTACAGCAGGTTAGAAAACTTGTGTCTATCCTACGATTTTCGCAAGATTGGTGGCGTTACCGTACGTCAAAAATCGTACGATTAACACTGCTCCTGCGCAAACAAAAATCCGTGCGGTGGATTAACGAAATTCATCCAGGTGATTACTGCTAAAGACAGCTAATTGAACTGTGCGATGGTTGGAGCAGGATGGGGCCCGCCGTACGAAAATCGTACGACGGTTCGATCATCGGACGAAAGTTTTCGTCCGATGATCGAACCGTCGTACGATTTTGCAAGATGTATGGGCAGCTTAACAGAGAAAAGACTAGCACATGTAATAGACAGACCTAACACCACAGTATTCAGTAGTGATGGAAATAAGCACCACTTGGAATAATTGGGTTGTTCAGTGCGAGTTTTAACGTTACACTATATTACTTTCGGGTGAGTTTTATTAAAATCTTTAATTAAAGTATTATATGTTCTGCTACTAGATATGTACAATATTTGCAAATAAACATTTAAGACATGACAAAAGATTCCCAAAGCACTATGGGCTAGCCAAAGATGGTAAGCAGAGGCTGCCTGCTTTGAGCCACTACATGTCTAACTGAAAAGTCACTGCGACTCTTCTCTGACTTTGTTTTGTAGGCATACTGGCATATTGACAGCCTGTAACATCTGAATAGTAGCCCAAAATCTCATCCTGCTGGCCTAAATGGACAATACAACATACTAGGATGCTTTGTGAACATGTGCCCATGGCACAGCAACAGGTTCACTTTAATTCCCCCCTCTCTAGCTGCATGTATTAGCCTTCCTTCTACCACACTGCTCTGTTTAACAGTTAGGGGTGAAAGGAAAGATCTATCCAAGCTAGGAGTCTCTGGGGTAGTAGCTTACACAGAACTGTAGACTCCGGTTGTGACAGTGCTGTCACATGCTTATCCATACCCAAAAGTGCAGACTATTTAATTTGGCTCCTGGATCTGAGTGGAGCAGCGGGAGAGCAAATTAAAGTGGTCCTTCACCCTCCTGAACCACTTCACTTTATTGCCCTCCTACCCCCTTCTTCTCTCATATATGGACATTGCATCCCCTCCCCCATACTATCTTTCTTTGGGAAGCCTCCCAGCACTTCTGGTATCCTCACCTAAATGAGAATTAAGTCGCATTCGCCCAAATCCCGACATCACACAACCCCACCTGGGGTCCTGGGCTTCAGTGTGCTCAGGCCAACTGTCTCCTCCTGGTTCATGCAATGGACACATGATGATGTAAGTAAAGAAGATTGCAGCAGGCCAGCAATAGATTTGCTGGATGTGCGAGTATGTCATTTTAAAATAATAATGGTTTGTATGTGATGGGACATTAACAGCAGATCTCGGGGTTCAACATTCCCATGGGCTGAGGCTCAGATTAGGAGGGCGTGTGTGATACATCTGCTATTGAATGGCTGACACATCCCCCTGCACTTTATATATTGAATTTTCTGCAATAGAGACACAACCCAGCATTGCCAGGAAAACCGCCTCACACGCTGTAATACATTTGTTACACGTTTAGAGTTTAACAAGTTTAGGCATCACTATTTTGAATTCAGTAAACATGATTGATTTGGGATTCCAGGAGGAAACACAAGAGGGAGATGCAGTAATTAAACCTTGTGGAGAAAAGACATTATTGAAAGGCTTGGCAGAGACAGCAGAATGCTGAATAACCACAATACTGGGTAAGTGCTGACTTCAGAAGGAACAGATATGGGATAGAAGAGGCCCTTAAGATGGAACAATATGACTCATTGCTTCCATTCTCAATATTTTACAGGATGGAAAGACAGGTAAATAAATGGCAACCAACCTGACTTTTAAAGTAATGCATAGACATATATTGTATATCCTTGTTTAAATGATAGCGTAGAGAAGAGTTGACATGTTATTTATTTCTGTCTGGGACGCCATACTAGAGACTGGCTCACTTCCTGTCACTTCATCCGAAACAGAATAAAAAAGGTTCCCTCATGAGTTGGGCTTCAAAAAAGTAGTACTTAGGTTCTGAAGCACGCCTCTGCAGGTGGGTGCACAGAGGCAAACTGATATAATAATGTGATGATGTCTTTAGGCAGTGTTACTGATGCTACAGGGAACCCCCAGTCAGTGAGAGCTTTCACATGTGTCTTCAAAGTAGAGCTCCAGCCAAAAAAATTACAAGAGAAAAATCAATACCCTGCCACAAGATGCCTTCAGTCTGGCATCCAGCATCATTCAACCAACTTCCTTTGACCCCAGACTGTCAAGAGTCTGCTTCAGCCTGTGATTGAACAGTGAAAGGAGAAGCAGCATAGTGATGATATCATCTATTTGTCACAATGTTTTCTCCTTTCATCAACATGCTCCATGTCAGCACATGAGCTGATTCATTCCTTGACTGGTTCTTGCTCTCACACTCTGATCTCTGCTCTACACAGACTGCAAGGTGATCATACTAAAGTTGCCCACACACCTTACAATTTATCTGCAGATTTTCTATGGTCAGATGGAAAAGGTGCAACAGATTCCTCCATCTACACTTAACTGTGTGCAGTGGCTTGTACAGGGAAAATGATGGCATACTTGAACTTGTAGTTCCTTAGCTGATATATATGTTTGGGGGTGGGGGTTACAGTTCCAGTGGATGTTTATAAAATATGGGGGAGCAGGGGGAGGGCGAAAAAAAAAATTCTGCCCCGGGCGCCCATAAATCTGGTTACGCCACTGACTGTGTGGATGGGGTAATCTCCACCTGGGCCAATCTGTTGCACTTTTTCCATCTGACCACGGATGTAAGGTGTGTGGGCACCTTAAGTCAAATTCAGGTACAAACATTGCTTGCATTTAAAAATATATTTCATGATGTACCAATGATTACAGAGCTGCATTATCCAATGCCTTTTATATCTGCCTAGAGTACAGCTTTAAGAAAAAAAGATGCTTAATTACCTCTGCGGTGTTCAAGTACTGTCAGAAGCATGCCAATGCTCAGCAAGATGAGTAGAAGGGATGCCGTAGTCCCATTAACCCTCACATATCTTGGAATTGCTCCACCACCTGCATATGTTCCAATGTCATTACTGCTAAGGGCTAAGGTAATACATCCATGTCAACTACAAATATACTTTTTAACAAGCCGCACAGGGCCGCTAATAGCTAGATCCGACGTCCACCCCCCCAAATGACAAAATCAGAACAACAACTGCGCACCCACCCAGTAACCATTCCCTGCCAGCAACCAACCCCCCTTCCGGAAGGACAACATCACCTCAGGCGGCTAACACCTTAGGGACAGCCCTGCATTTATATTCATAAATATATGATTGTAGTGCATTAGAGGCATTTATTTTTACAACTGGTCCTCATATACTATAAAACTAAAATCAGAAAGTCATATCTCCAACACCACCTGACGATAACCCAGATCCATCCCAGGGCCGTGTTGTTTTATTAGCTGCTGAGATAACAAAGTAATAGAATACGCCCGTGGGATTGGCTGCATAATTGTACTCATGAGGAAACCAGAGTCTACACATACTGTCTCTCATCTCTAAAATATTCCCACAGCTGCTACACTTCACAGGAAACAGTAGATTGAAGTCTTGGAAGCACAGTTTGTTAAATTATAATGACTTTGTTGTGAGATGAGGTGTTGAAACTGTAAAGTGTCTGTAGCCAAAACTTTTTTTTTTTGGTTTTGGATACAGTGCAACACATTGCAAACAGATAAATCCACAGATGAAGTACAGATATGGGAAGTGTCTTTACCTGCCAAATGATTTCTTTATCTGTCCACCTAATGCTGAGAGTGTCACTTAAAGTGACATTAAGGGCAAAAGTTGCCCCCCCACAGTACTAATGTAAGGACTTACCTTAAAATGATGCTTCTTAACCCAATCTTCTTTCCTGTAGTTTTAAGCTGTCCCTCCAATGCTGGTGCGGGTCTCCGATCCAGCGCCGACTCCTCTGTCCTCCTCTCCTCTGACATCCCATGGAGTATTTGTGGGTGCACGCTGCTCCATATACAGTACTTACCTTGTGTCTCTCCTCATCTGAACTGCGCATGCGCCCACCCCAAGATCCTTTGCAGTCGCCCGATAAATTTTCAGATGTTCAGACGGGCGGGCGCGGCGGAGACACAGGTAAGCATTAACCTTTGGAAAAAAAAAATTTCTTTAATCGTTTTTAATCGTTTTGCATATATTTACTGCTTGCTAGCAGTAGATATATGCAAAAACATGTGAGGGTTTAATAACCCTTTAAGAAATAAAACTTGGTCACTTTCCACCTCCCCACCTGCAAATGGACAGTGAAGGAGCAGCAGCAGAACGATGAGCTTGCTTCTGTGCTCTCTCCTCCTATCAACATGGGAAACCCAAGAATAGTGAGGATGGAAGATAGTTAGGAAGTTATTTCACTACATACACACTTTACCTACTTGTCATGTGGTTGTATGGAAATAGGCAGCCACAAACATCTGTGGTCATAGAAGGCAAAATAATAAAAAGCGACTTGGAGGCACATAGCTGAAATTCGGCCACACTTTTCACATGATAACCTGCCATGAAATTAGGCATTCCTTCCTTCCTAAGTCATTAATGGTATGAAGCGTAATGGATTTTCATTCTTCATTGCCGCCAAAAGCTCAAGTTTCATTTCATTTCTGTTTGAAGAGGTTCATGATATCCATTTCCTCTTTCCCACGTTTTACTTTTTTATAGGAATGATAAACAGTTTAAGTGTTATCTGAAAGTGCAATCAATATGATAAACAATAGCAGAATCCATACTGAGAAAACATAAAGCTTGTAAGGGCAAAATGGCGGCTGTGCATGCGCGCAAACCAAAGCTCCATGTGGCTCCAAAACACACAACCTGGAAGTGCACGAAAAACATGCGCAACAGCCGTCGCACAGGAGGTGATGCTGCTACCTGGTTTAGCTCACCATATAAAAACGAGCCTGCCCCTGCTCCATTGCTGATGGTCTTTTCAGCTAGTGTTCCTGTGTGCTTGTAGCTGTTGGATTCCTGTGACCTGCCTGACCCAGTTTGCTTGGACTTTGCTATTAAATTGCTGCCTGCCCCTAACCTCGGCCTGTTTCCTGGACTTTGCCTTCTGCCTCCTGATTTTGTACTCTGCTGCCCAGCTGGCTCTGACCTCTGTCTTTCTTGACTACGCTCCAGTCTCTTGTTCCTGCTCCACGCCGTCTGCTCGGTGGACCCCCAGATTGCTGACTACACGTCATCAGGGCGTCTCCTGCACAATGTCGGTTCCCATCAGTGGCACTCGAGCTCCTCGCTGTCCAACTGCTTCCTGTTCCCACCTCCAGGGGCGGAAGGATACGAGTCACAAGAGAAGCCTCCTCACCTTCTGTTCTCTTACCAGGTACGTGGCAACGCTTTTGTGACTACCCTTACCCCTATTATATGCTTTTAGAACAATCTGAAAGAGAAGCCATGCAGGGCAAAGCCACAGGTCCACTTAGCGGCACATGGTCATCTTCCGTTCTCCTTCCCCATCACTGGGAGCAAAGAGAGGAAGCCCCATGTAGTCCTCCATAGAGGACTCCCTATGCGCCCCCTTGTGAAAACGCTGGATGGCCAATCACCAGTGCCGTCATATGAGTCACAAGCCTCCCATATGCAAAAATGTGGAATATTTCTCTTCACTCTTGGTGTCTGATGGGAGGAGAAGGGGAGTATGTGCTTCTTAGCAGTCAATTGAACCTAATGCTTTACCCTACATGGGCAAAGTACAGGTTCATTTAAAAAAGTTACTGTAGTCAGGCACCGGTTTTTACAGGTATTTCAGTAAAGTGGAACTAATTTGATTGCAAGCTCTTCATCCCTTAATTCTACAGTATAGCAATACACTGAGCTAGATTCTTCCTTTGTACACAGTTTCCAAACTTGGCCTGCATTGTACAACAACAACAGGCATCTTTTGCTGCAAGGCACAAGACTTAATTTGATGTTTGGACTGTATCATATTTCTTGCCAAGACAGCAATAAATTCTAATATGTTACCAAACAGTACATTGCTGTTGCCTTTATGCAAGCTTCCAGAGCTCTATCTGGAAGAAGAAGGAAAGGATCCATTTTAAAAGCATGCTGTTTGCAAGGCTTGAATCATATTATCTGCTTATAATTTCATATAGTATGGCAGCAGCAGCAGGGGGAATTTCAGGATTCTTAACCAGTTTATTGCACATGGGACATAATGCTACTGTGATTGCCTTATTTATTGTGTTGAGATGTTGAGAGGTGGAGCGAATGTTGGGATATAGGGTATCATCTTAAATACTTGAGATTTGTGGGTTAAAGGAGAATTTTAGGTTAAAAGGAGAACTCAAGCAAGGATTATAAATGACAGGACATTGGTTTGCATAAGTCTTTCACTCCTTTGGCCTATTTTTAGTGTTACATTCTGGTATTAAAGTAGATGGGAACCCTAACTGGATAACATTTACTTTGCAAAACACTATGTATCAGCCAATTTCCTGTTGTTTTTTCATAATATATAATTTTTACCTTTTTAACCACAGAAGCCCCCATTTACATTAGAATACCCCTTTTACATAAGAGTCTCCCCCCTTCAGAGTCCTCAGTTCCCCCTTCACATCAGAGTCCTACCATCACATCAAGAGCCACAGTTGTGGCAGCATGGGACAGAGTGGCAGGCAAAGCAGGCCTGGACTTCTGCCTTTTCCTGAATGGATCCCACTCTCCCTGAATTAGCATCATTCATTTTCATGGTGCTGGCGACCAGCCTGCCTGCAGCGTGGAAAAGCAGGATGCTATGTGAAAATTTCAAGGCACCCCTGAGGAAGCCAGAAGGCACCCTGTTTATTAATCTATGTCCAGAAGGATTAGAAGTGTCAAGGGGGGATTTTGATTAAAGGAGAACTATGGGGTCAGGGTTTTTCCCCATAGTTCTCCTTAGGGTAACGGGAGGACACAAACTAGCGTCCTCCCGTCACCCTAAGCTCAGTATACCGCGAGCTAAACCGGTATGTGTTCGCTTACTTCCCGATCTACTGAGCCGACTTGTGACAGTCTCATTGTCACAGGTCGGCTACAACTATGAGGTGAGTGAAAAGCACTCACCTCATAGTTCTCCTTTAAGCCAGCCCCCTCACTATAAAAGGGCATAGAGCAGCCATAGTGTCAGTGAATTGAGGCTCTTGTAGGTAAAGGATAGCAAAATCTGACAACCTGCATAGGAGAGATTAGAGTCGTTAGGAACCTGTACTGATTGCTAGCGCTTTGGCCAACCCCTTTGATGCTCTTTTTTGTTCTTATTATATATTTCACTCACATTCACCCCCGCATAGATAAATATAAAAGTTAGACAGACACCAGTAAGGCCTATTTTTCCTGATAGAAATTGTCTTACTGCTGTACTCTCTGCTGTTGACTAACAGAAAACTGCCCCTAGACCAAAACAAGCACTTAACCCTTGCAGTGAGGAGGTAGCCCCACTGAAGGGTTTTATCTGAAAAAATCCTGGGGTTCTTCTTAAAAACCTGTCAGTGATCTGTGCAGCGGCGCGTTCCTCCTCACAGCTGCTGCTGAGTCAATGACAGCCAGCAGCTGCAGAGGAGGCCATGCACACTAGCTCCATCTGCTATACATCTCCTACTGGCAGTCATCGCATGTGACGTGCCCAGTGGGAGAGCTCGACAAGTCGGAGCTTTCGATAGAACACTGGCGATGGAGGAAGTGGGGCCCAGCGACGGAGGAGGCGGAGAGCGATCAGGGTTGACAGGTAAGAGGGTTTGACCAGCCCACCTGAGACCCTGCAGAGCCCACCACAGAGAGTCTATGGTAGGCTCTGCAGGGTCACTCTCAGGTGGGCTGTTTGGAAAATCAGGTGGGCGTAACTAGAATTCACAGGGCCCCGTACAAAATGTTGCTATGGGGCCCTGTGATTTCTAGTTACACCCCTGTTTCCAGCCTTAATTATTGGCAACCAACTAAATACTTTTTTTCTTACTTGTCATCATATTTATAAGCTCAAACACGGTGTCTGGGCATCCACAGAATTGCTGATAATTAAAATCACTGTGAAAAGCTCCAGAGTTCCCTGATGGATGTCTGCTTTGAGATAAGAATTGTTCCCTTGTACTTCTGCATGCATTTACAATAACAAAATAAAGCTATGCTGAAGGTTTCCATAAATTCTCTTTTTTTTTACCCTTCATGCTGTACATTGTACAAGAAAATAATACCTGCCAGTAATCATAGTACTTTTCCAGACTCTGCAGGTTAATGTATGTCATTAAACTGTCAGGTAAGACGGATAGGACAATACATATAATAATGAATGTGAAATAGCTAGCTAGTATAACAAGTATTACGGTAAGTGGAATTTGTTTCAAACAAAATGTGATACAAACGCACTGGATTACCAGTTCACTTTTGTGGACTACAGAACACCTGCCAGCTATGTTATGGGGAGGTGGAGATTTTTGTAGTGTAAGGCTAGGTTCACACTTGCACTACACTGCACGACACCCGGGACTGCGCGGTAATCCATGCGGAGTCGTGCATGATTGCCGCGCGGTGAGGTGTTGGCTAGGTGTGAACTAGCCAACACCTCACCCAGGGTGAGAACTCTTCTCCTCCATAGCTACAGCACAATGAGTAAGCAATATCACCCTAAGATAGGAAGACTGCAGAACACCTTGCCTCTATATTATGGTGATAAGGACAGGGGTAAATGTTCTGTAGTTTTATCCCACTTAATATCCTATGTTGATAATGCCTTTATCTCCATAGACACAGTACAGTGATTAAGCACGGTCACTCTAGGAAGTTTGTTGTTGGCAGGATCACCTGGTAAAAATAAAGGGGAAAAGGCCTCATAAATAAAACGAATGCAGCCACTACCTCTAAGGACTGGTAAGCTGCAATATGTGCGTCTTGGGTTTAGACACACGTTAAATAAGCAAAGTGTCATGCCGCTATAGGAAAATAAATCATGATCATTTCCACAAACACTAAAAAGACATGATGCCTGTATTTATCCGCATTACTTTTTCTTGCAGGTGTTGCAGGATCCCGCCAAGTTAAATGGCTCAATTTGATTTAAGCTGCAAGTGAATTATTGTGGAGATTCCTTCACTTATCCAAACGAATGGAAGATAGGTGAATTCGGAAATACACTTTTGCTGATTCCACTGCTTCAGAGGAAAATACGCTGACCTGAAGCGATCAATTATTAGCTCCAATAACCATTTATCAGAACAATTAATGGGCGGCACTTGAAAATAATTTATATGCGTGCACTGCGGTTTATTCCTGTGAAGCCGGCCTTTGAAATCTCAGGGATTTTATTTATTCACTTTTTTTATTGCACCGCACATCAGTCTACCTGGAACAAATTTACTACTTTTTATTTTGCCGATAGGAACATTATAATTGGATAACAGAATTATCGTATTGTATACCAGCAGGCTATATCACCCACCAAGTTCCTGGACTGTGAAATGAGCTAATGACTCCCACTCAGCTCTAGTAGGCAACTGCTGAGCTTCTGTGCATACAGCCATGTCTGGTGAATACCCCCTAGGTGGATGCCTGCAGGATCATCTTCTTCAAGCTGGGCTGCTTCTGATGTCACATGGTGGCTGATTGAAACCTCTGTTTAGTGCCTAATTAGAGATATTTGTTACTTTTGCTTCAGCGTTTTGGGAATTTGTCTGAAGAATATCCTCATCTGCTGCTCAAGTGACAAGTTGCACTGTCTTCTTGTGTCCAAACCTGAATGACTATGCCAACGGTTCACCCTCTGGTCTCTAAATCCTGTTTGTCTGCATCCTGCCCTGAACTCCGTCTATAGCAGCCTTTTTCAACCTTTTTTACATGGAGGAACATTGAAAATAACCTTTAAATCTCAGGGATCCTCTGTCAGCATTAGCTATATCTTCAGCTCATAGTACATTAGCCTAGTGGTCAGTGGAAAGAATGCTCCTTACATAAGTGACCAGTGGGAAGAATGCCTCTTACATTGGTGGCTTGGGGGAAGAATGCCTTTTACATTGGTGGCCTGTGGGAAGAATGCCTCTTACATTGGTGGCCTGCTGGAAGAATGCCTCTTACATTGGTGGCCTGCGGGAAGAATGCCTCTTACATTGGTGGCCTGCTGGAAGAATGCCTCTTACATTGGTGGGGTGCGGGAAGAATGCCTCTTACATTGGTGGGGTGCGGGAAGAATGCCTCTTACATTGGTGGGGTGCGGGAAGAATGCCTCTTACATTGGTGGGGTGCAGGAAGAATGCCTCTTACATTGGTGGTCTGTGAGAAGAATGCGTCTTACATTGGTGGTCTGTGAGAAGAATGCATCTTACATTGGTGGCCTGTGGGAAGAATTGGTGGCCTGTGGGAAGAAGGCGTCTTACATTGGTGGCCAGTGGGAAGAATGCTTATAGATGGCTAAAACAATAATTGGTATCAGTGGTTGCAAGATTGTTTATTGCTCTAGGAGCCCCTAGCAACCTACGGAAGAACCCTGGTTGAGAAAGACTGGTCTATAGAATGATTCCACATATCTGCCTCCTGCCCGTTCCTTCTCTCTATAGAACAATTACACCTGTCTGTCTCCTGCCCTGCTCCTCTTCCTGTATAATGTTGACACCGGTTTGCCCCTGGTCTACTGCCAATTAAACAATTAATCCCCATTCACACTTGTGAATGGGGTCCATCACATGACTCTCACAAATTCTTCACTGAGACTTGTGCGATCTGCTGCAGGTTGGAGGTACTGTAAAATACAATGACAGCTGCCACCGACTGCAGCTGTTTGCAGGCCATTCGTATGCAATTGCACATGCTGCGATTAAATTGTGTTGCATGTGTAGGTATTGTTTCCCAGACAAATGTCTGAGGCAATTGTGCAATAGATTCATATACACCTATATGAATCTGTTTCAAGTTGCATCATTTGTTGCATGGACGCACGACAGATTTCTAATGAGTGTCTACGATGCTCTTCTTCATAAATTCCAGGGTGTATGTCTATATTTGACATACTGTAGTTGCAATGGGCCCTTTGGCTACTGTCTTGGGGTACTAGACATGTGCGATTCATTTTGTTCCGAATTGAAATTCGTATGCATTTCTGTAAATTCAGACATTTGGATGCATCCGAATTTCCAAATGACAGTAATAACGAACCTGAATGTTTGATAATATTCGGATATATGCGAATTTCATGCGGAACAAAACATAACAAGCGAGAGAGCTGTCATTTACCGTTCTCTGGTTTCTCTGACTTGTATCCAGAATGAAAACAAAGTAAGACAAATTTGTTGCAAAATGTAAAGAAAGAAAGAAGCTGAGAGATCTGTGTTATTCTGTAACAGCTTCTACTTCTTTGTGGATACTTATGTCCCCAATGTAAAGAATCTGACAGCTGTCACAGAATACACTGTTTACAGTGTTTAACTGTTTATAGAAATAATAATATAAATCTCCCATAGGGTCTGGTATTATTTGTCGGGGGAGCTCACGCTGGTTTTGTTTTGTGTGGTTTTTGTTTACATCAGGGGTGTCCCCAACATTCCCGCCAGTCCAAAAGGGTCTGGTATGAATTGATGGGGGAACCCTACACTGTTTGTTTTTTTGGTTTCTCTGGAGTGTCAGAAATTAAAAGGAAACAAAGTAAACATTTAACGTCACTTTTCTGCAACAAATGTTTGTTCGTAATGATCATTTAACTCCCGAAAAACAAAATAACAAAAACATCCGCAACTAAACACATTTTTTGGCCGCTTACATGTCTATAGGGTACTGGACACAGATTTTAATAATGTGTCCCATAGACTTCTGAGGATGATCAATCATGATCTGGTCTGTGAATGTGTGCTGCTGGGGAGGGTAAGGGAAGGTAGACTATATATAATAGTTTTGAATATTGTAGATAAGGGTGTCCATTTTTTTTTTTTGCCTCATGTTTCATAGGCACATCAGGAATTGAGAGCAAAGTGAGGGTCCATGGGTTTATCTTAAAGTGACATTAAACCCTCAGATTTTTTTACATAAACCAATACTGTAATGTTTGCCTTACTGTAATCCATGGTTGTTTCCCTTCTCTTTGCTGCTCTTCCTTTTAAATCCTTATCTCTTCTCATGCTGGGGGATAACTTCCCTTTGCAGCCTTCCTGCAGTGCTGGCTCAGGTTGTGAACCTGCACACAGACACCATGTATCCATTTCAGACACAAGGCAGTCTGCTGCAAAACAGAAGTTCTGCCCAGCATGAGAAGAGATACAGATTTAAAAGGAAGAGCAGCAAAGAGAAGGGAAACAACCATGGATTACAGTAAGGCACACATTACAGTATTGTTTTATGTTAAAAAATCTGAGGGTTTAATGTCACTTTAAGGCCAGTTCACACTTTGCTGTTCTTGTGCGTTAACTCTCGATCATGAATGGGCCTTGCATTAAGGCAGCCCATTAGGTTTGAATGGGCTGCCAGCACACAAGAATGGACAAGAAACGTACATGCAGCTTTTTTATTTTCCCAAAACAATAGGTGATGCGTTACCATGCATTGTGGTGTGCTACAATGCATGTGTGTCAGCTGTGTTGTCTTAGTGTGTCGGGGTGCGTTTTGAAATGAATGGAACCACAATACCCTAACGCAGGTTACTGGAACGCACCGCAATGCAAGTGTGTGCTTCAGCTGTTAAAAGACACCTCCCATGGGAGAAATGTGTGGGCTGCCATTGCTGGCCTCAAATGTTAGCTGCCTGGCCACCTTAGCCCTCTACAGTCACATACCTACAACAAGTATGCAGCAAATGAATGCCATGAAAAGAATTCCTTATCTCTATACTTGCTGTTGGTTAGTGACTGCCTCTGAACAAAACAGCCAGGCACCTAATATTCCCCCAAAAAAAGGTCAGCAATGGCAGCTTCCATATTCCTCTAATGGCAAGATTTCTTTAAACCAAGGTCACATGGATGATTTGTGCATGATATTGTGTGTGTGCAGCCATAAATCGCCTTCAACTGGATTGCCATCATCCATCACACTGCCCGATCTCCAGTTACCCCTCCTGTCTTGCAACTGTTATCACAAAATGTATCACAGATGTTTAAATTGACAGCAGTCAACCCCCGATCAATCACAATCAACCGATAGACAATAAAAAAAGCCCTATAACTGCGATACAGGTCAGTAGGAAGAAAGATTTGTGACCAGACGTCATCAGTGCGTGACCAGTCACATGAGATTTTAGTCACGCGCAAGAAGAGCTTGCGGTTTACATGCTACTTAATCGCACTCCCTGCTCCATCCTGTTACCCAGGAAAATCACATTGTTTTAATTACAACCCATTCAAACCAGTGCGTTGCGGCAATGCATGATAGTTTGTAGTGTCAGTCATTATGAATGACATTGAACACACCAACACAACACATGTTCGCTAAAGCACACCGCAACACGCGATGGGTGCTGTGGCAAACAAACAGAGCAGGAGCCATTTTTCCTGCATTAGGGATCTTTTCTAATGAATCAGCTGTGGCAACGCAGGGTGCCACAGTGCCCGATATAGCACGTTGCAGCATGCGTTATCATAACACAATTTAGTGTGAACTAAAAAGGCAAACTAACTCACAACACCCTCCCCATCACCCACTGCCAGCCAGTGCGCCATGATTCTAAAGCTGGCCATACACTTATAGATTATCTACCGATTTTCTATAGTCACGTGGAAAAAGTGCAACATCCTCCATCTACGCTAAACTGTGTGGCTGGAGGAATCTCCCACTGGGCCAAGCTTCAGTATCTTGCTAGTCGGCCCCACTGGCTCTCAAAATACCTGAACAATGCCTACATCCAATCAGATTGTTCAGGTATTTTGACAACCAGCGGAGCCGACTAGCAAGATACTGAAGCTTGGCCCAGTGGAAGATTCCTCCGTCCACATAGTTTAGCGTAGATGGAGGAATCTGTTTCACTTTTTCCATCTGGCCATAGAAAATCTGCAGGTGTATGACCAGCTTCATAGACTCCAGGGCAAATGTAGTGTTAAGCATATGAACCATGACACTGGCTGCTGTGGGTGGCGCAGCGGCTAAATACCCTTTAAATAATGTACTGCAGTAACGCAGGGTGCAGCAGTGCATGACATAACATGTTGAGGGATGCATTAGCGCAGCACAATTTTGTGTGAACAGGTCCTTAATCAAAGGGTAAATTCACCTTTTTTTTAAAAAAAATTGAAAAGCGAACTAACTCACAACACCCTCCCCACTGGCAGCCTGTTTCATGGTACATTACACTACAGCCCGGTCTGTAAGGATCATAATGTGCGCCATGTCAAGCACTCATTGGTTTGCATGGCGACGTGACTAATGCAAGAATTATGATCCATATAGATTCCAGGGTAGAGTAGGGTAGTGTACAGACCATTGCACCAGCTAACATGAGTGATGCAGCAGCTATATGCAGGGGAGACATGGTATGCTGTTGGGATGTTTTGAATAGTGAAGAGCTCAGGCTTGGTGCAAACCCAGCTCGCCCAAGCCCACTCAAAACTACACCCCCTTGGCCAAATTGGTTGCTGCAGGTGCATTCCCTGCCCTGCAGCTATATGGCACTGTCGCTATTGATTGGGCCGGGGCACGTAGCGGCGGTCTAAAGCAAAATGGGTTCACACCAAGCCCTGCCCAGGGTGAACAAACCCTTTCAATTCTTAAAAATGTAATGAATTGTACACCCACCACATAATGAGAGGCGCAACTCTTACCTTGTAAACAGGACCGATTACGTGCACTTTCCATTTACTTCCGTGGTAGAAATGTAATTCTACTGTACAGCCACATCCACAATGCTGCAATAAAGTACAAATACATTACTATGATTATTAAAAAAACATATATATCTTTCCAGGGTGAGGTCATGACTTGAAAAATAAATCCTCTCAGAAGTTGACTGGCCACAGGCCTAAGCCAAATTGGTTAGTGTAATTCAGCCATTAGACCCCTGTTTAGCCGAAAAGGTGGATATCTGATTAAAAAAACCATATCTCACTGTATATTGAATTGTCTGCTCTTCAGTTCTACCTATAAAATCCGGTAACATTTGCTAATTTAGTAGAAACAGATTCAGCCCCCACCTGTCTGCTCAGTTGTGTGTGTGGGGGAGGGACTGTGTGCTCCTCATCTGTGTCAGCTGTGGGTCAGTTTGGCATGTTGCACTGACAGTACAACACTCATGTACATGGACCGCACCATGCATTCATGTCAGGCCACAGAACTCGGAAGAACAGGGAAACGCCACGCTCTAGGTGAGCACCATTCATTCCTTTGCTTGAGAAACCTACTGTGAGATTTAAAGGGAAAGCGTGGTGTATTTTCAATGAGCACATTTTTGGGTCATTGTTGCAGTGTTAGTAGCTTTCTCATGAGTCATAACTACTACTATACATTTGTTATTGTATTCACCACAGAGATCTGTAGATTAGCCACATGCGGGAGCTCTATATGTTATTGCAATCACCCAGCCTCCATGCTTGACAAATTAATATAAACTGGAGCAGACAAAGTCTGGAGCAGTTGCCCATGGCAACCAACCAGCGTCTCTTTTCAGTTTCTTCAGTTAGGGCTAGTTCACACCAGCCACAGTGCGTTCCGGCCCGACTCTGGTTGGTACGCACTGGATCGCATTGCGGCCGGCTCACTTTGTTATGGGGCGGTGCATTGAACTCGATGGCATCTTAGTCACACCCTACGGCCGCAATGCGATCTGCTGAACGGGAACGCAAGGTACATTAATGTCTGCGCTCTGGTCCGGTGCGGTCAGAAAAAATGCTGCAAGCACTATTTTTTTTTTTCTGACCGGACCAGAACGCAGGCATTGATGTGCCACGCATTCCCGTACGGCCAATCGCATTGTGGCCAGAGGGCGTGGCTGCGTGCCATTTACTTCAATGCACCACCACGCCCCCTCCCGCCCACAACAAAGAGAGCTGGCTGCAATGCAATTGAACATTTTTCAGCACTGCAAAACAGGAATCGGAGTCCTTTTGGTTTTCTAATATACAAAAACAAAACGTAAACATACATAGTTTGTGCTTTAAACATTAAAGGTTCAGTTTCCCTTTGTGAACATGTTACACCAATATTCAGTGTGGTCAGATTGCAATTAATTTTTTTTTAAATTGGGGGGGATGCGTGCTGGCTCTGTCTGGTGTCCCACGCACCTCACTGACATCACTGGTTGTCAGGAGCTGGGCGGGATGCTGGCCAGAGTGTCACAGCTCTTGGGGCTAGATCACACAAGCCACAGTGCGGTCCTGCACCATTGGTGGCAGGAACGCACTGGATCGCATTCTGGCCAGCTCACTTTGTTCTGGGGCGGGAGGGGACGTGGCGGTGTATTTAAGTCAATGGCACCGCAGCCATTCCCTACGGCTGCAGTGCGATCCCAGACGCGTGGCACATTAGTGCCTGCGTTCCAGTCTGGTGCAGTCAGGAAAAATTCTGCATGCACTATTTTTTTCTGACTGCACCAGAACGCGGGCACTGATGTGCCACGGGTTCCGGTGCGGATGATCGCACTGCGGTGCCATTGACTTCAATACACCGCCACGCCCCCTCCTGCCCCAAAACAAAGTGAGCCGGCCGGAATGCGATCCAGTAAGTTCCGGCACCAATGGTGTAGGACCGCACTGTGGCTGGTGTGATCTAGCCCCAAGAAATGTGACACTCTGGCCAGCATCCCGCCCAGCTCCTGACAACAAGTGATATCAGTGAGGTGCGCGGGACACCAGACAGAGCCAACTCTGCTTTATGGCAATCAATCATTTCTAAAAGCCAGGGTTTGGGTATGTCTGCAAGCCTGCTCCCGGCCTTCTAAATTATTTCTCAAAGATTTACAGGACTTTTTATTTAAGTAGGAAGAGTGCTAATGAGCAGAGACTCATAGCAACCAATCAGCATTTAGTTATTTGGCATTTAAAATGATTATTAGATTGCTTGTGACAAATCAACATCTTTCTGGTTGTCCTGGGGAATGGCAGATCAATGATTTTTGCATTAGGCCTCATTCACACAGACACCAGAGTTGGTCCAGGGTTAGGGTTGCCACCTTTTCTTCGAGTGAAACACGCACACTCTAGCGACGCGCTGACATTTTTGGGGGAGAATGCGTTGTGGGTTATTTATATGTATATAGCGCCACCCATTCTTATGTAAATATCACCGTTGAGACTATTTTCAGTGGGGAACCAGTAGCCCCATCTAAATTTTGGTTGCTCCTGTCTGCCTGACATCTTGAGTCTGGGTTTCTCCTCCCATGAAACCCAGAAACAGCATTCAAAAACCCGGGTGAATCCTGGACTGGTAGCAACCCTATCCAGGGTAGATCACTTTTCAGAGACGGTAAGGGCCCATTCACACCACATCCAGATCATCACTAGATTGTTTCCGGACCCAAACTGCATCCTAATGTATCCCTATGTTAATTCTGGCCTCAGTTCACACCAGCGCAGTCCGTTCCAGATCAGACCAGACTAGTAAAATACTGCTCGTCTTATTTTGTCTGTCAAAAACACATACAAACGCACTGGATTGCACCTGTAAGATAATTTTTAAGGAAAAAAACGAAACTCCTGGACGCAGCAAACGCAATGCACTGCGTTCCAGATCTGGTCCGGAAAATGGTGTGAACCTGTCCTTAGGGCCTGTTCACACGACGTCCGTTTTGTGTGCTGACCGGCTCCGTACGCTGCTGCACTCAAAATGCATCCCAATGTATCCCTATGTGTTTTATGGGCTACAGTTCTCACGTGTTCAGCTTACGACAGAAAAAATACTGCATGTCACATTTTGTCAGGTCCAGAAACGGTCAGGATACGCAAACGCGTCAAAAACGCATCCAAAATGCACTGCGCTGCAGCTAACATACTAACAGCCCCACTCCAGCAAAAAAAAAAAAAATGTTTTTGTTGTTGCTGGAACGCATAAAAAATGCGGTCAAAAACGCAATGCATCAGCAGCTCCACGTCTGCTGATCAGGACCTGATCAGGACCTGATCTCATGTGAACAGGCCCTTAAGCAGCAGTTTGCAGATATTCAGGAGGAGACATCCAAATTTTTTTTTTTCTCTTCTATCCCAAGGGGGTTTTGACATTAAAATTCTGCAACTGCATGCCAAGCGTTTTAAAGTGGACCTTAGGGCCTGTTCACATGAGTTTCAGGTCCTGATCAGGTCCGGATCAGGTGCGGATCAGCAGACGCGGTGCTATGTGTTTTGCCCTGTTTTTGCCGCGTTTTTGATGCGTTCCAGTAGAAATTTTTTTTTATTTTTTTTGCTGGAGTGGGGCTGTCAGTATGTTAGCTGCAGTGCACTGCATTTTTTACGCGTTTTGCGTTTCCTGACCGTTTCCTGACCGTACATGTGACATGCAGTATTTTTCTGTCGTAACCTGAACGGACTGCGCAATTTGAGAACTGTAGCCCATAAAACACATAGGGATACATTGGGACGCATTTGTAGTGCAGGAGCGTACGGATCAGGTCAGCACAGAAAATGGACGTCCTGTGAACAGGCCCTTACACTTAAAAATCAAATTCTACCAATGCATCTCTCTATGTATGATGATTAATAAGAACATAGACATGTCAGGTGTAAAATGCTGTGATTGTGAAATACTTACACTTGCAGAGAATTCACTTCCTGCTTTGAAACAGCAAAATGACTTCAATTTCCCAAAGCAATGCACACTGGTATTGCCTTGTCATCAGCAGTGCATTGCTGGGAAATCTCATTTGTACTCTCAGGAGATCTCAGGGAAAGGCATTTTCCTCCCCTGAGATGATGTATATGGTCACATTTCCTAGTCACATGTGCCAGAAATCAGGAAGTAAAAGAAGAGCTCGTAATCTGCCCTTAGTAAACATGGCCACAGTCAGAAGACTGGGGAAGAAAAGATAAATAAGGTATGCAAAGAATACAAAGCCGGCAATTATATATAAGTATGTGTGTGTAGATTGTCATTACTAAACATTTCTAAAGGTGTCTTTGTTGTTACTTTGAAGATATGGGTCATTTTCCTCCTTTAAAGAAAACCTGTGCTAACAGAAATTTGTAGCATTTCCTGAAATGTCTAGATGCCTGGCTGTCATGCTCATCATGGCTTCAGTGCTTTCTATGTGACCCAGCACAAGCAAGCCAATCAGAATCTGATTTCACTCTTGCTTGTTATGGGTCAGCACTGAAATCATAGACAGCCAGGCATTGAGCATTTTCAGAGGGAGTTCAGAAATCCCAGCCATGGTGCAGGATTCCTTTTTAGAAGTGGATCTGATTGCTCTCAGACATTTTTGCTAAATCCGGCTCTCTATCATTTGGAATGACAAGTCTCTTTCTTTAGTTGAGTTTGTAAACGCAGCATTGCACGCGCCGTGAGCTGTAAATTCTTCTTTTTGCCCGTATGAAAGATTTTCATTTACACCAGAGAACTCAGCGTTCCGTTTCTTATTGCCGGATGGAGATTACAGCAAAAGCCTTTTTTATGTAAAGGAGGCCCTTACAGCACAAGGCTAAATTTCTACACAGCCGAAGAACACTACATTGAATATCTGAATTGTCATCTCCTATGGAAGCTGCTGAGTTACACTCGCGAGGGACTCTCATATCAGATCCCGTTCTTTGGAGTGGAAAATAAATGCACAAAATATGTTCCAACTATTATCTGCTGGAGTCACTCCTGTCTGCGTGGTATTGTCTAGTTCAACGTTTCTTGCCCAGTGGTACTGCTGCCTGGTATATTAAAGCACAAACTCCGGGGGAAATTATTCTTAACCCGTGCAGTGAGGCTACCCCCCGCACTGCAAGGGTTAAGTGCTCACTTTCATCTAGGTTTAAAAATAGCACATTTGTACTCAATGGAACCTAGACAAAAACGAGCACTTAACCCTTGCAGTGCAGGGGGTAGCCCCACTGCAAGGGTTCAGAATAATTTTACCCAGAGTTCTGCTTTAAAGCAGACCTCCAGGCACCAATCACACACCCCCAATCCCTGAAGCCCCCCTTTTGTATACTTTGGATTCCTGCAGTCCAGCCTGGTAATGTCATGGGTCCTTCTTCAGAGCAACTGAGTGCTGCTAAGCTGAGGAGTACTGTGTGCCAAGGCTGCGTGATGAGGCACCCTCCCCGGGGGTGTGACATTGACGGTCTGGGTTCACAGGAAGTGGCTTGAATCATGCTGGCCATCATTCAGGTTAGAAGAGACCAATGCTGGACAAGAAAGGAAACTAAGGGCAGAGCTGGAATGTAGATCTTGGCCACATATTTTTTTCTTTTGTGGTGGTGGCGGGGCTGTAATTTAAAAAACAAAACACAGAGTTCTGCTTTAAAGTCTATGTCTGGGCAAATAAATATATCAGCATATCTCTGCAATACATGCACATTTCCCCATGCTATGCTCTTTCAAAATGCTGTAATTACTGGTGATCCTGCCAGAAATTCAGTCACTTTCTAACTTCTTGTAGTGAGCTGACAAAGCTGCCTCTGCTACATTAAAATTCCAAGCTGTGTTATCAGTCCTGTCTGAGTTTTCAACTGATAGACTACAGGGCACCACCACCTCTCCACTACATAAGGGGGGTTGTTCTGTAATCCATCAGGAGGGAGCACAGACAGGGCTAGCAACACTGGACTATATCAATGGTGAATACCTTTTATATAGTCTCAGCTCAAGGTGATCCTTTGGTCCTAATTGGGACTATCTATTAGGTTTGCTTTGAAACATACAATAGATGAAGATTACTAGATCTTTCTTGTGCATGTAAATTCATACTAGGGCAATGTGTTTTTGAGCTGTGGGAGTCTACAGAAGAAGAGGGATACAACCAAGAAACATTGACTACCGGGATCTAAAGTATAACCAAGAGGACCAAATCAGGGAGAATTTACTATCAAGCCCTCTCCTTTGGTACGTTACCCTTTCAAAAGCAAGGATCCTATCTAGCTCAATCATCCACTCTGAAACAGAAGGTGGGGAGTGAGATATCCATTTCCGTGCAATGATTCTCCTGGCCGTAAATAGGCTCTATGGATAGTTGATCTCAAATGGGCAGACAAAATGGGAGGATCTAATCCCCCTAAGAGGCAGGTAAGTGCTGGTTCACACCTGGGCGTTTTTCCAGCGCTGATCGAAGCCTGAAAAACACTCAAACAGTGAAATCCCATACTTTCCTATGGGGATGGTTCCCACCTGGGCATATTTCAGCCCGTGGAAATGCGCTGAAAAACGCCCTATGCCCAAACAGGAGCTTCTTTGGGGCGTTTTTACGCACATATCCATTGGTATTCCCGAGTGTGGCTCGGGGTTAACAAAGCGGTAACCCCGAGCCACACTCGGGAATACAGCGTAGGACTTAGCTTGTCCGCGATCCCCGCTGTGTCCTCCGGCCGCTGCCGACTTCCGGGTTCCGTCCCTTGCGAGCGGCCGCGTCGCAGGGGGGTGGAACCGACGGGAAGTTTGAAAGTTGAAAAAAAAAGATAGAGAAAATAAAGGGAAAAAAATCATACCGCCAGGGAGGTATAAAAACACGTGTTTCACTTAACTAAAAAACGAGCTGAAAAACGAGGTGTGAACCCAGCCTAAGCGGAGACAAGTCAAAGGAGACGTTAAAGACTGAATTAATCAGTGCAATTATTTGGCTCCACTAGTTGCCTAGTGTTAAGACCTGCGCCTGGTCAAATCATTTTCCATTTTAGGTGGGTTAATGGGATTTCACACAAAAGGGAAAGTTAGACTTACAGTTACAAGAGGCAGACTTTTTCACCTGCGACTTTGGTTTGTCAGTGCAAAAAAATTATCCTTGGCATTTTAGTAAAGCTTTTCCATAATGGAATACCAATGGCATTCACAAATACATAAAGGCAGAAACAAGTGGACATTCATTTGTGTTTAACTTTCCTGTGAATCCTATGGCTCTGTTGGTTTCCATTTTATGGAGGAGGGTGAAGAATGACAGTTTGTAAGCTGAACTTGTTCTGGTGACAAATAAGAGCGCATTTTCCTCTTGTTGGAGAGATTTCATCTCACTATTGTTGTCTAAAAGGGTATAGATGGGAAAATAAAACTGATGGGTTCTAATCCATCCCACTCAGTCCAACATAAGAAAAAAATGATTGACACAGGGATGAACTTTAAGAATTTATCAATCTAATTTGACTACAGGAGATGGTTGTGTGTAGCCAAAAGAAAGTCCTAGATTATGTTGTGGTATAGGATCACCAGATATTATTTTACTGAAAGCTGCAGATTTAAAAATGATTGACATTTGAGATGATGGTTACATGTTAAAGCCTAAATAAGGTTTAGTAGTTGAGTTTGCTATATGAAGAATTATATGTAAGTTTTATAAGAAGTCTCGCCTTGTATTATTTTTCACAGCACAGTCACCTGACTCCCACAGTGTACATTGCTTTTTATCCCATGCTTTTGTGTGGAGTAGAACCTGAGATACAGACTTTGACAGCTCACTCCTCTTCATTCCTGACCACGCTCTGCAGAGGAAAGGGCCTCTTGGCTGACAGCCCCTATCTCACTGTCCCTGCACTTTCCAGACACAAAAGACTCCTCTTCCAGTTCTAGCGCCTGTGCTGATTGCTGTGAGAGATGTCTGGAAAGTGCAGGAACAGGGACATAAGAGCTGTCAATCAAGAGGCCGTCTCCTCTGCAGAGCGTGGTTGGGAATGAAGAGGTGTGAGCTGTCAAAGTTTGTATCTCAGTTTCTCCTTCACACAGAAACATGGGATAAAAAGCAATGTACACTGTGGGAGTCAGGTGACTGTGCTGTGAAAAATAATACAAGGTAAGACTTCTTCTTTAGGGGCCTGTTCACACTATCCAGCATGTTCAGGGCATGGTTCCATGCCATGAATGCACTGGATCACATATACAAACCCTCACCGTGTTCTGGGGCAGGAGGGGGCGTGGTAGTACCATTCATTCCAATGGCACTGCTGACTTGCCTCCCATCTGCAGTGCGATTGCCTGCAGGGAACTTGTGGTGCAGCAATGCTCTGCATTCCAGTGCGGTGCAAACGCAAAATATAGTGCATGCGAAGATGTGTCTGAGGTCCCATTGGAATGAATGGCACCACCACGCCCCCTCCCACCCCAGAACATGGGGAAGGTTTGTGTATCCGATGCAGTGCGTTCATGGCACTGAACCGTTCCCTGAAAGCACTGGATAGTGTGAACGGGCCCTAAAGGCTGTCTTTAGCCAAAAACTTTTTTTTTTAGTTGTGGAGAGGTTAGACCCTCGGTCAAGTTTTTATTGCAGTCTGTGTTTCCATTGGGAACATTCAATCCTCTTTTCATTCTGCTGACCATTGTCACTTAGAGAGAATGTGAGGGGAAATCCAAAACTTTACAGTTGACCCCAGAATAAGAGGTGAAGAGAAATATTTTAATGTTTCACCTGTTTCAGTGTCAACTGTCTAAAGATGGCTATACACTGTTAAAATGTCAGCCATTTCCTGTGAATCGGTTAAAAATGTAAGCCTGAGTGTCCCTTCCGGAACCACCCTACATAACCAATTTTGATTGGAGAATCAAAGAAGCCAGAAAGAAAATTGTTGGCCAAACAGTCGGCCTATTAGATGTGAGAATACAATAGCCAGCAGGAGAGATTTGCGCCGCTGTTTAGCATGGATGGAGGGATGAAGCAGTAGAAATTAGATGTGTATGCCCAATTTAAGAGGGGAATTTCCCTCATTTTGGGAGATTTCCTCTGGGACCCGAAGTAAAGGGAGATCTTCACAATACTATGCAGACAGCAAGGCAGGGTTTTTTTGTTTTTTTTTGTCTGTGCGCCATTGTATACATACAGTTGAAGACTTATGTTTTAATCTGCAAGGAGTTTGCACGTTCTCCCTGTGCTTGCGTGGGTTTCCTCCGGGTACTCCGCTTTCCTCCCACACTCCAAAGACATGCTGGAAGGTTAATTGGCTCCTGTCTAAATTGTCCCTTTTATGTACAGTATGCATGTGAGATGGGGATCTTAGATTGTAAGCTCCTTGAGGGCAGGAACTGATGTGAATGTGCTCTATGCAAATCGCTGTGTAAAATTGTCGGCGCTATATAAATACCTGTAGTAATATTATTATATTATATAAAGATTTTAGGTTTGGATATAGTAGAGAGGGGTAGAAACTTATGTCAGGTTATTTTTGCTGTCTGTGTAGCATTGAATGGGTTTACATACACTCGAAGAAATATGTTTAAAGGTATGTACAGTATAGCCATTTTTAGGTTTGGATAGAGTAGCGAAGGGTATAAAACCCTGTCAGGTTATTTTTGCTGTTCCTGTACTATTGTATGGCTATACATACACTCAGGGGCATCCCGAGGCCGGGTGTCACCTGGTCTTCAGACCGGGTGACACCCCTGCCGTCATCATGCGTTCTGATTGACCATCTGATTGACGCCTGCCGGCGCCCATCTTGGTGATAGATGCCGACAGAGAGGAGAGGACGTTCACCCAGCGGGATTAGGTATGCTGCCGGATCCCCTCCTCTCTCCTGAGACTGTCGGTCTCTGGGTCCATGACCGAGTGCCCGACTTTTTAGAGGGGGTGACACCAAAATGGCTGTCAGTTATTTTGGTGTCACCCCTGCAACGGTGTTACCCGGATGCGGGCCACACCCACCTTGTGACGCCACTGCATACACTCGAAGAATCATGTTTTAAGGTATGTATAGCCACTTTTTTAGGTTTGGATAGAGTAGAGAGGAGTAGAAACCCCTGTCAGGTTATTTTTGCTGTCCTTGTATCATTGTATGACTATACATACACTTGAAGAATTCGGTGCACGTTTAACCCCTTGTGAGCAGAACCTTTTCCCCAGGATGACCTGTCTAGTGTCATATCACCAAACTTTGCACAGGGAAGGGAGGGGTTTGCACAGGAGAGGATTTATTGGTTGGATTGGGAGAATACTGCAAAGAGCAAAGCTCGCCAATAACGCTTCTGCAAACTGCGCTTATTATTAGATAAGTGAGCGGAGGAAAGTCAGAGGAGCGAGCCGGGGAGGCGACAAGCCAGCGCAGCCGGGGAGGAGAGGAGGACCCTGGAAAGTGGAGCGGAGTGCACATCCATCAATGAAGAGAGGAAGAAGCACCGCAAGGCGATCCAGGAACGACTAAAAGTAGGAGAGACAAGTTGGAGGACGAGAGCGGCTCGCCAGGGACGATCTATGGGAGCCCCGGTACAGCGAAGGGCGATGCAGGGGGATGTGAGCATCCCGGGCACACAGCGCTCATAGCCGCCCGGACTTGGGACGCTGTCCATGGTACTGGCCGGCAGCCAGACTACGCAGGCGCACTGTCTCCGGAGCCTGCAGGTACCGATCCCTGTGTGCAGCCCTGCCACAGTCTCAGCACCAGCGGCCAGAGGAGCGTTACCATGAACTGCTACATCCCTCCCAGGAATACTCATCCGGTCACCTCCAGCCTCAGAAACAGCACCGCGTCCCAGCCCAGGAGCTTCCCAAGCGCAGGATGCCGGGGGGTAAACGAGGCTTGGTGGCACCTCAGAACACGTTTTTGGAGAACATCGTCAGGCGTTCAAGTGGTAAGTACCTGTCACCTGTACCAGGGGGCTCCTTGGGGTGGATGGAAGCCTTGTGGATGCTTTTTATTTTATTTTTTACCAGAGTGGAAACTTGTATCAGCCTTGGCAGGAACTTTATCTGGGGCATAAAGTTCCTTGTAGAGTGTGTGGTTGTGCCCAGGTGGAGGTAGCTAGGCAGAGGCTGGCCTTGTCAACAAAGGGATCAGTGTTTTTGGGCCATCAAGTTCAACTAATGCCCAAGTACAAGTAGTTATTCACTGATGGGCACATAGCGGTGAAAACTGTCCTTTGTGTTACCCTAAACTCTGTCATGGGTTATAATATACAGTACATCTAGGGTCAGATAGCGAGCCCACCCCTTCGTTAAGGGTAAATGTTATATACACAGGTGGATGGGGATGAAGATTATCCTATGCAATACTTTAGAAGACGCTTTCTGCTTGTTTTGTATACATCTGGATGGAGATGAAGACTATCCTATGCAATACTCTCTGCATTCATTCTTTATAATATACACCTA
>NW_017306280.1:345319-346606 GCF_000935625.1 Nanorana parkeri | reverse complement strand
CCACTCCGAATAGCTTTAAGAGGATATAGAAGAAGCTTTCTGCTTGTTTCATATACAGATGCATGGGGATGAAAACTATTCTGTGCAATACTTTCCACATACATTGTTGATATTATACACTTGGTCAGACATTGAACCCACTCCCCTTTGGGGAGGAAATGGGAGAAGCATTTTGCACGTTTCATGTTCAGATGGATGGGGATGACGACTATTCTATGCAAAACTCTCAACACTCATTCTTGATAACGTATACCTAGGGTCAGAACGTAACCCCGCTATTTTCATTCGCAGCCCAAATGGGAGAAGGATTCTAGGTGTCTTATGTGCAGATAGATGGAGATAAAGACCATCCTATGTGATACTGCAAACTCTCATTATTGATAATATACATCCAGGGCAGACAGTGAATATCGCTCCCCCCTTTCATTTCCAGTCCAAATAGCTTTTTGAGGAAATTGTAATTGAAGAAGCATTCTGCATGTTTCATATCCAGATGGATGGAGATGACGACTAGCCTATGCAATACTCTCTACAACCATTGTTGATAATACATACTTGGGGTCAGACAGTGAGCACCCCCACCCCCCTTCTTTCATTTCTAGTCCAAATAGCTTTAAGAGGAAATTGGAAAACCATTGAGTGTGTCTCATGTACAGATGGATGGAAATGTAGACTATCTTAAGCAAAACTCTTAACTCTCATTGTTAATAATACACACCTAGGGTCAGACAGTGAGTCCCCTTTATTTCCAGTCTAAATGGCTTTAAGAGGGAATTGGAGAGACATTCTGCATGTTTTGTGTACAGTTATATGGGAATGAAGACTATCTTGCGCAATACTCTCAACTCTTAATGCTGATCATTTACACCTAGGGTCGGAGAGTGAGCCCCCTTTTTAAAGTCTAGTCCTAATAGCTTTAAGAGGTAATAGTAGAAGCTTTCTGTGTGTCTTGGTGCTGACCATGTAGGAAGTAAAGGTGCTCACTGCTTGACACCACTTAGATATTACAAAGCAAGAGCATGGTTGGGGCATCATGAAGAATGCCTACATCTTCCCACCTGCCCTAGAAGTAAGCAATGCACAGGCCTGTGTGACTGCAGAAAAGGGTTCCAGCACCCAGCCAAAACGCATCTAATATAAAAGGGGTCCCAAGTTGCCAGTTGGGGCAAGGGGTCTCAAGTTGAGGGACCTTTTTTTAGCTGTAAAGTCTGCACAAATGGTATGTCCACGGCTGAAGCAGGCAGCTGGTCTGGAAAGTTTTTGGCATAAAAATTTGCAACCGGCAGA
>NW_017306280.1:336828-345285 GCF_000935625.1 Nanorana parkeri | reverse complement strand
TGTTTCTTTATGCTACTTATCTATTAACTGTAATTATACATTGACCCTAATCACTAGATATGTTGGTTTTGGTTAGCTGGTTAGCTGCTTGGAAAAGACGTCTTCTGTGCCAGCTAAATGTGGTGTCTCCAAATGAATATGACATAATTTTTTTAGTTGTGGTGTGATTTATGTACTTCTCAAATGATGTACTTCATCTGAATGCAATATACTGTATACAAAATATTTCCTTTCATAATTTTATGTAAATATTGTGTGTGTATGTGTGTGAAAAAACGGATTTGGCACATAAGTAAGTATTTAAGGGGAAAAGAGAGAGAGGGGGAAATATAAAAGAAAAAATAAATACATTTTAGTGTATGTAATTTCTTCCTGAGGCAAGACAGCCTCAAGCGTTGACTGTTGATAATTAGATGATATTTGGAGCACTGAGCATATGTGGAAACAAATGTCTGTTCACATACATTATTTATATAACTGTGCAGCAGTATATGAATTCTTTTTAGTTAGAAATTATTGTAAGCATGATAAACTGTGAAGGATGCGCATAGTGTATAGCTGTCATCATTGGCATGGATGAGTAAAATATGAAGTGTATGGTAAGCAAAGCATACATCTAACATTGTATTCCCTTTGTGGCTTTGTGTGTTTGTGTCATTTTTTGTTTGTTTACATGTGATACAACCCATGTGTATCTAGAGCATTGCAGTGCACTATTACCATAGTGTTAACTTTGGAATTTACGATGCAATGCAAAAGCAAAAACTTGTCCTCATTCCCCCGGGCACGTTGTGTAATGTTACTTTTTATCAACTGCCACTAGAGGTCATCATAAGTGCTTTTATAAATTTGAAGCCTCTCAAGCAGTAACTCATACCCTCCTAAAATGTTCAGCTCATCTTACCGAGATACAGGCACAAAGTATAAAGGTTACACAAGACAGTACAGCTTACCCAACAACAAATTAATTGTGTTTGACTTAAACGGTGCTTTCCGTGTACTCATTATGCCCTGTGTGATGCTAAGAACTTCACTTTGCCATGTGGCAATTATTTGCGATCATACTGATTTTGGTTGTCAGCCAATTGACGCACACCAGTCACAATATAAAATCCTTATGATGTTACCACGTCACATACAAATATCCCATATATGGCATGTATGTAAAAGGTATAATTTTTCTCTATTGTGAGTTTCCAATTTATGGATTAGTAAGTAGATTATGTAATCAATTCCTCTCGCTCTCTCTTGCTCTCTCTCGCTCTCTCTCTTGCTCTCTCTCTCTCTCTCGCTCTCTCTCGCTCTCGCTCTCTCTCGCTCTCGCTCTCTCTCGCTTTCTCGCTCCCTGTCTTTCTCTCTCGTTCCTTCTTTCTCGCTCGCTCTCTTTCCCGCTCGCTCTCTTTCTCGCTCGCTCTCTTTCTCGCTCACTCTCTTGCTCGCTCTCTTTCTTTCTCGTTCTCTTTCTCGCTCGCTCTCTCTCTTTCTCGCTCTCTTTTTCTCTCTCGCTCTCTTTCTCGCTCTATTTCTCTCTTGCTCGCTCCCTCGCTCTCTTTATCGCTCTCTTGCTCGCGCTCTTTCTTTCTCTCCTTTCTTTCTCTCTCTTGCTCGCTCTCTTTCTTTCTCTCTTGCTCGCTCTCTTTCTTTCTCTCCTTTCTTTCTCTCTCTTGCCCGCTCTCTTTCTTTCTCTCCTTTCTTTCTCTCTGTTGCTCGCTCTCTTTCTTTCTCTCCTTTCTTTCTCTCTCTTGCTCGCTCTCTTTCTTTCTCTCCTTTCTTTCTCCCTCTTGCTCGCTCTCTTTCTTTCTCTCTCTCTCTCTCTCTCTCTCTCTCTCTCTCTCTTGCTCGCTCTCTTTCTTTCTCTTTCTCTCTCTTGCTCTTTCTCTCTCTCGTTTGCTCGCTCTCTCTCGCTCGCTTTCTCTTCATTATAATATATAATTTCAGTATACATCTAGCGAAGGCCTATTTTTAAAAAATCAATGATTAAAGTAGTCAGCCTGCTAGGGAACTATCTTCCATGCTGCATATGATTGCACTATATATAGAACAATAAATAAATAGTAAATATTTATTTTTAATGTTTTTTTTTAAAATAACAGATTGAAGCTATTCTCTGTATGTATTCCGTGTTATTTGGCCTTCCTAACAGACGATTATATCAAATCCAACTGAAACAAGCTGATTTTCATAAAAAATGCCAAATGGTTGCTTAATTTAATATTTCTTTCTACTGCATGTTTTACCTTTTAATTAAAACATCATTTTTGTACTACTGCATTTTTAATGAGTAATATACAAATACAGCGTACATAAGGGCAGATTGCTTTTGATTGCTGTAGCTGCTGCCTTTATGGTCTTATTTGGCAGATGTTTATTTAAAAAGTATCCAAAGTAACTTTTCATATTTTTAAAACTGTAAGATTGATTTAAAATGTCATATGCTGTGTAGACACAAATTGTTGTTTGCTTGGAAACTGCTGTCCCATTGTGTTTATTTTGTAATTCTCCTCCAAAGCTGCTGAAATAGGGCAGGCTTTCTGGGAAAGCATCAGAATGGATGTGCCAAGAACTGTATAAGAATTTTGACTAGGCCTTTTAAACAGTTGTGTTTTGGTTTTCTTTATTTGTTTTAATCTTGCACCTTTTTGAGCTTTTGTGACATTCTTTGGTTGGAACTAAATTTGAAAGGTTACAGCAACTCTTAAAATGTGTTTGTCCAGACAGGCACATTGAAAGGGGTGATTCCACTGGCTGAACATTTGTTTTTAAAGGGTTTGCTTGTGATCATATTTTGTATTAAACCTCGTATATGCACTGTACATTGTAAAGGTACATTTTTAATAAATATAGTCTTTGTGCCAACTATTTGGACAAAATAGACCTGAGCATTGAAGGTCTTCATATAGATTTGTTAAAGTATCCTCCTGTAAAGAAACCTTTGAGAAAAAGTGCATTAACTAAAATCAAATTCAATTTCCTTATTTCAAAGGTTTATTTTCCCCTGGGAGGGTATCATCAAATTTTGATAGTTTTAAATTATGCAGATAATGCTTTTATTAATCCTTTTGCTGGGGACATTACTCGTAATGTTAAGTTTTCTGGTGAGGGAGCAAGAAAAAACAGTTTTTATTAGAAATCTAATTCATATAAAGATCAACTGAACTCTCTAAGATATAACTACAGAAGGCAAGCAGAGGGCATCGAACTAGTCACATGTATTGCCTGTGGTGTCCCATCAGCTGATCTTTTCCCCATTACTCATTACTTGCTCACCATACCTTGTTCTGCACTGCGTTTCTGTGTGGAGGTGGCCTTTGCTTCCTAACATCAGTGCCTCCAGCAAGGAGAACAGTGAGCTGCACTGTAGTGAGGCGACCGTGCCTTACATATCATTGCAGATACACAGCTTTGAGTCTGTAGACAAACGGCTGCGCCGTTTCAGTATACCGCGAGCTGTAGCTCACGGTATACTGATCTTAGGGTAACGGGAGGACGCTAGTTTGTGTCCTCCCGTTACCCTAAGGAGAACTATGGGGAAAAAAAACTGACCCCATAGTTCTCCTTTAAGCTGCACATAAAGTTTATGCTTAACAAATATGTCTATTATTGATATTTTCTAGTATGAATATACTGTTTCCTTCAATTTTAATATGCATTTTTTATTTTATAAATTAATAATTAGAATGCACCACAATATTATTTTTATTTTTTTTATACGTGCACAAGGAAGAAATTATCTTCTTTTAGACTGTCTCTTTCTAATTGAATCTCCATAGTGACATTTCTGAACCAGGGATATGTAGGCAGGCTTTTTTCCAGCAGAGCATTGAAAAGTGCCCAGTATACATGTTCAAAGGAAACCAGAGCTCAAAACATTATATCTTTGTGGCTGAGAAGTGAATTTTTACTTTTTTTCCCCTTTATTATTTTAATAAAACTGCCCAAAAGAGTTTAATAACAGAAGTAAAAGTTAGTACATGATATACCAACAGATAGGCTCTGTCTTGTGAAACTGTATTGGCTGCAAATTGGGCAATGTGAGTTGAATCTAAAACTATGTGGAGTGGTTTTCTAATGCCTAGAACACCCACTGATTTATTTGTCACTTATCTCATCTCTTAGAAGTTTTGTTATGTAGATTGCCGTTGGTTCTAGAATACACTGTTCTCAGCAATGTTGTAGCATACGGTTGCATTTAATGTAATATAACCAGTTATGGGCTTCTGATGTTGGATTGATCTGTTACTAAGTAACTAGGTCATACAGGTCTTAGAACTACCATGTAATGGGTATTTTGTAGTTCAATGTAGTGAAACAGAGGTTGGCTGCAATCCACGTTTGGTATCTGCTGAGTTCAAGGTACACCATGAGCTTTGTCAGACACCATGCGCCTCAGTGGAATTAAAAGGGTGAAAATGTGCAAAAGGCTGTATATTCGGCGATGAGGAGAAAGATTTTCTTGGGTGTTGGTAATATAATTTTCAGATCAGTTTGCAGAAGCAGTTGGAAAGGGCATGCACTTGCTCTGAGAAGGGGGCATGGCCCCAGAAATGCGTCAGCATCCAGCAGCAGGATTTGAAGACATGAAGGCTGTGTCTGTCACTATCCTGGTGTGATTAATTATACCCCTCGATTAATACAGTGGTTGTTGCTGCATTATACAGCTAACAAGGCTATATGAGCATCCTCCTTTGTGAGTGTAACTGATGTAATTTTATAATTGTTCTGCAATAAAGGTTTTACAGTAGGGTAGGCGCCCTGTCTGGCTTTTATTTTTTTAGGTGAATTCAGTCTCCCTGACTGCTAACAGGGCTGCCTCCATTAGTGGTGCCTTTACAAGTGTTTCTGGACAACAAACTATGTCCTGTGTGCTGATGTGGATTGTTTTTGATGTTGGTGTCCACTATAGGAATTGCAAACATGGAGGATGCTTGTATAAATTATTTTGTATAATAGAGGATTCTTATCCAAATAATTAACATGGTCATCTAGATAGCAATATATAAGCTCCAGTGTTGGTATGCTCTGTGCTGTATGTGGTTAATGCTGTGTTCTGTGTATGCTTCATCGTATGGGCTTCCCTTGTACATTCTGCGATGTGAACGTTGTATATATGAGTGGTCTGCTCTTTTGTATTAGCTGTGTGTGTGTGTGTGCACATGCAAACGCTAGGTAAAGACCCGCCCCCTGCATATATAGCTATCCAGTCACTTCAAGACTAGTGGACTCCATTGGGGGTACAGTAAAGCATGACAGAGAATCATTTTGGATGCAGTGCACTCCATGTCAGTGCATTCCAAAAGAAACAAAAAAAAAACAACAACCAAAGAGTCGGCTAACCCAAAATGAAAATATTAGCTCCTGGCAGGTTGTCTATCACCATTTTTTTTTAAAAACTCCATTTGTGAACTCTGCACTAGAGTCCCTATGTCTGCCTACCTGCTGAAGGGCAGCTTACTCCTCCTGTTGAATTGTGTAGCTTGATTTGACATTATGAAAAAAAAAAAACAGCTGACAAGTTGAGACTCCATCGCGTTCTTCATAGCTGGCCCACGGGAGATTTCCCTATTGACCCCCCCAAATAAGCAGCCAGGCTCAGCCCATCAGCATCCTTTAATAAATCCAATATTAGGTTTCTGTGGCTCTTTCCTTTTAACTGCATCTGAAACTCCATGCGAGAGATTTACCATGGCTATGTTCTTGTATCCCTCTGTTAATGAAAGCATGTAGGTGATTTGCTTAATTAACATTGGAATTCTGGTGGGAGTAAAGTGTCCTAGTTCCAGTTTGAAGCAGGATCCCTTTACTGCAGAGACTGCAAACATTCTGTACAGTGCTTCTCAACAAAAAGCAGAAAACTATTAAAGTGCTGACGATATTGCACTCGCCAGTACAGACTTGGCAGTGAGATTTGTTAAAGACAGATATAAGGTGAATTTATGATGCTGCATTAAAGTGATTTGCTTCTGGAATCCCTGGAGTCTCTGATATAAAAGATAAAATACAACCATCAGGTTTTCCATCTCATATTTTACAGTCCTCTTATAAGTAAAATGTAAAGTGGTTGTATTGTATACAATTTTGCAGTGTACAGAGTGGTACAATATTGTATTGAGGGTTCTGTTGCATATCTAAAGATTTGTTCCAGTTTCCCTTGCATTCATTCGATGATTTAAGTAAAACTCCATCCAAAATGTTTTTTTCTCAGCTTTGGATAGAGCAGGGAAGGGTTAAGAACTCTTTTGGGATTAAAAGATGAACTCCAAGCAGATATTAAAGACACAAATTAATGCAGCTCTACTTACCTTAAAGGAGAACGATGGGGTTAAGGCTTTTCCCCATAGTTCTCCTTAGGGTAACGGGAGGACACAAACTAGCGTCCTCCCGTCACCCTAGGCTCAGTATACCACGAGCTGTTGCTCGCGGTATACTGAGACGCCGCAGTATACCGCGAGCTACTGCTCGCGGTATACTGAGACGCCGCAGCTGAAGCGGATCCCGACAATTATGCCGGGATCCGCCCAGCTGCGTGACTGACAGGCAGAGCCAGCTGTACCCGCCCCCTCCCCGTCCGTTCCGCCAGTCAGCGCTGGCAGATCGGAGCTGGGAATCCAGCCCCTCCCCTGCCACGGCAGAGAGCTGTGACAGGATCGAGAGGTGAGCGAACGCCGGTATGTGTTCGCTCACCTCCCGATCTACTGAGCCGACCTGTGACAGAGGTCGGCTAGAACTATGAGGTGAGTGAAAAGCACTCGCCTCATAGTTCTCCTTTAAGGCTTGACAATTCAAGGAGCTGGGTAGAAATTACTTATTATGCTTATGCTTATTAGCTTATTAGAAATTACAGCTTGTACCCAACGTTTGAGGTTTTCTTTAGTTGCTGTCAATGGAGGTGGCTCCTAAAAAAACAAATCCTGTTGGCTCCTGGATTGGATCCTGGAATCCAAATTAAGTTACAACAGTTCTCAATGTGTTAATAAGGAACATGCTGATGGGGTCATCCCTCTGCTCTCTTCTCCTATCATCCTGCTGCTGCTGCTCTCTCACTGTCCAGTCAGCAGGCCAAGAGTGGAGAGAGGGCACCATTTTATACCTTTAACAATGAGTGGTGTCATGGCTGGCTGCGCTGTGTGATGGGGCTGGATAAATCTTGGGAATGTATGGACAGAAGTACAAATCATTTGGCAGCTAAAACAGCTTCTGTACATGTATTTCATCTGTTTAGAGATGCAGCTTACGATTATTTTCAAAATCGATTAGTTAGCCGATTATTACGTTCGATTAATCGGATAAAAAATAAAATAAAATAAATTTTAAAAAATGACTCCAGTGATGGAACTACTAGTTTGTATTAAGATTGTAGTCCATGACAGGAGCAAGCTTGGAGCGGCGGAAGTAAAAAAATAAAAAGTGTGGTGTGCAACATAGTGAAATGAAAAGTGTAAAATTATACAGCAATGAATGCAGAATGTCACCGGCTATAGAGGACTACAAAACCCAGCAATTGTACATTATACAGCACAATGCAGAATACCACCAGCAATAGAGGAATACAACAAATCCCAGCAATAGTACATCATAGCTGGAGCTATTCTGCATTGCGCTATATGATGTACTATTGCTGGGTTTTGTAGTCCTCTATAGCTGGTGGTATTCTGCATTGCGCTGTATAATGTATTATTGCTGGGATTTGTAGTCCTCTATACAGCGCAATGCAGAATACCACCAACTATGTAGGAATACAACAAATCTCAGCAATACATTATACATACAGTGTATAATGTATTGCTGAGATTTGTTGTATTCCTACATAGTTGGTGGTATTCTGCATTGCGCTGTATAGAGGACTACAAATCCCAGCAATACATTATAGAGCACCATGTGTGGGAAAGTGCAGGCTTACCTGAGCAGTCTTCCAGCAACTTGCTTCTGAGATCAGGCCTGTCTATCGGCGGCTGTCATCCCCCCCCCCCACACCTGCTCCTCCTTACTTCTTCTCCCCGCGTCCCTGTGCCGATCGTGGATGTGGGCGGACGGTAGGGTGAGGCGGAGAGGAGGTGCGGCGTGTGGATGCGGGTCTGGCAGTGGCGAGCGTGAGGAGGGGAGGAGGTGCGGCGCATAGCTTGTGTGGAGCCGTGAACAGGACCAACCAATCAGAGGCCGATTAATCGATGATTGAAAAAGTTGACAACTTTTTCAATAATCGATTATAATCGATTATGTCAATTAGTTGTTGCAGCCCTACATCTGTTTATGTAGCTGTTTCAGCTTTGATTGTAATTTGGGTGGAGGGTGGAGTTGGGTTTTAAAATAAACCTGTGTAGAGAAGCAGCAAGTCAGAGAAGCCTGAAAAAATTATCTACAATACATACTTTAATCTGGGTCATTGACTCAAAGTACTGAAGTTGTTGGGCAGCAAGGCAACTGGTATTTAAGAAGCACAATTCAAGAATGCCATTCATC
>NW_017306280.1:327283-336800 GCF_000935625.1 Nanorana parkeri | reverse complement strand
AGGAAGCTGGGGGGGTTGGTGGTGCATGGTCATGACGTCACTGGTTTGCAGGTGCTTGGTGGGACACCAGCCAGAATGTATAACTTAGCTTCTGCCATGCCAGCCAGAGCGTCCCAGGTTGCTAAGAGCTCTTGTTTACCACGGAGTAGTCTCCTCTTCTTTTAACAACACTCTGTTAATGTCTGGGAACTGAGGAGACCAGTTGTTGGAGTTTTGGGATAGAAATGTTGGCCCATTCTTGTCTGATATAGGATTCTAACTGCTCAACAGTCCTTGGTCTTTTTTGTCATATTTTTTGTTTAAGATGCACTAAATATTTTTAATTGGTGAAAGGTCTGGACTTCAGGCAGGCCAGTTAAGCACTTGGACTCTTCTACTATGAAGCCATGCATCTAATGCAGTTTAGCATTGTCCTGCTGAACTATGCTAGGGGTTCCCTGAAAAAGACATTATCTGGATAGGAGCATATGCTGCTCTAAAACCTGGATATATCTTTTAGCATTGATGGTCCCATTCCAGATGTGCAAGCTGCCAATACCATACACACTAATGCACCCCAATACCATCAGAGATGCAAGTTTTTGTGCTGATAGCAAGCCGGAAGGTCCCTCTCCTGTTTAGTCTGGAGGACAAGCCACCCATGGTTGCTGAAAAGAATGTCAAATTTTGATTTGTCTGAACACAGAACTGTTTTCCACGTTGTGACAGACCATTTTAAATGAGCTTTGGCCCAGAGAAGACGGCACCGTTTCTGGATCATGTTCAGATATGGGTTCTTGTTTGAAAGATAGAACTTTAACTTTTTTGGGATGGCACAGTGAACACTGATTTTTGGAAGTGTTTCTGAGCCCATTTAGTGATGTCCATCACAGAATCATGCCTCTTTTTAATGCAGTGCTGTCTGAGGGCCCCACGATTATGGGCATCCAATATTGCGTTTCAGCCTTGTCCCTTGTGCACGCAAATTTCTCCAGATTTTCAGAATCTTTTGATAATATGTACTGTAGATGATGATGTATTTAAAGTCTTTGCAATTTTACATTGAGGAACATTATTGTGAAATTGTTTGACAATTTTTAGATGCAAATTGGTGAACCTTTGCCCATCTTTACTTCTGAAACACTCTAACTCTCTAAGATGCTCTTTTTATACCCAATCATGTTACTGACCTGTTGCCAATTCACTTAATTAGTTGCAAAATGTTCTTCCAGCTCTTCCTTGTTATTACCACTTTGCCAGCTTTTTGTTGCCCCGTCCCAACTTTTCTGAGACACGTTGCTGCCATCAATTCAAAGTTACCTTCTTTATTTCCTAAAATGGTAAATTTTCTCAGTTTAAACATTTGATGTTTTATATTCTCTATTGTACATAAAATCTGGGTTTTAGATTTGCTAATCATTGCATATGTAGATTTTACACGGCGTCTCAACTTTTTTGGGGCTGTATATCATTATCATTACTGGGCCAATTTTTACTATGTTGTGCCTTAACATATATCCCAAGCTTCATTTTCTGTCCAAAGAAATACTGCAGCTCTCTGTCTTGAATTCATTTTCCCTTTTATTTCTAGCACCAAAACAATTCTAGATTGCATATATTATAAGAAAATCTAATACCGTTATTACTTGTCATGACTTTATACGTTTAAGAGATTGCTCTTAATTTGTGTGCTGACATGCTTTTTGCTGTGCTTTTAGCAAAGATGCAAAAGGCATTGAAGCATTGAAGTCATTGTGGAAATGAGATGGCTTTATCTTGGCTGCTGGGCTAGGCTAAGTAATGAACTCTTCCCAGAATGCTTTGTGTTTCCCAGAAGATAGTCAAGGAAGCTTATAATGTAGGGAGATGTCAGAGAAAATTATTTTTAATTGTTACACTATGGAACCTAGCTGACGTCACAGTTCTTCTGTTTTGGACAATGAATGAAGTTTCAAAGAACAGATTTAGACTTCTGCTGACAAAGCACCATGGGACTGGCACATTGGTCTGAGTGTTTACTTGGCAGAAGCTACTGATTGTATTTCACAATAATTGAATCTGTTGCTATCAGAGTCAATGTCCCTTCTTCAGACATTCTTTTGGTTTAATATGAAATGATTCTGTAACATCCCAGAGGGTTGAAAAAAACCTTTGTGTAAACATGCATATCAAATTCAAATTAAGGTAAACTGGGGGGACTACTCCTTATATGTGGGTTTTCTTTTTTTTTTTATTAGCAAACCTGTGAAAGGATTTCATTTGTCTGGAGCTTTTCTTTAAAGTGAACCAGTAATTTGCCTATGCAGAGCAAAACGTTTTTATAGATATCAAAAATTGTCCATATTTGCACCCCTCGCGAGCCCCTGCCAATAGATTTGCTCCAAAATTGTTGGGAGAGCTCCTACCATCCACTAGTTCAGAGCTTACCTTTGGATAATAACCCTAGCCCTGCCTCCACGACAGCACCTGGGCCATTGGCCGCTAAGCATTTTTCAATTTTGTTTTGACCAGTGTGTGTAATGTCAACTACGATTAAAGCTGAACTCCGAACACAAAAACTTTTCATTTAAATATATATTATAACTCCACTTTTATGTGCACCAAATGCCTTTGCAGGCCCAGAGCTGTGAGAGGGACCCAGCAGCTCCACCCACTACAGGCTCCCTGCAGAAAACTACAGGAGGATAATGCAGACAAGACCAGTCACCCTGCACAAGGAGAATGATTAGCAGTGACTGGTCTTTATTACAGAAAGCTCAAAGTTTCAAACTGGACTACTGCACAGATCTAGAAGAAATACACCTGGATTTAGCTAAGCAAATAAGCAACAAGCCTATTAGTCTAGTTTATGCAAAGTTATGTGCCCAACAAATTATGTAAACTGTCTACCTGAATATACTGAATGACCAGATTTTTCCATCAATTGATTTTTTCTTCCCTGATGGGACACTGGACATATTCCAAGATGACAATGCCAAGATTCATTGGGCTCAATTTGTGAATGAGTGATTCAGGGAGCATGAGACATCATTATCACACATGGATTGGCCACCACAGAGTCCAGACCTTAACCCCATTAAGAATCTTTGGGATGTGCTGGAGAAGACTTTACGCAGAGGTCCGACTCTCCCATCACTACAATATTTTGGTGAAAAATTAATGCAACTCTGGACGGAAATGTTGTGACTTTGCATTATCGAAATAGTGCCATGGCGAATGTGTGTCATAATTTAAAGTCAAAGGCGATCCACTAAAATATTGGAGTATGTGACAATATTTGCTCATCCCGAAATGTATGTATGTATGTATATATGTGTATGTATGTATGTATGTATGTGTGTATATATATATGTGTGTGTGTATTATTACCCGCTAGAAACATTAATTGGATACTCCTGTAAACTCTCGTAGAATCTCTACCTGGAAAATTGGAAATGAAAACCTTTTCTGAGAACAACATGGAGGCTGCCATTGCAGATTTCCCATTCTAAAAAAGTTAGGTGCCTATCTGTCACGCTGACCCTCCAGCTTTATTAATTTGTCTTTGACCTAGAACAAGTGTGCAGATAAGGATCCCTGACTTTACTTGTACTTTCTGATCTTCATACTTGTTCCTGGTCAGTGACTCAAAGTGAAGCTAAGGCCCCAAACACTGCATTGTGGGAAGGCAAGTAATGTGGATTTCATTTTTATATTGAAAAGTTCTGACCATGCTGTCACTGACAGCCACTGAACAACACTACAATAATGGTGTTCACACGGGTTCATTTACAAACAAACCTGCTTGCCTCAGATATACCTTGCACAGAGACAGCCGCAGCTGTCACAGTGCAATACATTGCGTAAAAATTGAATAAAATGTGTAATAAAAAAAAAATTAAAAATGTTTGTTAATTTGTCATCTTATAATAAAAACATGAACAGGGTATTATTAAACCAGTGTTCCAAGTAAAATCTGTATATATACCCTTATCGTATATGTATATCCAATTAGTTTCTTAATTGTTTGGTTAGAGTTCAGTTAGGTCAAACTGCCTATCAAGTTATGTTTTGCTGTCTGTTTCCCACTGGGGATATTTGCCTTCACTTCCTGGCCCTAAAGACCCAACAGGAAATGAGAGGAAAGCTCCATGAAGTGAGGTGAATTCCCTTCCTAGACTGTTGTCACCAGAACAGGTGATCTCCCTCAACTTTTGTTTTGTTGACAACGCTAAAATATTGAATTTCCCCTAACTTTCTCTCTTGCAAACAGTAGTTACCAGGGCAAGTAGAACATTAAATCTCTTCAGCAGGGTCACCGGCAGAAAAAAAAAATCTTGAGAGAAGGTTGAATCCTTCCTCACTTTTCTAAAACTGAAAAATGTTTTGCCTTTATATTCACTTTGAACAGTGCAGCAAGGTACACAACACATATTGACATTGCTACATTGATCTCTGTGCAGTAGCAGTTGGGTGAGTTTGGTGTTCTTGCATGGATATGACTTTGGAGCCTTTCACTTGAAGAGTTCTAAGCATTTTCAAAACAAAATAAAAATTAAATAATAAGATGCACTGGACTAGACACAGACCACTGGAGGGATTCTATTTTCAGTTCATTTGTGAATGCCTTGGAATCCTACAGGAACAACCTGCATTTACAGCCAAGCAAAGGCGAGTCTGGACTGACTTGCTGTTCCCATAAAATCTCGATAGAATTGATGACTGAAAATCATAATCATTATTTGCTTCACTATTCATTGTACTAAAGTCTGAAATTGGTAGTAAATCAATGGCATTAGTTAATCAATTTATCACATTTTTTAAAAAAAATTGACAAATGCAATGTGCAGCAAAGGCTTTAAATCCCAATTATACGGTGTTAAAATCTGCTAAATACATCCCAGGTGTGTATCAAACAATAGGCTTATGATATCATACAGCTCCTCTTCTTTGTAAAGCAGCTAACACTTTAGTGTGTCCCGTGGGTGTGAATGGGGCTAGTTCACACCATTCCAATGTGTCACGTTGAAAAATGTTTTTGAACATGCACCACTTTTTTGTTTTCTTTCAGCACAACATAACACAACGGATCAGGTGTGAACTAGTCCTATTCACATCCATTCAATTGTTTGTGCCCTTCTGTTAGCATCCATTGAAAAACAGATCACAGTGCAATGGATCGGAAAGAAATCTGATTTTTGTGTTGATGTACCCTAAGGGCCCATTCACACCGAATCAGTTGCATTGCGATCCGTTGTATTGCGATACTTTTTTCAACTGATGCTGATGGAAGGGCACCGCAAAATGGGTGTGTGTGGATGGGGCTAGCTCACATTGCTCCATTCCATTGCGTTATGTTATGTTGCGCTGAAAACAAAGAAGGACAAGCAATATTTTTTCAGTGCAACGTAACACAATGGATTCGGTGTGAACTAGCTCCATTCACACCCATTCATTTTGTGGTGCCCTTCTGTTGACATTCGTTGAAAAATTGATTGCAATGCAACTGATTGGTGGGTACAATTGCAAGTCAACGGGCCCTCCCTTGATCTGCGGTTTCCTTCACAATTTTTTTCAAAATAACAAATGCAATAAATTATAGGTTGGATGAAAGGTACTGCATAACACTTTTTGTTCTTAAATTTTACATTTTTATAGGGGCCTAGTCATCATACCAAATCTGGGGACAACTGAGGCACAGGGCAGGCATTTGGAAGAAGGGGAACCCCATCACCGCCCCCCACTTAGCTGAATCGTGGGGTTCATCTACCTGCAGGCTGATGTTTTTTGTGGCATAGATGTGTGTGGCTCCACCCACACAGCCACATCATCCATTCACAGATCCTTTAAAGGGATCTGTGAATTAAAAAACAACAAGTCCCGTCAGCCACTGTGACTTCTCAGTGGAGTACAAGTGCGGTGACATCACTGCACTTGTTATCCATTCATACTTCCTCCTATCCCTGTTACTGAATGTCTGTCCAAGGTATGGATATGGACATGAGGGAGAATCTGCAGGAGCCAGGTCATTGCAAATGTGATCCACTGATGGATTGTAATGCTGTACTGGCTCCTAGGCAAAAGAAAATTAAAAATTATAAATGCACATTTTTTTCTTCTATGAATATATGTGCATTTAATGTTTTGTTTTAAAGGTGGACTTTACCATTTAAAGGTAGAAGGGCACATTAGAGTTGAGCATTTGGTTCCTTAAAAAACTGGATCATGTCAGTAATTAGCCAAGGGGGCCCCAGTTTGATTCTTGCCCAGGGCCATTATTTAACTACAGGTGCCCCTGAGGAGATAAGAGGACTGTGTACCATTAGGGGACAGCTGGCAGCAGTGCATACAAGTAATGCCATACCTGAGCACTCTTTCATTCTTTCAAGCAGACAGACTACAAACTTTCAGATGGCATTATGCAATTCTGTATATTGGCATATTCTAGGGTAATAATCTAGTTTGATTGAAAATGTATTTCATGATTTTAAAAGGAGTCCAACGAAGAGAAATATTTTTTTTTTTATGCATTTGCATTTTGATTTATAATGCTGGATGGCTGAGTGTTATATGGGTTCTTTTACAAATCATTCTGCATATTTATTGCTATTGTGCTTCTAGCTGCTTTTGCTGTTGGATAAGGTATGAGTCTTTCCTTTTTATAACAAAGGAGACATAGAAAGATCATTATACTTGGTTTAGAGCAAGCTGTTGATGTGTGGCTTTTTTTGTTCCATAACAAAGTCCAAGTTTGTTATACCTGCAGATGTTCTAATGGTTGAAACTTTGTTCTCATTAGAGGTGCCAAGATGCACTTTTACCAATACAAAAATCCCCTTGTGCACTCTCCTGTTGACGCAAAAGTTCAAATTAAACTGTTTCAACATTTTAGGTTACAGTAGAGGTTTTTGTTGTATACATTTGCAAAAACATGTAAAGCCACTGCCATGTCAAGGCACTTGCAAAGTACGGGCCCTAACTCTAAACTATCTAAGCCCCAACTGTTAGGTTTGGGTTTCTGCTATCATGGGTTCTTGGTGAATTCCCAAGGTTTTTAAAACACAAACGTTTGGCTAAAATTTTGCAGAAATCAGGACATCCAAATAAATCATTTGCCCCTGGTCAGCTGAGTTACAAGAGCCAATAGTCTAAAAAAGGACCTCACTTTAATGGGATGGGCTTACAGCAGAAATATTGTCTGCATGTGTTGCTGTTAGGGAGAGCTGACAATTCTTTATAGGGAAAGATGTACTATACTATGCTTTTAATTTCGGTATGCCCCCCCATGGCAGTGCCCTGCCACCCATGCCTTTTAAAAAAAAATAGCTCTACAAATGGCCATATATGAATAACAAGATTGCTCCCCCCACCCCCACAGACTTTAATGAGGTTCACCACAATGTTTGTGAACTTTGAGCCAGAATCGCAAAACTATTTACTACAAAACTGGGGCAGATTTGTTTAGCCCTAATCAAGAGCAGCTTTGCCTTGGAGGTAGCTCCTTCCTCTTTAAAGAAGAAGTCTTAGGAGAAATAAAAGCTCACCTGATTGTCCAGTGAATCATGCGGGGAAAAAAAAATTGCACTTAACTTCTTAACTTCTTTATGACTTGTATTTTGGCTGTGTGTTCCACCCCTGGAAGAAGTCCGATTTCTGGTGTTCCTATAGTGGAGTGCCAGGAAAGCTAAGTAGTTACCAACCCCTCTTCTTTGCCCTCCCAGACATTTCTTTCCCCTACCTCCTGCTGCAGTCTTTCTCTTCCTTTCATTCTTCTCCCTCCTGGCATCAGTATACAGTTTCTTATTGTCATTAGTCCTCCCCACCGCCCCTGCCAGTCTTTCTTCTCCACTCTCTCTCGCAGCACTAGTATTCAGCCATCCCCAGTCATTCTTTTCCCCAATACCTGCTGGAAATCTCATTCTCTTTCTCTCTCTCTCTGGCATCACTATTCAGCATCCCAAAGTTATTCCTCCCCCCCCCATCTCCCTTTCGCAACTTTCTTCTCTTCTTTCATCCTTCTGTCATTCCCCCTGCATGAGTAGTGAGAGTGCTTGTCCTGGGCACATGCCTGCTGCCCATCGGACAGCAGTGGTGGTGGTGGTGGTGTTGGCGGGAGGTGGGGGCTGTGAACACTGTCAACTAGGCAAGCTCAGGATCTGGACCACCTGGAAAAACTGAACAAAGTGCTACATGCACTTTGTCCCCTGGGGGGCAAGAGTAATAAAGAACAAATTTGAGACTTTTTCTTTATAGATACACCAGAAGCTTAAATCAACAATGGCAGGTGTTCTAAACGGTTTATATAGCGTAACTAGCAAAATGAAAGGTGCACGTGGGCAGAGCAATCCTAAAAATCCTAATTAAACGGTTTCAACATTTTAATTATATTACAATGTATGCATTTAGGAAGATGCATAAATGTAGGAGGGTCCATTGCAAAGTCAAATTATGTTTTCACAATTGCTAGTTGTGTCCATAAAGCACACATGCAGTATGGTGTCACAGAAAGGCTTTTGTTACCGTTACAGGCCCAAAACATTTGCGGAACGTTACTTTTCTTGCCAGACTTTTAATCCAAAGCAGCAACATAGACCCAGGTAAATTGCTATGACATCGCATGTGTGTTTTTTGCTGGTTTGTGGTTTTTTTTTTCTTGGTTTTCCTATAAAAGGCTGTTCTACTTTACCTATCAATATATACAGTTTTCCTTTGAAACTTTTGATAGCGAAAGATAAAAATGACAATGAATACAATTCAATGCTATCACTCGCCCTATATGGGCACCCTGTTTTTGTTTGTTTTCTTGCATGTGGGTGGATTAGTGGCTTGACTTTTCCTTCACTGTCTAGTCACAGGCTAGGCATGGTCCTATGCAACCTGGGCTCAGAGAGCATAGTTTGAATGATGCTGGCCATCATTCAGACTGGAGGACCGTAGACATCTGGTGGTCGAAAAGAAGTACTGTGGGGAAGGGGGTGGCAGCTCCAGACTGAAGGTGAGTATTGCAGCAAAAGCTACTTTTTATCTATTTATTTTTTGGCTGGAGTTCTGCTTCAAACAATTGCCAACACGCAGAAATGTATGCTCTGTTGCCCACTGGTATATGTCAATGGCTGTGAATTTGGACCATAGTTTTAAAATGTCACATGTCAATGAACAGAATCGATAATGTGCAGATCAGCCTAGTTAGAGATGGTTCAAAAGCTGCAGATATTACAAAGGGGATTCCCAATGGGTCTAACTCAGCATGCATCTCTTTAATTGCTTAATTTAGTTAAACCTGAACTCCAGGCAAATCACTAAATGCACGGATGAAGTAGATACAAGATATCTGTTTTAACTGCACAAATTATTCGTATTTCTGTCCTTCCAATCCTGAGATCTTCACAGCACTGCCATACAGCACAGCCGATAGCACCACTTTTTCTGTTATGGTATAGATTAGGGATGTTCAGATAACAAGTATTATACCTTGTACAAGGATTGATACTTTTCTAGCTCTAAGAGCAGAAGGGAAAAAAACTCCAAAGTTATGAGGCAGCTGCTATATATATATATA
>NW_017306280.1:319504-327249 GCF_000935625.1 Nanorana parkeri | reverse complement strand
ATATATATATATATAGGAATGCAACAATACCATTTTTTCCAGACCAAGCACAAGTACCGATACTTGTCCAAGTACTCACAGATACCAATTACTGATCCATTTTTGTTTAGTGTCATGTGACAGTTTTTCTAAAACATTACAGACTAATGATTTCAGGACAGTGGTGGAATGCCAGGGCCCAGTTGCAGCTGCAACCACTGCGACCCTGGTAGTTCTCGTGAAAATGAAAAGTATCGGCACTGGACTGGTATCTGAACAAACCTAGTATAGATGGTGTCCTCTTTCTATCCCCAGCCTACTTACTGGATAGGGAAAGAGCAGATGGATGTTGATGAGGGCCTCAGTCTGCTCACTTTTCTTATTATGTTCCTTGTCAGCACATTTCCATGCAGCAAACCTGAATGGCTCCCAGTTCTTTCCTTCCCTTTCCCACTTCAAATGCTGCTGTATAGCAAGTCAAATTCAGGTACTTACATTAGTTGAATTTTTAAAAAAACCTAGCTGCATTCATTTGTAACTTCTATATCTGCCTGTAGTTCAGCTTAATCATTGAAATTACATTATAAATTTGTGTATATTCATTTAACTTTGAAAACCATATGATGTAATCAGGAATTCCGCTTTAACACGGTAACACTACAACACTGCAGTACTGGCACTTTGCTTGTGGATGGTGTAGTATAAACTAGAATTCCCCTTTAAACTATTTTTCCCTCGTCTTTGTGCTAATACAGTAGACTGGAGCAGTTGATATTTCCTTGCAAACAAACACGAGCGATTTGTGCAAGTTGAGCCCCTCTCAGGAGCACTCAGAGCTGTTATATGAGTAGCTGCCCTTTTAAGTCTTCATTGCTCCACTAACACCTCAAGGTAAAAAACAAATAATGGACTGCTCATTAATTTTGTAGAAGTTAACACTGCAGGCCAAGACAGTAGAACAACCAGACCTTCAAGAACATACATCCTATTATATCTCTTTAGAGGAAAAAGAAAGGTTTTGATGGTATTATTGTTCTCAGAATGCGATTGCTGCTATGTCTGTTATTATCCAAGTAATGTATGTTTAGCTGTATAATGCATGTCGTTGGTATATAGCAATTTCCATGTAAATTGTCTTCAGTTCTAACCCTTTTTCTATGTTTAGCTTTTTGTTCATTGCTACAATAAAAGCTTAGGATTGCTGTTGAAGTTCCAGCATGCATTATGCTTCAAGTTAACAAGGCAGGCTAGTGTATATAATAAAGATGTATATGTCACCAGCCATTAATCTTTGGGATACAAAGCACAGCTCCTTCCAAATCTTTTTGGAGGGGGAATGGTGTGGGGAAGGGTTAGAAGATCGAAAGATCTGTGTTTTTTTCTGTATGTATGGTCAAAACTTTATTTTAATTTTTTTGCAATCTATGTTCCATTGGGGAGACTTACCTTTGCTTCCTGGGATGCAACCCATAGAGAGAGGAAGTATCCCCAAATTGCAGAGTGGCAGCCGTGTGCCTGGGTAGTGGTAGTCTTGCTGTGTACTAGCACCTAGCAGTAAAAGAAGCGAGAATTGTCAGGTGGAAATCACTCCGTTTGACAGTAGAAGAATAGTTCCAGCCCCTAGCAGTGTGGGAGCTTGTGCACAAGTAAGTAAATGCACGGAATATCAATGCTGGAGGGATTTCTATTACAGTCTAAACTTGCCACTGAACACCAGTGTTGGGGTGGGTTAATTATAGCTTGGGTCTGTTACTGACCACTGGTGATGGGGTTCTTAATAAAGGCTGAGCCTGCCACTGACCACTGGTGATGGGGTTGTTATTACAGCATGAGCCTGCCACTGGTGATGGGGTTGGGGTTATTATCACAGCCTGACACTGACCATAAGTGCTGGGGGTTTAACATTACCATCACTGACCACAAATGAAGGGGTGATTATTGCCACCACTTACACCAATGCTTTGGGTTACTATTACTGCCACTGCCACTAATGATGGCGCTTACAGTACATGCCACACACCATAAAACAACACTTTATTGGCCATGTCTCCAGGTGTTTAGTAGGTGGCAAATTTTATGATACTGAAAACAATGTTGATGTATGGAAGGGAGGGTGTTGTTAATAAAATGGTCTGCCCCAGGTGCCAGATATGCTAGGTACACCACTGCTATAAAGTAAGTGAAATCTTCACAGTGGATGAACGCACTTAGAGTATAAGCCTTCTTCACTCTTCTATAAAAATATTTTTTTTTATCACTGACTGAATCCCTGGGAGATTTCTGCTCACCTGCTGTTGTGTGTGAAATCTGTTTAGAAATGACAAACAGATACTTCTAGAAAATTGTCAGCTTTTTTTTTTTTAATACTTTAATTTTCTTATCTTCCCCAGTGTTCTGACAGTGGCCAGTTTAACTAAGGGTGGGTTGCTAGATCTCCCTTTACTTCCCAGAACTCTGGCACATGTGACTAGGACATGTGACCATGGACATCATCTCAGGGAAGGAAAATGCCTTTCCCTGGCATTCCATGAGATTACAGATGAGATGTCCCAGCAATGCTCTGCAAATGTAACCTTCCCACGATGCAATTCTTGGGCACAATTACATTATGTGCCCAAGAGGACCAGGAAGTAGAAAAACAGTAGTTGTAAATAAAATAAAAATATGCTTGTTTACTTAAGGAATGTAAGATTCCTTAAGACCCAATATGGGACTCAGCACAGGGTTCTGTGCTGGGTCCCATATTGTTCAACTTATTATTTATTAATGACATCGGGGATCCGTGTTTGCGGATGACACCAAAATTGGGAGGGTAATAGACACGGACTTAGACACTATAACATTACAGGAGGACCTGGATAAAATAGGGGAGTGGGCATTAATGTGGCAGATGAGGTTTAATGTCGATAAATGCAAAGTAATGCACTTTGGAATTAAAAATAAACAAATGGGTTATACAATTATGGGTATGCCGCTGGGGAAGTCAGAAATGGAGAAGGATTTGGGGGTCATTGTAGACCACAAACTGAAAGGTAGTTTGCAGTGCCAGGCTGCTGTAAACAAAGCTAGCAGGGTCTTGTCCTGTATTAAAAAGGGGATGTATTGCAGGGACAAGTCTATAATTTTGCCACTTTATAGATCATTGGTTCGACCTCATCTGGAGTACGCGGTCCAGTTCTGGTCACCAGTACTAAGAAAAGATGTCCTTGAGTTGGAAAAAGTCCAGCGGAGGGCAACCAAACTAATTAGGGGTATGGAGGACCAGAGCTACGAGACAAGGCTACTAAATTTAAACATGTTCACATTGGAGGTGAGGAGATTGAGGGGGGATATGATCTCCATGTACAAAATGTTCGATGGTGATAGCAACATTGGCGATAAACTATTTAAAATTAACTCCGTTACAAAAACTAGAGGCCACCACCTAAAATTGGTGGAAAAAAAATTCCAGCACAAGGGGCGAAAGGGGTTCTTCACAGTTAGAGCGGTTAGGGTCTGGAACTCACTGCCACAGGCAAGTGATTTCAGCAAAAAATGTGGAATTGTTCAAGAAACGTTTGGATGATTTTTAAGGGACCGTAATATACAGGGGTACGGTTACTCCTAGAATGAGATCCTAATAGGTTGGACTTGATGGACTAATGTCTTTATTCAACCTCAAATACTATGTAACTATGTAACTATGTAACTATGTAAGATAATTTCATATTAGCATTCAGAGCTGTATGCTGATGTGATTTTTAGTCAAAGGGGGTAAAGGTCCACTTTTATACATCCCCATAATCACAGCCACATTCTTTGAGAACTCCTCCATGGCCAGTCCTTACAGCAAGGAGGTGGCACGGAGAGGATAGATATATACTGTGGAAGGAAAAATCTTATTTTTTTATGTGCTCTGGATGTTTCTGAATCCAAATGCAGAATAGCTAATGTGACATATAAAACGAGGTTTATTATATAACTCTTATGTAAAATGAAACTATGCTAAAAAGAATTATGGTTTACAGGGCAATCATTGGCATTTATTTATAAATGTACCTATATTGTCTTTGCACCTCCATCAGTTAGTTTTGCGTCCTCTTAATATTTACTGAAATTAAAGGTCTTCTAAGCAAGTACCACAAGTACATTTTGTTGCTGACCAGCCTAAAGGCTCCTGAACAAAAAGCAAAAAAATCCATGAGGAGGGGGGGAACCGGGGTGGTCTTATCCTATGGGGGAGGCTGGAACTGAGCTTTAATAGTCCCAAGCAAACCGCAAATCATTATAATGTAAAGCATGTTAAATTATTTAATTTACCAAACACGTGAATAACATTTTAAAAGATTGCTATACCCATGTTTCTTTGCCATTTTTTTATTTTTTTGCTGCTGACCTTGCAGCAAAAATGTAAAGTCTATTGTACTCTAAATTGACTATTTTTATGTATGTGAAGATGTTTTTAGATATACTAGTATATAGGTAGTTTTTTAAAATCAGTTTTCTGACAAATTTGTGGTGAACCTGCCAGTCCCCCTTCTGTCCTTTTGCAACTGACCACACTAAGCATGGAAACATGTCAGTAGTGGGCAATTTGCATAGCTGGTCTTCCTTTTTGGAGCCACAGGACGCGTGCCTACACATAGTGTACCTGTACCTCCCGTAGTCAGTATCGCCAACCATGCCCCCCACCCGATCCTGCTGTGTTGATGCAGGAACCCCGCTGTCAATCAACACACAGGGACTAGGCAAGTACAGCAGCAGAGTGGAGTATACGTGGCCAAGCCCCCTGCCCAACCCTGTTTGGTCAGTGCCCTCACTCAACACCTAGCCCTACTGTGATGATCGACAGCAGCTCCCTGCAGGAGCTTCACTGTAAAAATGGCAGAGCACACAGATTGAGGCTGTTTAGCTTCATGGTGGTGCTCTGATGGGGAGCACTAATGTAAGAGGGTGTTGAAAGGACATGGGATCCGGAGCTCTGCTCAATGAAAATTTTACTCACCAGACCTTGAATTTTATTTCAGTACCCCTGTTCTATGGAGTTGGTTTACTAAAGGCAAACCGACTGTTCACTTTGCAAGGGGATTTGCACTTTGCAGGGGAAGTTTTCCCTTAGCTTAGTGATTTGTGGTGAAATTTCACTTGCCAAGAATACCCAATCATGTTTTAGGAAACTAAGAAAAACAAGGGATTGGATGAAAGAAGCCAGCAGAGATTGGCCTCATTTTATATACTGCAAGGTAGTATTACCACATATGTATATACAACAATCAGATGGGACAGTTAACTAGTGATTATATAACAGAATATATGATTATAGTATTTTTATTGTTAAGTACATTTTGAAGAATTCTTTAGAAGACTGGGCTTAAGGAATTTTTCTTTGACAAAGATAACACCACATTCAGCCTGGACAGAAGAAAAAAGAACGAAGGCTGTACACCTGCAACAGGACGTAATATCAAATTGGACAATTACATTGAAAGCTTCCGCACGAGAGTAGCATCCCTTGTTACCACACAACAGAAAAAAACTACAGACAACGTCCTACCTGCAGAAAGAAAAGCCTTACATAACTTAATGAATGATAAAAACATCATCATCAAACCAGCTGACAAGGGCGGATAAATAGTAATCATGAACACCCGGGACTACATTGCAGAAGGAAACCGACAATTGTCTGATAAGAACTACTACAAACAACTGGACCAGGACCCCACCAGTGAATATACGGAAGAACTTACTAAACTTATCAAATCCTTCCCAAAACACATACAGCAAGGATTACTTAATCTGTTACCTTCCAATCCTAACATGGGGACCTTCTACATGCTGCCCAAAATCCACAAGCCAGGAAACCCAGGACGACCCATTATTACAGGTATGGAAACAATTACAGAACGAATATCTGGCTTAATTGAAAACATTCTAAAGCCCCTAGTTATCAACACTGGGAGTTTTATACAAGACACCACAGATGTTCTGAACAAACTGAGCCAAATCACTAATCTACCTGCTAATACTATACTTGTGGAATCTTTGTACCAGTAACATCCCCCATAAAGATGGTATTGAGGCCTATAACAAATTCCTGTCCTCCCATAATGTCAGACAAAAATATGATGGTGAAACCATTTCCAAACTCATAGAATTTATACTGACACACAACTACTTCAATTTCAATGACAACATCTATTTACAAATGACTGGGACTGCTATGGGGACAAAAATGGCACCACAATATGCCAATCTCTTCATGGCTGACCTAGAAAACAGATTCCTAGCCACTCACCCTCATAAACCATTCATATATTATCGTTATATAGACGATATTTTCGTAATATGGACAGAAGGAGAAGAAAGCCTTTTAAACTTCCATGAATCATTAAATTAATTCCATCCATCCATGAAATTTAAAATTAATTTCTCAGAACACAGTGTGTTTTTTCTGGATTGTGCAATAACTGTGAGCAATGGCTCACTCCGTTCTTCTGTGTACAGAAAACCCACAGACAGGTACAGCTACCTCCATAATTCCAGCTTCCATCCGAATCACATTAAACAGGGTGTCATCTACAGCCAAGCAATCCGATACCACCGCATTTGCTCTGACACTGAGGACAGAGACAAACACCTGAGCACACTGGCTGATGCATTTCGGCGAAAGGGCTATAGGGAGGAGAATTTTCTACAAAAATTAAATCTGCCCTAAGAATACCAGGGGAAAGACTCCTACAGTACAAAGAGAAGAAAAACCCAACCATGACCCCTCTTGTAGTTACCTACAACCCTACTCTAGAGGTAATACGCAAAATTATAAAATATCTACAGCCAGTACTCTCAGAAGACACCATACTTAAAGAAATATTCCCTCAGCCCCCAATACTGGCTTTCAAGCAACCACTGAACCTGAGAAGAAGATTGGTACGCAGCAAGCTGACCCCAGAACAGGCACTTACACAGAATGGCACAGTACAATGCAATAAACCCCGCTGCAAACTTTGCCAACATATATGTGATAGGAATACAGCGAGTCACAATAACAAAGTGTACACCATTAAAGGATCATACTCATGCATATCTGCTAACGTGGTGTACATGATAGAGTGTTCAGCATGTGACAAAGGTTGTTACTTTGGGGAAACTGTCCTTAAGCTGCATCTCAGGATGAACCTACACAGGAGCTAGATTAAGAACACAAAGAGAATGAATATTGCACTCCAGTGGGACATCACTTTTACCAGAAGGATCACTCCATTCAAAATCTCAAAATGAAAGTACTAAAAGGGAATTTTAAAAACTCTCATGAAAGGAAAACATTTGAGATGAAAATTATTTTACATTTCAACGCCATAAAGGAGGGACTTAATGTGGATTCTGGTTTTCTGACACACTATCAGAACTTTTTATGAATCTACAGAACATCACAATATTCATGTATGTCGTATATCTCTGATCTGTTTAGGGTTTATTTGTCATCCTATGTTAATTTTTTCTGTCTTTTGATTATCAGGAGGCATTCTTTACTCCCAAGTCCAACATTTATGACACCCCACTAACCCCCTCTATCAGCTTTCTCCTGTCTTAACTGACAAACTGTCATGTTGATCAGAATTGCTTCTGACCTGAAGAAGAGAGATTCACTCTCGAAAGCTTGTCTTTTATATATTTGTTAGTCCAATAAGAAAGGTAGCACACTGCAATACTACGTGTTTTTTTTTGACATCTTGTCTACTGGACTAATACAGCTTACCCATTTATATTGCACTAATATATATATATAT
>NW_017306280.1:290511-319397 GCF_000935625.1 Nanorana parkeri | reverse complement strand
CATAACATCGATCACACACCCCGATCATGACCAATAACAAGTAATACTAAACTGCACTTATGGATTACAACACCCTGAAGTGGCTGTGCTTAATAGGTGACTACACCCAAGTAATGAAATGACAAAAACGTTTAAACGTGCACTCCTCAAGTGTACAAATAAAATATAAACCAAAAACATAAAACTGCTGAAATAATTCACTAGTTGTGCATTATCTACAATGCATGTATAATAGTTAGCCCTTCTTTGGAAATATTGAAAGGGTTCCTATTAGAATAGGACATAAACCATGATAACAAATAAAAATGTGTGGCTGAATGTGAATATCCAGAACAAGAGTTCTAATAAAATATAATGAATGGTTCTAGAGTGTGCTTACATTATGAACACCTGCCTACACTGTATGTCCCTGAATTATCTGCATATCTAATTTCTAAAATATTTTTGTTTAATGTAAAGGATGTCTAAACCCAAGAAAAAATTTTAATATAATGCAGCCTACTAGTCCTTAGATGTTATGACTTCTTTTATTTTTATTTTTTCAAAGCTAAGAATAGTGATGCACAGACACCGGTTTTTCGGTATCGAGTACCGATTATATGTATTTCGGTACTTGCTGATACCAAGTATCGGTACTTCCGGTAGCAAGGAGCCAGCTTCCCGGGCAATCAGCATCAAGTTGGCCAAACAGCATGGAGTTGGCATCCTGGTCAATCAGGAAGCCAGGCAGCGTGTAATGACCCACCTCCCGGATTGCCCAGGAAGCCAGCTAAATGCTGATTGGGCGTGAAGCTGGCTTCCCGGCTAATCAGCATGGAGCCGGCTTCCAGGCCCATCAGGAAGCCAGGAGGCGGGTCATTGCCCGCATTCCGGCTTCCTGATTGGCTGAGGAGCCGACTTCCCAGCCAATCAGCATGGAGCTGGCCAAAGTGCATGGAGCCGGCTTCCTGATTGGCCGGGAAGCCGACTCCATGTTCCCTTGTGGCACAACTGGTCAGAGGAAATCTTCCTGTGACTGGAAGTTCCGGTATCAGAGTATATCCATATGTGCATTGCTTGTACCGCTCTCTTGTGCGCCCTGTAGGTCTACAGGTCACACAGGGGAGCTGTAAGCAATCCACTTATGGATGGAGTTCCCTCACGTCCATACCCCTAGCCCACCCCACCTCCAGCTGACACTCGGCACTGGGCAGCGTATTTTGAATGGCTGCTCAGCACGAGAACTTAAAGTGCTGAGAAGCCTCTCATCTAGTGCAGTGGAAGGCACGAGGTAACCCACTTTTGGACGCGACCCACCAGTTGAGCACCAAGGAGCTAGAAGAACAGTAAAGGTGCCCATACACCTTGCGATTATCGTTCAAAGAACAAACAAGATCAGGTTTTCGAACGATAATCGGCCAGTTGATGGGAAGTGAATCAGAATTACTGTACAACTGGCCTGAATTTCCTCGATCGGTCAGGCTAGAAAACTTTTTTTCTAATTGTACAAAATAGATGGATTAGTGGTGTTTTCCTACAAAAAAAAAAATCGTAACGTGAACACTGCACATGCGGAAACAAAAATCCGTTCTGTCAATCGACAAAATTCGGTCAGTTAGTACTGATAACAGTTGATCATCAAAATCCACATTGGTCTGTCCATGATGGGGTATTCCAGCGGTACATGGACGACGGTTCGATGGCATGACAAAAGAAATAGAACGATAATTGAAAGGTGTATGGCCACCTTAAGACTTACTTACCCTTCTAATAAACCAGAAAGCTTTTGACAGTTTTGGATGAAGGATCAAATAGGCTTCAACAAACACTCATATTTTCAACAAGTTTCATTTGCTCATATTTGTGTCAGGTTTACTTTAAACATGACATTTTCCCCAATTATTAGCCTAAATGGTTATTTGCTTGCTGAATAGAAATAGCAATTATTGACAATCTGTGAGTAAATGTAAAGCAAGCAGTGCATGAAAGACAACCTAAGGTTATCTGTAAACCAGTTCACTGTGCAAGGAAGAGTGTGGAAATATTCTACAACAAGAAAAGCTGGCTACAAAAAACATGTGGAGGCTGTGAAGTCCCCTAAAAGGGCATTTACAGACCGACTAAACTTACTGTTACATAAAGAAGAACCGTAGGAATGCATTAAAGTTGAACTCCAGGGAAACCATTAAATTCATGCAAGTGATATGTTTTACATGCCAAAGGATTTGTATTTCTTTCCATCCAGTTCTGAGATTTACACACATTTGCCCAACAGCACAGCCCTGCCTGGTAGGGAAGGACACATGATTTTTCTCTGCTGCAGTTCATTGCACTTTCTCCTTCGCGCCCCTACCTGTGATTGGATAGTATAAGAAGAAGCAGGATACAGATGAGCTCATGCCTCTGTCACTCAGCTCTCTCCTCCTATCAGTATGCTCCTTGTACAGAGTACAACTGATTGGCTTGCTGTGCTGCTTTTTCCATTCCCAGTCTGATCTCTGATGTACAGGGGCTGATACCAAGTCAAATTCAGATACTTTAGAAAAGTGCCTATTTGCTTTCCATGCTCAGATGTAGATGCAGGCCTCCTTAACTCCTACACCCACAACTCCTTGGGACATGCTATTCTATTCTATTTCCAGTGGGCTGCCCCCCCCCCCATATACTCAGGCCTTGGATCTGTCCAGTTGTTTGCTTGTGTTACCAGTGTTGGTTGTGTGTTTTAGATGAAGCACTGAAAACTTGAGGAATGCTGAATTAAGTTTTACTTGCTTAGAAGGACATTAAAGCAGAATACAGCATTTACAGCATACACATATAGAGAACTTCCTGTATATCATAGATATAAGCATGCATATAGAAAGCTAGCATTAATTAGACTTGCACTGCAGCACCATCTACAGCCTCAAAAGACATAACAGTACATCAGAATGTCAGTAATACAATCAGTGCATATTAGCACATGTTGTTGCATTTCCAACAACAAGGACCACCCTGGACTTTACTGCAAGGGATGCTGTTTGAGGATAATCGCAACTGGTTTACTGTAGGAATGATACTCAGCTAGACTCTCTGTTATTATAAAGTGTTATAGAGACTATGGTATGGAGACACGTGTTACCCTAATTGAGGTACACAGACATTGCTGTGAAGAGTCCAGTTTGTGGAGCCTTCATAATCTGTTTGTACTATTCTGCAGTGCATGCATGTTTTATGCCATTCTGTTTTGCAATACTGATTATTTGCACCTGTTTAGTAAATTGCAAGTTATGCTGGCCACAGACCTTACAACCATCGCAAGACTTTTGTCTTGCGATTGGTTGTAAGGTAATTAAAAAACGTACAATCTGCCCCATCCCCCCCGCTGAGGGGCGGGCTTCCAATGACCGCAATGCTGAACAGGCAGTGTGCGCTTGCGCACACCGGCCCATGCGGCATTTATCTTACGAACATGCCACACATACGTACGATTCTCGGCGGGTTTTCGAACATGTTCCTAAGATAAAAGTTGTGCGACCATACAGTAGAAACGGTCACACGCCTTCCACACACCATGCGATAATCGTACGATCGCGGCATTTCCCACGTTTATCGTATGATTATCGCAAGGTGTGTGGGCACCTTTACAGTTATTCTCTGTCTGATCATTCGGCTGATTACCACATGCTGTGCATTTTTGGTTGCTGGGCCTCCAGTGCGTCCCTGCACCTTTATTAGGAGGAGTTGGCTACCTCCTGGTACACCTGCATGCAATTTATCGACTGCATTAATATGCTCACACTTGGAGACTCGTATACATAGAGTTAGGACCACACCGTGCAGAGGTGCCTTGGCGCGGCGGTGTGGCTTCTACATATTTTTGGCCAAAAGTTTGTGCAACTAAAACCTCTGATTTTAACGCATACTGTTGACAGGGCTATTTGTTTGGTTGCAGGCTAGCTGGTAGGGGGGCTGGGGATTTTCTGTGTTTTTGTACTGTTATAGTAACCTCCCTGCTCACATTAAAAAGAAAAACATTTAGCAATGTATTCATGAATACAGAGCTGCAATGATGTGGTTCTATTAGAATTAAAGCAAGAGTATGTATCGCCGGCAAATCATCCACTCCTTCTTACAGGTAAAGTCCACCATTAAAAAAAAAAAAAAAAAAGTACACATATTCATAAAAGAAAAAAAAAACCCTGCATTTTATTATTTCTTGCATTGGAGCATTTTGAATTGGTTGCACTGCAACCGCAAGTGCAGTGCTCTGGCTCCTACAGACTGTTCCTCCCGTCCCTATCCATACTGAGGTACTGACATTCCAGGACAGGACTTGTATTTTCACCATTAACGGAGCCTGTCAAAGGGTCTAGGGATGGATGACATGGCTGTGTGTGCAGAGCCACATGCAACTGTGCTGGATTAACCACTTGCTGACAGGTGTTTAGACCCCCTTCCTGGCCTGGCCATTTTTCAGTATTCAGCGTTGCGGTACTTTGACTGACATTAATTCCGTCATGCAACGCTGTACTGATATGAATTTTGTCTTTCCAATGAAGCTGTAATACAATGATACATGTCATGTAGATGTTTAGTAACATCCCACTGTTCCTTATATTGTGTTTTATCAATAAAGAAATATCTAAGAAATAGTGTTGACGTATCTTCATTGGAGTAGACAACCTGGTAAATTGTACTTCTAATCCCTTTGTACCTTCAAGTGTTCTCTATTTGCTCTGTGCCAAAAACACTTGAGGACTGTTCTTCAGAATGACCGAGGCACGCTGTAGAGTTCCTCACAGAATGAACTTCACTGAAATCAATAACTTGACACGTTCGTTAAACCAGGGAAAGTGCACTTGCAGCAAGCACTGCTAATTTGTTCTCGGCCACGTAGCCATTTGTCAGATCCACTTTAGGAGCATCGCCTCTGTCCCGGTAGTCCTCACACGCAAGCCAACGTCACATCAATGTCTATTCTTGTCAAGCATAAGATTATAAATAAAAACAAAAAAGGGGTTGAAATCAATATAAAGGTGTAAAGTACAGGAGTACACTGATGACTGACACGGAACACTTGTTTGTGAGATATGTACGGGTGTATTACATAAAGCTATGCAAATCAGAAGTGAATAAACCATGGGAAACAGATTCACCTTTCACAAAACTTAGTGCAAAAAGTGAAAAATGAATTCTGATTGGTTGCTTTGATTGCTTGAAAAACAGTCAAAAGTACGTGCATTCTATAATGGAATGTATAGTGGTTTTGTGTTTATTTTCTTAATTTATGGTCAGGAATAATAATAAATTAATAAAAATCCATTACTTTTTTTCCTCTTAGTCTGGTGATCATGAAATTCTTATTTTTTTGAGCAGAGGAGCACAATATTCCTTTGCAGATGGTTTGCTCTATCTGCTTGCCACTTGTAAAATCCCCAATGCTTACAGAGCTCAATAGCTCAAGCTAAAATTTACATAAAGTCAGAGCAGTAGCTCATCCATATTGGGTTACTGCATTTAGGGTTTCATCAGACATTAGCCAAAAGGCAGGCATCTACTGCTGTGGGTTCTCTTTGGATAATGCATAGTGCTCTGGAAATCAGTTGTCATGTATTAAATATTTATGTTTTTGTGGTGCCCGATATGAAGGAGCTTGTATCTCTGGACCAATCAGTGCTGCCACATGGAGAGTCCATAGCTCTGTGTATGCTATGACTCCAGCAACTTGTACCCTACCCAGGACTTGCCTTTCACTTCTAGAGGCTGAACAGAGCATCAGGGAAGTAGGATGGTGCAAGTATGTACAGTTGGGGAGGGATATGTTAAAGTGAACTAAAGTGTTTTCCCCAGGATCATTTAAAAAAAATAGAATTGACCTATTATTATAGTTATATAGAAGTGTTCATATGACCTAGGATTCAGAGGGCGGCCATTTTTAACGAAAATAAAAAAATTAAGCTTTGACAAAATGGAATTTAAACAATACTGCATTGTCATGTGACCACCTCCAGCCACCTTCTAGCCCTTCACAGCTGAACAAATGACCTCCTTCAAAGTCAGAACACACCTGAGTCACATTTTGAGTGATATTAATAAAATCCTGTTTGGGCAAAAAAATATTAATTTAAAGTGACATTAAACCCTCAGATTTTTTTTACATAAAACAATAGTGTAATGTGTGCCTTACTGTGATCCATGGTTGTTTCCCTTCTCTTTGCTGCTCTTCCTTTTAAATCTGTATCTCTTCTCATGCTGGGCAGAACTTCTGTTTTGCAGCAGACTGCCTTGTCTCAGGAATGGATATATGGTGTCTGTGTATAGGTTTGTAACCTGAGCCAGCACTACAGGAAGAGGCCCTGAGCTGCAAAGGGAAGTTCTCCCCAAGCATGATAAGACATGAGGATTTAAAAGGAAGAGCAGCAAAGAGAAGGGAAACTACCATGGATTACAGTAAGGCACACATTACAGTATTAGTGTATGTTAAAAAATCTGAGGGTTTAATGTCACTTTAACTCCCTTCTAGCAAATGTGCTTTAAAGTGCAGGACTTTGAAAATAACAAGTAAATAGCTTAGGTATTAAAAACATTTTCAAAGAGTTGTTAATTATTGTTTTATTTTTACTTTAATATTTTTACTTTTTTTTACTACTTCTCACAGAATCTGGATTACCTTCCTATTTATAGTTATCACATTCCACTATGTTTTCTATGTTTTTCTGTTAGGAAAAGCAGAATTAATCCCTAAATAATTTTTTTTGTTCTGTTTGATGTTTCTGCTTTGATTGGTTTTTGTGCCTTATTTTAAGCTTGGTCTTATTCATGTGGTTATTCAGAACGATTATTGCCTGCAAAGTCGGCAAACACGTCCGAACTTTAAGTGATATCAATACTGGGCAGAGGATCTGAGATTCTGTAGGTGAATCATCTCAGTAAAATATTGTTTAAAGTTTTTTTCCCCCCAGTAACTTGTACTATGAAGCTTTCACGTATTGCTCCAGGTAGTGTTTGTGTTTATTCCTATATAAGAAGGAGTTGTTGATGTCTCTAAATGTAATCAGTTTAAGAAAGTGTAAATCCAGCCACTAACATTTATTAAAAGATTTAACAAGTTAAAGCTAAACTCTAGGCAGATGTAAAAGAAACAAATTAATGCCGCTCTAAACTCAATACACCATTCAGTGAAATTTTTAAATACGAGCAGTGTAAGTACCTGAATTGGACCAGGTAGCAGTGTCTGGCAGTCTCTCTACAACAGGGCTGGAGTGTCAGTTCATGTGCTGACAAGAAGCATGCTGATAGGAGGAGAGAGTAGTGACAGAGGTCTACTTGAAACGCCCTACGGTATACGGTAATAATTGTGCACTTAGAGAATGAGGATCTCAGTAGTTAGGGTAAACCTCATATTGTACTGGAGACCATGACAGAACAAAGGACTGTCTGCATTAAAACAGGTAAGGTTTTATAGGTTAGCATTGGCCATTAAAACCAGATAAATATATTTTCTCTACCAACTGGAATATATTTTTGGGCTGTGCACGTTATGTCAAAGCCAACGTATCCCAACACCAGCAAACCACACCTGACCTATTTGGGAATGCAGTGCTGCAGTCCAGGTGCATTGCTGTGCTGCATTGGGATGCCATTGAAAATGAATGGTACCCTAGTGCACCAACACACAGAATTTGCGTTTCTGCAGCTCGATAGTGTACGCTGGACCATAAAAGGTTCATCTCCACTTTTGGTACTATAAATTATTCTATTGTGTATGTTCCTGTTAAATACATTGTATTTATACTTGTTTTATTTTTTTCTTTTTCTTTATAGAATCAAGTTTCTTGCTGGGGAATGCACAGATTGTGGACTGGCCTGTAGTGTATAGTAATGATGGTTTCTGTAAACTTTCTGGATACCACAGAGCTGACATCATGCAGAAGAGTAGTACATGCAGGTTTGTGTTCATCATCTACTTTACACTTACTGTATAAAGCATGCTGTTTGGTATGACTGTGTTTTCAAGGCATTCGTAGTAGTGACAGGAGATGAAATGATTGCGTTTGCGTGTTTCCTGTATACTTGAACATTGAGGGCCCATTCACTGTGCTAAAGCGCTGATCCCAGCTCAGCGCACTGTGTACTTTTTTTTTTTAGAACTTTATTGAAATACTTGTTACAAGTGACATTTCATTCCGTCCAATGGGCATAGCGGGGTGCGAGGCGGTTGTGCCGCCTCAAATCCCGTTCTGCTGAAAAAAAAAAAAAGTACTGGATGCCGTCCTTTTTTTCAGCTCAGACTACCACGTTCCCATTGCAATTAGGTACACCATATTATAAGGTACACCTGTTCAATTGCTTGGTAACACAAATTGCTAATCAGCCAATCACATGGCAGCTACTCAATGCATTTAGGCATCTAGACGTGGTGAAGACAACTTGCTGAACATTAAACCGAGCATCAGAATGGGGAAGAAAGGGGATTTAAGTGACTTTGAACGTGGCATGGTTGTTGGTGCCAGACGGGCTGGTCTGAGTATTTTCAAAAACTGCTGATCTACTGGGATTTTCACGCACAACCATCACTCAGGTTTACAGAGAGTGGTCAGAAAAAAGGAGGCTACAATTCGCACAGGCTCACCAAAATTGGACAATTGGAAAAACGTTGCCTGGTCTGATGAGTCTCGATTTCAGCTGAAAAAGTCAGATGGTACGGTCAGAATTTTGCGTAAACATGAAAGCATGGATGGAGGCTGGTGGTGGTGGTGCAATGTTGTGGGGGATATTTTCTTGGCACACTTTGGACTGTGATGCTATCAAGTCAGTATGGACCAAAATCTCTGAGGAATGTTTCCAACACATTGTTGAATCTATCACATGAAGAGTTAAGGCACTTCTGTTGGCAAAAGGGGGGTCCAACCCGATACTAGCAAGGTGTACTTAATAAAGTGGCCGGTGAGTGTATATGTATGTGTGTATAAATGTGTGTGTGTGTGTGTGTGTGTATATGCATGTCGGTACATGTATGTTATATACACTGTATGTGTATGTGTGTGTGTATACAGGTGAAACTCGAATAATTAGAATATCGTGCAAAAGTAATTGCAGTAAGTTCTGCAAAAGGGGCCCAAACCATGTATTGCTTCTATTGTATTGCTTCTGACCTGAAGAAGAGAGGTTCACTCTCGAAAGCTTGTCTTTTATATATTTTGTTAGTCCAATAAGAAAGGTATCATTGCACACTGCAATACTGCGGGTTTTTTTTTTTTTACGTCTTGTCTACTGGACTAATACGGCTTACCCATTTATATTGCACTATATATATATATATTTTCCTGTTAGTTAACATATAGATTTGCTTCTTATGTGGTATGCAGAGTGAAAGCCAACATTTCATCTTATTAAAGTAGCCAAACTACTCCCTAGTGTAGGGAGCCCCATAGGATGCCGGAAGATACCCTGGTCAATTTGAAATTAGATGAGCATCATTATGTTAAGTGATTTTTAGCAGCTCATCACTTTTAAACGGTCATTTCAAAATGAAATAATGTCTTGGTTTAGATAGATGCAAGAGAGCTGAATCGCCCATCAGCATTTTGTACACCAGAGACTGATGATGCATTGTTTTAGGAGATGGCCACAGTTGTTTTTGGCTTGGGCTTTTGGCACTGAAGTTTAACAAAGTTTTGTCCAAATGCCCTGATCCTAACCTAAACCCAACCCTAAAGTTTACCGTCTCTGCACCCAAACTCTTGAACTTAACCTACCCTCTAAAATGAATATTCAACCTTCCCATAACACTTAAACTTAACCCGTAACCTAACCCTGTAACATATACCTTAACATTTAGAATGTCTTTAAAATGCAACTCAATCCTTTCCTTAACCAAACACTCCGAAAAAACCTTCCTGAAAGGCTCACTAGGTATTTTTTTTCCGTAAAAGCTGCAGAATGAAACGCATCGAAAATGACTTTTGAAATAATTTTTAAAGTTACCATTTATATGAGATCTTAGTGGCTGGGTTTACATATACATTAACTTATCAGCATTGAAAGCATCCTGTTCCATATCATTACAGTCTGTGCACCAAGATCTCAAATTTTAAGATCTAAATTATGGGACAAAGCAGATTGTATATATTTGTCAGTTTCATTGTCCATTTGTTGTTATTAATTTATCAATTTCATAAATTCATGTATAATGCATTTATATATTTTTAGTGTATATTAGAAGCGACAATTCCAAAAAGGTTGGGATGCTATGTAAAATCTACACAAAATCAGAATTTGCAAATCTCATAAACCCATATTTTATTCAAAATCAAAAACCTATTAAATGTTTAAACTGAGAAAATGTACCATTTTAATAAAATAAATAAGATAACTTTGGAATTGATGGCAGCAACATGTCTTAAAGTTGGGACAGGACCATGTTTACCACTCTGTAGCATGCCCCCTCTTCTTTTAACAACACCCTGTAAATGTCTGATATAGGACTCTAACTGCTCAACAGTCCTGGGTCTTCTCTGTCACATATTTTTCAGCATTGATGGCACCTTCCAGATATGCAAGCTGCCCATTCCATATGCACTAATGCACCCCCATACCATCAAAGATGCTGGCTTTTGAACTGAGCGCTGATAACAAGCTGGAAGTTCCTTTTTATCTTTAGTCTAGTGGACACAGCTCACATGGTTACCAAAAAGAATGTCAAATTTCGAGATGTCTGACCACAGAACAGTTTTCCACTTTGCAGCAGATCATTTTTAATGAGCTTTGGCCCAGAGAAGACAGTGGCATGCTCAGATTTGGCTTCTTATTTGCATGAGAGAGCTTCAAATTGCATTTTTGGATGGCATGGTAAACTGTGTTCTTGAGCCCATGCAGTAATGTCCATAACAGAATCACGCCTAATTTTAATTCAGTTCCGTCTGAGGACCCAAAGATCACGGGCATTCAAAATTGCATTTCGACTTTGTCCCTTGCTCATAGAGATTTCTCCAGATTCTCTGAATCTTTTGATGATATTATGTACTGTGGATAGTGATAAATTTAAAGTCTTTGCAATTTTACGTTGAAGAACATCATTCTGAAATTGTTCAACAATTTTTAGATGCAGCTTTTCACAGATTGATCAAACTCTGCCCATCTTTACTTCTGAAACACTCTGACTCTCTAAGATGCTCTTTTTATACCCAATCATGTTACTGATTGTTGCTAATTCACTTAATTAGTTGCAAAAGGTTCTTCCACCTCTTCCTTGTAAGTACCACTTATTTTGCCAGCTTTTTGTTGACCTGTCCCAACTTTTATGAGAAGTGTTGCTACCATCAGTTTCAAAATGACGTTATTTTTTTCTTAAAATGGTAATTTTTCTTAGTTTAAATATTTGATATGTTTTCTATTTTCTATTGTGAATATAACATGGGTTTAAGAGATTTGCAAATCATTATTTTCTGTTTTTATGTAGATTTTACACTGTGTCTCAAAAATAAGGTCATTTTGAAATTGATTAGCTTTTTTACTAGCTTAGTGATATTTTAACTAAACAGTTAAACACACAGATGAAATGCACATATGAGAGCTGTTTTACCTGCCAAAAGAGTTGTATTTCTTTCCATCCAGTTCTAGAATATATACAGCTCTGTGGACCTGGGCAGCGGACCTGATTTTTCTCTGCTGCACTTTCATGTTGACTTATAGGCCTCATTCACACACAACGCAAGCAAAATTGTATATTGCATATATACGCGTCTATGCGCGTATATACGAGCGTATTTTCGTATATGCGTGCACTATATGCAATCCCAGAATGCATCACTTGTAATGGAATTTTTAATGTGCTGTATGCGCGTATATGCACGTAAACACGCGTATGTGCGCGTAAATACGCAGAAATACGCTGCCCGGGCGCATCTCTGTTCCATTCTGTTTTTGTGCATATATAAGCTACGCAAATATACGGCTCCATACGCGGCTATGTGTATGGAGCCATTTATTTGCATGTGTTGCATATGGTACAATACACACGTACGTGCGGCAGTGTGAATGAGGCCTTAGGTCTCCTCCCCGCCTTCACCCTGTAACTGAATAGTGATGAGAGAAACAACCTGTTTATTTTGCTCTCTTCTCCTCTCATAATCCTCCTTGCACTGCAGCACGCCTGATTGGCTACTTGTGCTATTTCTATCTCTCCCTCTCTGTGCTCTTCTGTACAGGGTGTAAACAAGTCAAATCCAGTTACTCACACCCCTTGCATTAAAAAAAATAATACATTCAGCAATGTTAATAAGTATAGAGTTGCATTAATCTGTACCTTTTTATATCTGCCTAGAGTTGAGCTTTGAAGTATTTCTCTATTTCCATTTGGAAGTTGTACACGTAGGATGTGATACCGGCAATGTGTGCAGATTTGATGCAATGCTAAGTACGTTACAAATCAATATAGGTCTCTGCATATTAGTGCCAAATTGGCACGTGTTCCACTCGGCTAACGGCTCTGAATTCTCCTTGACAAGAAGGTTAAAGAGGGGGAAAGTTCCTGTTCAAGGTCTGTCTGTTGAGTGCTGTTAGTGAAGCTAAGGACCCGTTAGCTAGCTGATTTTACTTGTAGAGGGACAGAAGCACATTGCAAGCACATCTTTTCCCTAAATTTGATCTTGAAGCTTCAAATTGCTTTTTATGTTTTCCATGGAGGTTCCCATCAAAACACAATTATTTAGGGGCATGCACAATTTTTCGTACAGCTTTTTCTTTTCTGTGTGTTTATTGTTTCTCAGCAGGGATAACTTGCTTATAAGTGAGCAGAGCAATCAATATGTGACTGTTTAATACCTTTTGATGTACTGCAGTATATCAGTACTAAGCTTCAAATGGATTGACTTCTGTTTTTGTTTTTGTTTTTGGTTTTTTTAACCTTTTTATAACACCAAGGACCCTTGGTGTTATAAAAAGTAGATTTTTTTCTCTGGGGCCATATTAGTATAAAGCAGAATTTATTGCATTCCCATAATGTGTGTTTCATGTTTGACCTCTTTTAATAAATGGGGATAAATATAATAAAATTTAATTTTCAGTAAAAAAACACAAAAAAAACAAACCTGCTATTTATAATCAAAAAGCTTAAGCTCCGGTCAGTGAGTTTGCCTAGGATGAAGTGATGCCAAGAGTCTGCTGCAGGCACAAGGAAGCATTTTCTTAGTCTCCTCTCCCCCCAATGATCAGACCGCAAGATTGAAACTTTATAGTTAGTCACAAATATACCTTCGAACTTGCCGGAAAATATATGGCAATGCCGGAATTTGTATTCTACTGCCAGTTCAATATTGGAATTGCTGAAGTCTCCAGAATGTTTGTAAACATGTTGTGGAGGCCACAGTATGTGGGAAATGGAAAGATCCAATAATATCATGTGATTTGCTGCAGTTCCAGAATGTCTGGTTACACTTTTAAATAAATGCTGACATTCTCTCGATCTTCAGGACCACAGTTATTTCACTGTGGCTACCACAGGATGTTTGCAAACATTCTGGGCAACTTATACCTGTGTCCAGAGATCTAAGAGGAGCAGTGCCTTAAAAATGTACTGCTTCTACCTGAGGGTAGTACCTGAGTTAGGTGCACAGGCAACAGGGGGGGTCACTCGTTTTAAGAGGAGGCTGACAACAGATACTGGAGGCCATTAAGGCAAGAACAGAGTAGATCTTGGTGCTGTTGGGGTAAGAGAGGATGGGTCTTGCCTATAACTAATACAGCAGTAGTGTGCTTTCTTTTATTTATTAATATTTACAGTTGGACCTATCCTTTAAGCCCCTCCTACTTTCATGCATTAAGCAGTGCTTAAAAAGCCTCCATTCTCAGAAATTATGAGTTTCAATAGTCCCCATGTATTCTCGCAAGGCTAGAGATTGTAGCAGGGGCTGATGTGCCTAAGTGAACAGCCTAGAACTAGAGAGGTCACAGAATTTATATGACTATGTTATTGTTAAAGAACCAAAGTATTTCTTTCAGTAGCTCCGCTTCTCCTGCTCTCTCCCATTAGGGCCACAACAGCCTTCCAATCTCTAATTTAAATGGAGCGGAGGGGTAGCAGAGTAAACTAAGCTGCTGAGAGCGTAAACTCGAAGGACCTCATTGTTTCTGAGCTATAAGCTTTGAGGATGCATTATTCCATAGTACCTACAGCTACAGAGGTCTTTGAATTGTTTTAAAGCCCATTTACTGCTTGTAATATCATGTACAGTAAACTTTCAATGTCTGTAGCCTAGCCACAGGCCCACTTGAAGTTTATTAGCTCAGTGAGGCTACAATTCTCAAGGAAACATTATATGTCCTCTTTATCTTCCTTCTGAGGTGGGTGGATCCTGCATGCTGCAGAGTACGCAGCTGTGAAATGATATGCATAATTTTCTTGTGAGCCCATTGGGTGTCCATGACTCCCTGGGCTCACAGGAAGTGGGTGTAATAACACAGGGCTTCAGGCAGGATGAGGCCTAGCTCTGATTTGCGAGGTGGTGATTATTCCATTTGCTTTTTTTAATTTTATCTTGTGCTGGGCTATTATTTTTTTGGCTGCAGTGGGGCTTTAACTATTTTGAGTGGAATTGCCATTTAGACCAAAGCCTCTGCTTATTCTTTACATTATAGGTAATATACTTACTCCTGTTTAGTGCTGTAGTATTTCATGTTATGTTTTGGTTACATACAATATAAATGTGGAGAAACTGTGAGGTTTTACTGAAGTGTAAAATCAATATAATTTATTCACAGTATACTTTATATATGAGAATAAAGGCTCTCATGTAAACATCATGTCCTGGAGCACAAATGCAATGCCCAATTAATTTGTACGGCTGCATGAAATGTTCCCAGTGCCCAAGAATCAATGCACAAACATCAGATATGTAAACACGAATGGCTAGGGATTCATTAACCAAATCTCATAAACACACACCACAAGTGTAAACTGCCATCTACAGTAAACACTAGAATTATGTGTTCAACTTAGATCATCAATATTGCTAGAGCTTCATCTACTTAGTGGTAGGCACAGTGCTGCAAAAGGAAAGTTAATTGGTTAATATGGGCAACAGGAGAGACTGTTAATGGTGATTTTGTTTTATTTTATAGTTCCCAAATGTCCCTCATTTGGAGGGACTATCCCTGGTTTGGAACGAAATCCCAATCTTTCCTTCTCAGTTTTTTTCTTCTTTTTTTGGTTTGCTGTTGTATAGAGAGAAATGTAGTATTTTGATAATCAGAAGTGTTGTACTACATTATACAGTGTTATACTACTTCTGCCCAATCTCTGTATTATGCATTTGTTACATCACAAAGTCAGTATAAAGGAAAACTTGTGGTGAAAACAGAACTTGCAGGGTTAGCCATTTATTTTTTCCATATTTATCATGGTCTGTTTTTGGGGGAGAGGTGGGGTGCTGGAAGGCATGACAGAGGTATGCCATTTGCTGTTGCACTTTAAGCTAAGATAAAGGTATTCCCCTTGATCAGCTCAGAAAGTTGTGAGGTATGTTTTTGTTTTAAAGTACAATTTGAGTCTAACTCTGAGGACATATTGCGAGTGCAGGGTGTTATGGACCCACCCCTGAGGGCACCCTGCACTAATAAAGGTAATGGTAAACATTATTTACTCTTTCTGGCTCCAATATTGCAGTGACTGGTGCACCAATTTCTAGACCAGACCAGTCTCACATGGAGGTTGGAATAGGTTGAGCCAGATCCATAAGTGATAAAGCTATTCATCTGTGTATTTACTAGTTTTATTTTCACTTATCCTGGCATGTCTACTAAATGATATGCTTTCAATGTAGCCTTTGATAATATTATCATATACTGCAAAGTGATTAATAGCTTTACTTGCTCTGCTGATTTTACAAAGAGTTGTTCAAACCAAACAAGGAATATAAAACTGTTCTGGCACAGGCCCTCCTTTTGTTTCGTCTCTATTCTTTCTAATTCATAAATTATTTAAAATTGAAAGATAAAGTAATTCTATTTGAAATATTCCTTTGTTTTGCAGTTTTATGTATGGTGAACTGACGGACAAGAAGACGATTGAAAAAGTTAGGCAGACATTTGATAACTACGAGTCAAACTGTTTTGAAGTCCTCTTGTACAAGAAGAGCAGTATGTATATCATCATCATCTCATGTTTACCAGATTGATAGAATTGCTTTTGAATTTTAAGTATTCTCAAGATACGGCACCAATATTATCCCATTAAATAAAATTTGTAAAAAAGCAAAGCGCTATGTGCAGGGTGCTGCACCCATAGCTACGAAACAGAATCCACCCTGCTGGGAAAATGTGAATTTTTGACTTTAAGATTTTCTTTCTACAGCTGAACCTAATGGGAAAATGTAACACTACCCTTGCAGTGGAACTCCCTTGCTGCTTTTTGTCTAGGGTAGCCTTAAAAAGCAGCTTTACTTGCCTTATACCTTGCTTCCCAGGCAGCTGGTGCTTTCCTCCTCTCTCTATCGTTCTGGGTTGAGGTTTGGCCCTTGACATCCTCTCTTATATGCAGCACTTCTGGTCCTGCACTGTATGCGAAGACATCAGAGTGCCTACGACTGACTGGGCGCCAAAGAGAAGCGGCTTCCTGGAACCGGTATCACTGAGAGGAGAAAGCCTGCTGAAGCAATGGATAAGGTAAGTAAAACTGCATTGAAAGATACTAAAGACAAAAAATTACATTTATTCCCTGCAGTGTGGGGGAATACCACTGCAAGGGTAGCTTTGAATTTTCCCAGGAGTTCAGCTTTAAGGAAGAACTAGGAAGATGCCAACAAATCAATTTGCTAAGTTGGCAGTTACAAATATTTTTATCATATAGTTTAATGTGTGCCATGAATCATGATCTATAAATATCAGGATTGCTTCACAACATGTGTGGTGTTCTCCCTTGTGAAATACTTGTTTTGCATCATTTAGAAGACCACCTGGGAGGGGAACTAAACACAGCTGCCAGAGGAATTTTTGTTTGTTTGTTATATAATACAAGCTTGAGTCTAAATGGCTTGTGAGGCAACAAAAAAGAGACATGAATACGGTGCTTAAAGAGAACACATAACCACTTTATTCCTAACCAGATAAACATACTGAGTAAAAGTATTTACATACCTGTGAGCCTGGCTGGCTTTATGTTTTAGTATTGCTTCAATTCCTTGCTGAAAGTAGACTTTAAATTTTCAAGCACTTCCTGCACCTCTGGGAGTGTCAGAGCTTGTTTGCTACACAGAGACATAGCTGCTTCTTCCCAGCCGTGACATCAGCTATGGTCCTGGCAGCAGCCAGGCAACCCTTGCATGATATGCGTTCAGGCTTCCCTGACTGCTGCCAAGACCTTGGTTGATGCCAGGGCTGGGGATAGGGAGCAACTGCATCTCTGTGGAGCGCACCACCTTTAACACTTCTGGCAGTGAGGAGAAATTTCAGCAGTTATAGACCTCAGATGTCTAAAAAAGTAAAAAAGAGTACTTGTCACTCCCTATATACTATGAAGTAGAGGATTTTTGGTACAATAAATTGGTAGAATAAAAGGAGATATGCTATATAAAATTTTAATTATATTTTATTTAAATGCATATATTAAGATGAAATGTCTATGTTGGATATGCTGTCCAGGTGGCAGTTTGTTTTTGTATTATTATGTAAAAATTCTAAATGAAGAATGTATTAAAAAAAAGAAACATGGACTGTTACAGCAAAAGAAAAAAAAAAAATAGTAGAGGACTCGTCAGCCCCCTTCATTATAGTAATAAAGTTAAAGGGTATGTCAGGGCAAATATACTATGCATATGTATATCCTCATGTTTTAACCATTTAAAAATACTTTAAGTGAAGAGAAATACCTGTTAGTTTGCCAGAAATCCAGCGTGCACCTAATTTTCTGTTTGTCCTAACAACACTAAATAGCATTGTTAGCCCTGCCTGCTGGACTATAGAATGTCACCTATCCTCCACCCCTTTCTGTTCCTCTCTTCACACGCAAAGATTGATTTCTTCCCCAGCAAAAAACTGCTGCTGCCTTGACTTCTTAGAGCTTGCCCACAAAACTCAGCTGTTCAATTCTACAGGGACAAGGTAAAAGAAAAATGAATGCTGGGAGAGGGAAAGCGGTGGGTTTGGGGTTACATTTGGGTAGTGCCTGGATGTGAACCTTAAAGTGTATCTAAACCTTTTTTCAATATGTTTGGCCTCTTCTCTCTAATCGATTACAAATTTTCTTACCTAGACATCCTACCAGGTATAGCACTTCTTGTTTCATAGTGATAGCGCTTAGCCACTACCTCCCATTAAGCAGCAGCTCGGTGGGCAACTTAAGGGGCTCCCAGGACAGGCTGGCAGTGCTGCTGCTAATTGAGAGGAAATGGCTGAGCATTGTTTGCCTGCAACAAAAAATGTTGTTCTTGGCAGGATCTCCAGGTTAACAAATTTTTCAACAGATTCACAAAAAAACTATTTGCTTAACATTATGTGGGGAAACATGATGCCAAACATACTAAAAGTAGATATAAAGTTCACATACATTTAAAAAAGAAATAAAAAGGAATAAAAACTATAGTATAATATAATTAAAATAATTAAACACCACTACAATGTGGAGGGACTTTTTAAATAGGAAGTCAGCAACACGTGAAGGTAGCGAAACATCAGTGTGCATTTATGATAGACTTAAGGCCCCATTCACACTAAGCGACATACCTTTTGCAACGGATCCGTGCGGCTGGGATAGCGCGACTTTCGGGGTGACGATCCAGCGACGGTAGCGTGACCTTCACCGCCGGGCTCCATTAAAAAATAGAAAAATCGCGCAAAATCCGCCGAAAAAAGGGTCCTGCTGGAGCAAAGGGGCGACATGGAGCTAAGACAGCTCCATTGAATAGCATTAGCCGAAGACTTCTCGCAATATCACGCGGCAAAAATCGCTTAGTGGGAATGGGGCCTGAATGTTTTTAAGCATTTAAATTTTTCAACTATGTTGTCTTTTTTTTAGAGTGACCTCAACGGTGGATTTTAAAATCCCCATCATGTTAACTTAGAAGTTTTTTATTTAAGGATTATAAAGATCTCTTTCTTTAATATTGATTTTACTTAAGGATTTAGTGAGTAAATATAAATGTTCAGTTGCATGAATGCGCTGTGATTCAGAGTAATGAAGGTTGCTTATCTTGGTTATTTTCTCACTGATTAGATGTTTTGGGATTGTATGCTTTAAAGCCCCACTCCAGGCAAAATGTGACCCCCCTCTCATCTCTACCTTCAACTCCCTTTATCCCATTCTGTAGGATTTTTATTTTTTTTAATTATTTTTCATTAACATGCAGCTATACTTGCCTAAGTCTCCCCTTCACTCACTGGAGCCTTTTAATTGTCTGGACCTTTATATAACAAAATGTATGTGTATGCTAGGCATTACCCAAATTTGCCCAAAAACCTCCTTCTAATTCTCTAAAGCAGGGCTTCTTAAACTTTTTCCACGCGTGATCCCTTTTCGCCCGAGGAAATGTTTACATGCCCCCGGGTATATAGAAAAGGAATACAAATCAAACATTTACCGATAATAAATCATAAAGAAATTTAATTTAAAACTAGGGATGCACCGATACCGAGTATTTGGGTGAGTACTCGTACTCGCCCAAATGCTCCGATACCTAGCACGAGTACTTCCTGTATCAGGAAGGCGGGCAGCACATCTTTACACGCTGCCCGGTTTCCTGATTGGCCATGAAATGGCTCCATGCTCTCTCGTCACTTGTGATGACAGAGCATGGAGCCAACTTCCCGGCCAATCAGGAAGCCGGGCGCCGTTTAATGACGCAGCGCCCGGCATTCTGATTGGCCGGGAAGCCGGCGTCACGCTCCCTCGTCATCTCATGAATCATAATATTAAGAAAGTGACCTTAAAGCATTAGTTTGTATTGCTTTAGAAAAAATGTGACCTGTCCCTTTAAGAAAAAGTATCGGTAATTGGTATCGGCGAGTACTTGATCAAAAGTATCGGTACTCGTACTCGGTCTTAAAAAAGTGGTATCGGTGCACCCCTATTTAAAACAATTCTTTGGTATACATATAATGTTACCATTTAGTAAAGATTAAATCAAATTTGCATACTAATGAGATGGATGTTCTTGTTTTTACATAAAGAATTCAATCTTTGCAGAATATTTGATACTGCAGATCATAGAGAATTTTCAACATTTTCCAGAGTTGATCGATATTTCGATTTTATAACCGAACGCCGCTTCACATAAATACTTAGTACAAAATAGCAGAAGTATGTTTAAGGGCCTTTTCAGAAATGGTTGGAAATTCTGTCCTAATTCCAAGCCAAAAATAATTTAATGATTTTTTTTTAGGAAACTCAAGTTTTAAACCTGTGTCGCTTGATAACTTAAAAACAAATTATTGAAATTCTAATGGGAGATGACTGACTTTTTAAAATTTCAATTGAGTATGGTTTATGAACTCAACTTAGTTTTTCAGAATCAAACTTTCAGAAATACTTCTCTTCAAACTGTGTCTCCAGACACTTCGGAGGATCAATTATAACTCTTACAATTAAATCTTTGGTAAGGTTATTTTCAGTTATAAAATCCTCCTGTAGCTGTAAACATTTCTAAAGAACCATTTTCCACCCTATTTCTCCATATGTTCTTAGTAAAACTTTTAAATGTTATCTTTTAACATAAACATGTTAAAATGTTTTCCTTGAAGCGACATGCTTAAATCATTGAGTTTTTCGAAATAACACAGTTTTGAAATCCATAAGTCATTATGAAAAAAATTAACAAAATTGGAATTCTGCTCAGTCAAAAATATAACAACTTCATCTTTCAATTTTAATAATCTGTTTAAACTTCACCCTCTTGAGACCCACCTCACCTCTGCATGTAGTCACTGTTGGTCCTGCGTGAATAATCTTCCGTCGTGCGGTGGCGGGCAATATAGTGAGGGGGGAGGATTATCCCCACTTCCCTCACTAGCAGTTGTGCCAGAAGATCATTCACGCTGCACGATCCCCCACTTGTTCCAGGCGCAGTGAGAGTGACCTGGTAAGAGGGGGGGTGCTGGCGGTCCTGGAGCTCTGGGGGGCCGGTGATTGGGGATTCAGATTTTTCTTCGCAACCTCCCACATTCAGCTGCGTGACCCCATGTGGGGTCGCAACCCAAACATTAAGAAGTCCTGCTCTAAAGTACGTCCCAGCACTCTTTTGTTGTTTCTCTTTTGTTTTTTTCCTTTTACCTTGTTCCTGTAGCAAGCAAAAACGTTTTTAACTCCCTATGACAACATCAGCAAGCTTGTAAATTTCTTGCAGGAGCAGTTGTTGGGAGCTCAGTTCCTATTGGTATAAGCATGCCCCCAGAACGACATCTCCACAGTGTGGGGCAGCACCTAGGGGTGAAGGCAGCAGCATTGCATTGTCGTGCTCGGAAGGCAACCAATGTATGCATTTGGAGAGGGGTGGGAGGAAGGAGGAGTAGGGAATTGCTGACAACACTGGTTGAGATTTCAGTACAGAAAAGGCAAGCCCAAACTGACAGCCTCACAGGTACCTATGTATATGTAATGTTTATAACTTGTACCTTTTATCAGGACATTGGCAGGCTTGGCAAATATATCCTACTTGAACTGATAAATGTCTAGTTGTTTTTTCATGGTGTTCTTTTTAAGTAGCCATTTCTTAATGTAAGCTATTTGTTTCCTATATTATGTGAGTTGATATCTGTTAGTCTTCGGTAGGTTCCCGCACTTTGCACATATCCTTGCTCTACACAGCATTGGCTTATCCAAGGAGTACACAAGTATTTAGTATGCAGAAGTTAAAATTAATTAATACGTGACAGGTGTTCTCCCTATTTCGTATTACTGTGAGTGACTATATGTGATACATTAATAAATTAAAGTTGTTAAGATAAGATAAATGCACCTCTGTGTATGTGACCAACTAATCCTATTTCATATTACCCAGAAGACGATTGGTCACCATTTTGTTGATATTCTAGCCGGTGGCAACTTAAGAAGTGTTCCCATTTTTCTGATACCTTTTTGAATGTCTCAGCAAGAGGGAGCTTGTAAAACTTTGCTGGCCTCCCCCATTGTTGGCACTTTTACCATAGAATCTTAAGGAACAGATACAGGCACTGCAGTTTTACTTGATCTAAATGTCAGATGTATTTAATGTATATGGCCACAGTGCTTTTGCTTGTTTCATAATGTAATTTATAGCTGTAAACACCTTTTTTTCTCTCTGTTTGCAGTTGTGTAATCCAGCATCACTACTAATTCTTTCCTTCCTGCAGGAACTCCGGTTTGGTTTTATATGCAAATTGCACCAATACGGAATGAGCACGAAAAGGTTGTGTTATTTCTTTGTACTTTCAAAGATATAACCTTGTTCAAACAACCAATTGAGGATGAATCGACAAGAGGTAATTGTGCTGCGTGTCATTAGTGATGTGTGTGGCATGCTGTGTCTATATACATTCTGTATTTTATTATTGTGCTAGTGTTCTGTAGAATGCTATTAACAAATACTTGGTGAAAATGCAACAAGATAACACAGAATATCAGTAATATTATTGTATGTAATGTGATTTTATAAAATTAAAATGTACATGCAATACTGTAAACATGTTATTGCGGAAAGTCATTAACCGGGGAGCGGTTAATGACTTGCTGCCTGGCTTCCTGATTGGCCGGCTTCCCAACCAATCAGGAAGGCAGGCGGCGGGTCATAACACGCTGCCCGGCTTCCTGATTGGCCGGCTTCTGACGAAGGAGCATGGAGCCGGCTTCCCAGCCAATCAGGAAGCCGGGCGGTATGTAATGACTTCCCCCTAGGCTTCCTGATACTGGAAGTTCCGGTGTCGGGAGCATTTGGGTGAGTACTCGCCCAAATACTTGGCATCTGTGCATCCCTAGCTTGTACCTTTAACGTTTGTCCACATCTTTCCAGGTGTGGCCCAGCATCCTCTGAATTCTGCTGCATGCCTCAATGTATGCTCCACACTAAAGTCCTGCTATGCCCATTACCTTCTTTGTAACTGCGCCACACTTGATATTCAGATGGTTGGATTGCCAAATCACCCAGTTGGATAGAAGTTGTTCCTTGTCTGCAGCCAGGTTCTGGAGATCAGTACCACATTGATGATGGTTTGGAAACAATGTACATAAGCATTATTTGGTTTAAATAAAGGTTTTTATAATCCTGTTCCCTTTAAGTAACATAATAATTAATAACAAAGTAATTGTGGCAGAAATACACGATTCCTGCAGATCTTTTTAGATATTAGCAACTGATTTTTTGCTAAAGACAATACAATAACATCCAGGGGCCATTATATATAAAATTGTCAGGAACATATTCTAATTAAATATATATTTTAAAAGTCCTAAACACAAGTGTATAATGTTCTATTACAATACATATTTTTTTCTTCAGTAAGCAAGGAAATGTACAGAGATTTATTTTGTGTTCTAGATAGGTTTGCACAACAATAAAAACAATGGGAGTTTTGGATACATTAGAAGTTAGCAAAATACATAATACATGAGTAATATTATCTTGCGAATCAGTGTAATGGTTTAGCTAGAAGTTGTTTTTTTGCCATACAGATATCGCTTTGGAAGTTGCAAAGGGATGTTGTCGCCCATATCGATAATGTGCGAAAAGTTAAGAGTTATTGACAGTTAATTTTGCTTGTTGGGGGTCCAATCTGGGTAGTTCATGAGGTTCATGAGGAGTAAAAGTAGGGATGCACCGATACCGATGCTAGTATCGGTGCCGATACCGAGTATTTGGGTCAGTACTCGTACTCGCCCAAATGCTCCGATACCTAGCACAAGTACTTCCTGTATCAGGAAGCCGGGCAGCCCATCATTACACGCTGCCCGGTTTCCTGATTGGCCAGGAAACGGCTCCATGCTCTCTCGTCACTTCCCGGCCAATCAGGAAGCTGGGTAGCGTGCAATGGCGCGCTGCCCGATTGGTCAGGAAGCTAGCAAATCCGGAAGCCCATTGGCCGGGAAGCGCTTTTCATCACTTCCTGTTCATTCATGATTGCGGACGTAGTAACTCATATATAGAGTATCTATAGTTGCATAGTATTTGAGGTTCAATAAAGACACAGGTCTATCAAGTTCAACCTTTGTGTGACTGTGTGTGTTTATGCACACGTGTGTATAGAGGAGTCCCTTTTGTGTTTTAGTCTTTAAGAGTACCTGTACCCTGTATGTTATGGTCTCTGAGGAAGGTATCTATTTTGAACGATTCAATACTCTCTGCTGATACCACTGCTTGTGGCAGAGCGTACCAAAATGTAACCACTCTCACTGAAAAGAAGCACTTACTCCTTTTGTGGTTAAATCATTTCTCCAATTTTAGGTGGTGGCCTCTAGTCTTTTTTAGGGAATTTACAGTAAAATGTTTATTGCTGATGTTGCTATCACCACTAAACATTTTGTACATCAAAATCATGTCCCCCCTTAATCATCTAATTTCCAGCGTGAACAAGTTTAAATTTCGCAACCTTGTCTCATAGCTTTCGTCCTCCAGCCCCTTAATTCGTTTTGTTGCCCTTCTCTGGACTGTCTCCAGTTCAGGACATCCTTTCTGTGGATCGGTGACCAAAATTGAACTGTATACTCAAAATGAGGCCGAACAAGTGATCTATAAAGTGACAAAATGATTGCTTTGTCTCTAGACTACATTCCCTTTTTAATACAAGATAGTACTCTGCTAGCTTTGTAAGCTGCAACCTGACATTGCATGCTATTGTTCAATCTGCAGTTGACTATGACCCCCAAATATTTTTCCATTTCTGACTTCCCTAGTCTCAGTACCCATCAATGTGTATTCCGCTTATCTATTTTTTAACCCAAAAATGCATTACTTTACATTTTACAAAATTATACGTCATCTGCCATGTAGTTGCCCACTCCCCTATTTTATCCAGGTCCTTTTGAAGTGTTATAATGACTAAGCTCCTGTCTATTACCCTCCCAATTTTAGTATCATCTGCAAACACAAACACTATTAACACTTTCCCCAATATCATTAATAAACAGGTTAAAGGAGAACTATATGGTTCTATCTTTTCTTTATTAATGCATTCCTTAGGCTAAACAAGTAAATTATGTAATTTACTCTAATTAGCCAAAATGCACAGTAAGGCTGTAAACCCTTATTTAACCACTTCAAGACCAGGTGTTTAGACCCCCTTCCTGGCCATTTTTCAGTATTCAGCGCTGCAGTACTTTGACTGAAGTTTATTCCGTCATGCAACGCTGTACTGGTGGTATTTAATCACCACTGGGGTTTTTATTTTTTACTATAATTATGAAAAATTAAAGAAAATTTTGAAAAAAATATTTTTTTTTTACATTATGTTAGGAAACATTTATTATGACCCAGTTTTTTGGTAAAATATAAAAGTCAGGGTTACTTCGGATAAATAGACACCAAACATGTCATCCTTTAAAATTGTGCGCACCCGCGAAATCGCAGAAAACTACCATACCCAAAATTGGCCATAGGCGACACTTTAAAAGCTTTTACCGCTCATCAGTTTAGTGTTATCAGTGATTGATGGCCCTAGACTTATTGCTCTCACTGTGACGTTCGCGGCGATATGTAACATGTGCGGCGTAATGGGCGCAATCGTCGTTTTTGCACGTATGCGCCCCCGACTGAAGGAGCCTTCTCTCTCTCCATCATTTACCACATATGGGCAAGTCCATATATGATGAATGATGTCACTGGGGATCCCTGCTGATCGGATGCTTGCCAGTCTGCAGGGATACCCAGTGACATCATTCACCATATATGGACTTGCCCATTTCTGGTAAATGATGGAGAGAGGGATGGCTCTTTATCCTCTCTCTCTCCCCCTGTGTTATGCTGACATCCTAATTACTGGGGATCGCTGATGAGAGAAGGGAAATAGCACTGAATGTGCAGGGAGGCTGAGTCCGTCTCTTGCTGCTGCCTTCTCACTTCCCGCTCACAAATGCCAGCTTGCACGAGCTGACAAAACACAGCTGTGCACGAAGAGAGGAAGCGCGGCCACAGCAATGAGATCATTTGAAAAAACAGCCGTGGGCGGGCTGGATCAAATGTTAACGCCCCCTAAGAGGAAATGAGCTTGGAGCAGGGTTGAAGATGGACATTTTCTGCTTTGAAAACCAACACACTCCTGCAGTAGAAGACCGAGTATACTTTCCTGTAGCCTGTTTCTTCTATCTCTCTTCCATTCCAGCTCTGCATGCTCATCAAGTTGTTTCAGCATATGATACTTCCGGGAGTGTCAGATGTCTTGGACTTCCGACACACACCATCATTCCTTCCTCTGACCCCTACATTGGTGTTCTGCAGTGATGTAGGGTTGGATAAAGCAACCAGGTCACCAGGAGACGAGCAATTACAATGCCATCTATTGCAGGGCAGTGCTGATTTTAGAGACTTGACAGGATCTATTTAATCTGCATTCAGGACTTCCGTGTCTTGAAGGGACTTTAATTCACAACTTGGCACCTTACAAGCAGTGATGTCGTACAAGTTTTTCTTTTTTTTGTTGGCAAAGCATCTAAAAATAATAATATAACTGTGAATATTATCAGCATAGCTTGAAAGTGGCTTCTTGGTCATTGTAAGCTCTGCGTGAGGTTAATGCTGTACAAGGATACCATATGGAGCTTGCTTTTAAAAAGTAATGATTCTGCTGTGTTGACAATACACTGGAAAATCTAAAGTTGGCAAGAAGAAAATAGAAAAAAAATGTAGTGAATGATAATTTGAAAACAATGAGGGATATTTATCAGGTAAATTAGTGATAGAAATAGGCTGCCTGTCATTTAGCAAAGTCTATTGTTGTTGGATGTTCGTGTCCCCTGCAAACATTTATGGAGGTCTGTGACAGAATTACTACTGTAGATGAGTCCACAGTGCAGACTTTTAATGTTACTGAGGTGTCTACTTGAACGCTGAACTCCAGGAATTAATTTTTTTGCACTGTGCTCTATAAAAAAACAAGTTATAATTAATGATGGTAATCCTAGGACTGGATCCACGCTGGTCATTTTCAAAATCTTATTCTCACTCCTGGCATAATGTACAGGCAACACACTACTTCTGGTCCTGCACTTTCACAGCTGCCGATCTTCCCACAGCGCCGGAAGTATAGAGCTGCCTCTATATTCCAGCAGGAATGACACTAGGATTTTAAAACTAACCAGCATAGATTCAGAACTAGGATTACCATCATTAGAGGTTTGTATACAGCAAAAGGCACACAACTACAGCTTTAAAAGTTATGGCAATATACAAAGTTCAGTAACCCCCAGCAACCCATCATGGGTCAGCTTCCATTGTTTTAAAATTCTTTAAAGTATATGTAAACCCTAACAATCAATTTCTCCTATTTGGTCTATTAAATATACCATTGAAAGTGTTTTGTTACATCTGCTTGATAAGTTCAAAAAATACCTGTTCATGCCAGAAATCTTGTGAGCTGATAACTTCCTGTGCCCTCTGCTGACTGTAGTCAGTTAGCATTGTTTTCAGATCTCTCTGTGAACTAAAAAACACCTCCTCCTATGTTATGGTGAAGTGTTCTGTAGTCCTGTTCTAGGGTGACAATGCTGCTCCTTGATGGATACAGTTTGATGAGTGAGCGTGGTCACCCGAGTACAGATGGTGTTGTTGGCAAGATCACCAGGTGAAACTAAAGGCAAAAGAGCTTTAAAAAAAGAAAACTAATGCAGCCACGTCATCTGAGGAACACAAAGCTGCAATATATTACATTTTTGTTCTTGGTTTTAGATATACTTTAATGAAAACTGGATTGTCAGCTATGAGTAACCACATCCTCTACATTGTGTGACTGAAAGAGTCTGTTAAAGTTTGTGCAGACTAAGGAATATGTCTGAAAGACCATAAATAATTAAGAACTGCACAAAGATGGGCTGCTGTGAACATTGTGTAATTTGCAGTTTATTAGTAAAGCATTGTCTTTACCTGTTGTTCACATCGGAAACAAATAAAAAATACATACTGCAGCAAATAAACCTAATAGAAAGTGCTGATAAATAATTGATGACCTTCTACAAAAAACCTGTAAAACAGTAGGCAAACAGAAAAGAAAGTAATTCAGAAACGTAATATACTTACAGATCCAGACACAAGTATCTGTACCCACAATATTTTTTTGTTTTTCGTTTTGAATACAGTACTGCTGTGTCCACATTGGGGAGATTCACCCTTCTATTTTTTCTGGCGACCATTGTCCCTGAGAAAAAAAGTGAAGGGAAATCCAACATTTTACACTTTTCCCCAGAAAATCAGGTGAGGATGAATCCTCCAACGGGGACACCTATTCCAAAACAAAATAATATCTCTAATCAATAACAAGTATCCTCTTGTGGTAATTTGATTTTCTGTAGACATTGATGTGAACCAATATCCACTGCTGGTTCCCAGAGCTTTTGTCATAATGCGCAAGTATGCATGCAAGTATTACCGAAACACATTGTTGTGAAGCCATTCTTGCAATATGTAGTCAAAGGCATGTGGACACCTGACTATTATACCTACAATGATGGCCAAAAATATTGACACCCCTGTATTTCTGTCAGATAATGCACCACTTCGCTCAGAAAATTGTTGCAAATACAAATGTTTAGGCATTCTCATGTTTATTTCTTTGTCTGTATTGGTAATTCACAAAAAAGTGAAGAAAAAAAAAAGCCAAAGCTGACACCTTCCACGCAAAACTCCAAAAATGGACTGGACAAAATAATTGGCACCTTCTCCAAATTGCAAGAAATAATTGCATTCCTAGTTTGTGATACTCTGTATATAATCTTGTTTGACCTTTCATTCCAATACCCGGGGCGCAATAATATGCCCCCC
>NW_017306280.1:217024-290360 GCF_000935625.1 Nanorana parkeri | reverse complement strand
AATTGCTTCCCCTCTTCAATGGATAGTAAAGTTGGATATTGAAACAGTCACATCAAATTATCCAGCATTCGATGGGTTAAATATTTAAATTAGCTCTACGCTATACCAGGCAGTCAGTTTTAGAAGATATTGAGGTTTATATATCAGAATAAGGAACGGCTACTTCCCTGTCCAATAGTGATGTTTCAAATGAACAATCCCTTCATTCTGCAGATCGATATCTTCTAAGGTGTCTCCACCCGACCTTGATTAGGAACAATTATCCGAAAATCCTGGGGTTCTAGTGTTCCATCCTCCTTTCGATTTAAAACGTTTAAAAGATTTAAACATCAAGCAATTAGAGGTAACTTTTCTCCTTCAGAATTTCCAGAGCCCTTCCGCCCGGCCCGACAGCGTATTCCTGTTATTATCTCATACAGGGAAAAAAAGATGGAGAAAAAAGGCGAACCCTCTAAGTGCAGTAACCAGACAAATTTATTTTAGGATAAAACAAAATGCACTTACAAGAGGTAAAAACCGATAAAGCTTTTTTAGACGTATTACAGGAACTCAGCTATTTTTAGCTTTTTTAGACGTATTTTTTTAGACGCGCGTTTCGTAGGTTAACTTTCTTTAAAAAGGAGTCACTCCTTTTTTGAGAAAGTTAACCTACGAAACGCGCGTCTAAAAAAATACGTCTAAAAAAGCTAAAAATAGCTGAGTTCCTGTAATACGTCTAAAAAAGCTTTATCGGTTTTTACCTCTTGTAAGTGCATTTTGTTTTATCCTAAAATAAATTTGTCTGGTTACTGCACTTAGAGGGTTCGCCTTTTTTCTCCATCTTTTTTTCCCTGTATGAGATAATAACAGGAATACGCCGTTGGGCCGGGTGGAAGGGCTCTGGAAATTCTGAAGGAGAAAAGTTACCTCTAATTGCTTGATGTTTAAATCTTTTAAATGTTTTAAATCGAAAGGGGGATGGAACACTAGAACCCCAGGATTTTCGGATAATTGTTCCTAATCAAAGGTCGGGTGGAGACACCTTAGAAGATATCGATCTGCGGAATGAAGGGACTGTTCATTTGAAACATCACTATTGGACAGGGAAGTAGCCGTTCCTTATTCTGATATATAAACCTCAAAATCTTCTAAAACTGACTGCCTGGTATAGCGTAGAGCTAATTTAAATATTTAACCCATCGAATGCTGGATAATTTGATGTGACTGTGTCAATATCCAACTTTACTATCCATTGAAGAGGGGAAGCAATTAATTATATCGTTTTTTTGTGCACTGCCCCACAGCCAATGTTTGAGCATATTAGTAGGCTATTCATCACTGTTTAGATCACTCTTAGCACTGTTTAGATTATTGCTATCACTAAACCCTCCATATTGGATCAGGTTTACACATGCCAATGTGTAGACCCATTGGTTACATATAAGGGTTGAAGGTTTGTGTTTGTTGATCACAGAGCTTCCGGATTATGCTTTGAGTCCGGCACTTTTGTTATATATTTATTCATTGAGCACTGTCATTGTGCATGCATCACATGGATTATATTGATTTTTGATATTGATTTTTGGTGTTCACATATGTATAGGTTGTTCCTTGAGAGAACACTCACATTTTGATTATACATCTGTGATACAGTATTTCGTCATTAGAGACAATCATGGTCTCTTCAAGTTAGATTGTAAGTTTCCTTCACGTTACAATTCACATTCACACTGACCAAGCGCAACTTGCTTGCCATAGGAGAGATACACACGAATATAGTTGCTGCTGGCCCTTCCTTATTTAGATATCCAGTCCTAGCGCAGTGTTTCTTGAATAATACATTTGTGGGGATTTTTGCCCATTCAGCTAAAGGAGCATGTATGAGGTATCGATGTTGGATGAGAAGTCTTGGCTTGCAAGCACCTTTCTAGAGGCGTCCAATAGGGTTGAGGTCAGGGCTCTGTGCAGGCCATTCGAGCTCCTCCACATCAAGGTGATCAAACCATGTCTTTATGGGCTGGATTTGTCATTATGGAACAGAAAAGGGCATTCCCCAGCCTGTTGCCACAAAGGGCACAGTTGTCTAAAATGTTCTTGTATACTGTAGCAGTAATAGTACCCTTCAGTGGAAACACTTGACCTCAGTCATTGTAGCTCTGCCCTCTACTTTTGGCCATATAGTGTATGTCCATCCAACCTACCTGTGAAGAATTGATTCATAATCAGATTGCAAGCAAGACAGTTTGTGCTATGTGCAAAGGTTGTGCGATTTTTATATTCCGGTAGTTATTTTTAGTGGATGAACATATTGAATTAGTCAGGGTGAATGTAGCTGTTTAAATGTATTCAATTAACCATTTTCAGATGGATAAGTGTTGCTTACTGCAGATTTCACAGTAAGCAGCTTTTTGTGTAATGACCTATATAGCTTGGTTTGGCACTACTATGTAAATGCCATTCTAGGGAAGAAATGTATTAGTTCAGCTTGGAAAGGGAGAAAAAAGTACTTTGTTGGCGTTCTGCACAATGAATTTCCATTGTTGTGCTGAGTGTGCAGTGTGCCTCTGTCTTATAGATCAGCCTATGGATGATCTGATGAGGCACATGGCATGGATCCATGGAGCAAAGTGCTGAAGAGGTGACTGGTGTGTTTGTTCTTCTACTGCTCATTATATCTGCTTGAAGGGTTCTGTGTTTCAGGGCCGCACACTAATGGTTTGTGGTGCTGAGCAATGGAAAGTCACATTTTGTCCAGGCACTGGGTAATTTCCATGTCACAGCGATGACATCCGATCTGTACTGCACCGATCAGGAGAAGATCCGTGCACGGATCCCCTCCTAATCAGCCTGTGTGAAAGGGGCCTTAAAGGAAGGTATGTACACATATTGAGTTAGTATTTCAGTCTTCACCTTTTAAAGTGTACGTAAACCCCAGATCTATTTTTCAGTGCATACAGTTTTCTTAAAGTGATGCTGTCACCAGACCATTCGTTTAAACAACAATCTTCCTAAAAGATAAGGTTTGAATTTAATTTATTTTAGGCATTTTATTCACCTGCCCTGAGACTGCTAGTTAGTGATGGGGCTCTTTAAAGCTGAAGTTCAATCTGCTTATATTTTGCCTTCCTCAGTTCCTCTCCTCCCATCATGCTAATTATATTTAAATAAAACCTTTCTATTTTCACTGCTCACCTGTGACCTGTCTTACCTTTTATACTACTTTATCAACCCCTTGTCCACTGTTGTCTATAGCATCCCTTATCTACTGTTCAGCTCTATACCCTTCTCTTCACTGATTACCTCTGCACACCATGCATAACCTCTGTACCTCTCGTCTACCACTGTGCACTTTTTCCCCCCTCCCCTCACATCCCTCTTCCCCCTACTTCTCACATCTGCATCCCCTGCACCCCCTTACACAACTGTAACCCCTTCCACTCCTACAGCCTGTCCCAATTCTGCACCCCCTTCTACCAATGCACCCTTTTCTACCTCTGCACCCCTTTTCCCCAACTTCTTCCACCATTGCAACTCCCTCCACGTTTGCATCCCCTTCTACCTCTGAATCCCTTTCTACCTCTGCACCCTCTTTCACAATTGCATCCACCTTTGCACTCCTTTTCACCGCTGCAACTTCTTACACCTTTGCAACTCCCTCCACTTCTGCTTTCCCATTTACCTCTACACTACCTTTCACCCTTGCACCCCATTCTCCATTGTGCACAGCACACTTGAATAGATAGGTCAGGAATCCCATTCCTGGAAGTGAGTTAATTTGGCTGTGGGCAATGCTTGGGATGAAGCCAAACACCACTTTGAGTGTTACAGATGCCCTAGGCCCGGGATATAGAGCTGCATGTGGGGGCAATGTTGCCCAGAAGTAATATGGCAGTCTGGTTGGCAGAAGTCACTGTTTGACAATTTTCAGCCCAACTTCTTCAATAAAAAGGGATTGAGCAAGGGTAGAGGATGGGCTATTATATTCTGACAGAGGCAGGTGTGCTGCTGTCAGAATACCCAAACAGTGACTGCAGTCATTGTCACTGGTCACTGTTCGGCCAAGATTTTTCAGATAGGCTCAGCAGGACTTGGCTGAAATTTGAGCAGTGGATGGTCAGCTTTCGTAAGAAGGAACAGTAAAACACCGCCATTGTGTAGTACCGCAGAAAACAGAACCTGTGTATGAGCAAATATAACTACCCTCACGCACATAATTAACAATAGATCGAAACAACTTTTCTAAAAATCTTTACACTTTTTTTATATCAAGATGATGGTTTTCATGTATATAAAAATATATAAATATATTGTAAAAGTCAAACATTCCTTTTTAATAAAGATCGAGACAGATCTTTTACCTCCTATGTTGCTTTATAAAAATCCATCCTGTGTAAGTCGGCTCTAGGGATGTGTACTCGCTAGCAGACCTCAACCCGATCTACAGAGAAAAGTTTTTTAGATAGTTTTGTACAGAGCAGATGAGGTTTAAAACCAAGTAGCAAAATGCAACAGGGTGGATTTTTGATGTTTGTGTTGATTAGATAATGCAAGAGATTGGTTTTAAGAAATAGCTGTGGGACAGTGTGGGGACGGGTGATGAAAAAAGTTGGGGTTTTCCAGGGTGGCCAGAATGGTCTGAAGTTGTCATAACTGTCTGTAGCCTAGGCAGGAACAGTTAAGCATGGGGAGAGCTTATTGGATGACATTATTCCCTTGATTTTTAAGTATTTGGATTGAGAGTAATTTATTATGTGGTTCCTGGATGTTCACTCTACCTTGTTTCCATACGTTCGCCAGGAATTGTTTCGCTGCCAGGTAAACTTGCTGATTTGGTTGACTTCTGTCCCTCCTTTCCTTCTCAATTGTCCCTCTTTTTCATCTCATGCACATCTCTAATGCGCCACTTAAACTAAATCCATTATTTAACAGTGAAAAAGTGTTACACTGCAATAAACCGTTCATCCAGCTTCTAAATTATTGCCTTTGTTACTTTGAAAGGCCGCTATAAAGGAAGCGTATTGTTAGAACAAAGCACTTGTGGGTTTAACTAATTAATTCTATTTCATCTGTGAAACAGAGATGGAGCAGAGGCTTGTCATCTGCCTATATACTATGGGATCTCTGAAAGTTGATAGTCGTGTCAATAGTGGGGCCACAGACAGCAATAGAAAGTGTAAAGAGATCCTAACCCCCTTCCTTCTCAATTAAAAAATGGCTAAAGTAGTGGTAGTAGCTTGTAATAATCACAAAAAGGAAAAAGGAATCAGAATCTAAGTTCTCACTTCTTAGTAGATTATCTCTAAGGATATGTCTACTCCTTCATCGATCTAATGTATTCCCTCCATGGTCTCCATCTCTCCTCAAATCTTATATAGTTGTCATATAATCGGGCCGTAAGCTCCTCCAATCGCATAATATTATTCATTTCCATCCGAGGGACATTTGTTGACTTCCAATACCTTGGTATTACTACCCTTGCCGCTGCCAAAATTGTAATGCTACTGGTTTCTCTCTGCTGCCCAGAAAAACTGTGTGTGACATTTTTCAACAGTGTGCTTAAAGCAGAGATGATCAGCTTAATAGTAGACGTAGAGTGCGGCCCCTGACATCCCTAAAGGGTTACACATAACATTCAGTGCATTTATGCTACAGAAATGGTCAGAGACTGGACCTACTATAATAGATTGTCAGAAACTCTGGGTATGCTATAGAAGGTGGTCAAAGACTGCAGACACGTGTACCTGGAGACTGTGGACATGCTACAGGAGACTTTTAGAGACTGGGGACATGTCCAAGGTAATGGTAGACAACACTGCCAATACAGTTCCAAGTCATTGCCCACTACAGCTCCTTACAAAATTTACTGGCACTACATTTAACATTCCTGTAAGCAAGATCTATTACTAAAGGTCAAAGAAACAAAAAACAGACAAAATGAATGTACAACGCAGTAAAATTAAGGAGGTAATTAATTAAGAAGGTGTTAAATATGCAAAATCATTTAGATGGGTATAATAAACATTGGGGTTGGGGCCAAAGTGTCACAGATTGGGCACCAAGGGCTTAAAGAGTAATGTTTCTTTGAGTAATGCTTTATAATGAAAAACATATTGATCTAAAGCTGAGTTGATGTATTTGTGGAGTGTTATATTGTTGTTTTTTCACCTGGTATTATCCATATAATAATTTGACATGGCTATGTAGCGTTACTGTTGCTTGTTAATGTGTTTTCACCATTGAGAACGACATTTGTGACAATAGGGTTTGTCTTTCATTTTATGTTGACTTCAATGACCATTTCTTATACATAAAAAAACAAAAAAAAACAAAACCAGCCTTCTTTTTTGCACAGCTAACCTTGGACCAACGCAGCTAAAACACACACAAAGTAAGTCTTAGAAACTGCTGTAGTGTTTTCAAGCTCTCTGTAGTCATTATCCTGCGTTTTGTTAGAAATTCTTTTTTCCCTCATTTGTAGTGTGCTGATCTTCCTTCTGCTAAGAAACGCTTCTCGAGGGAATTTATAAAACTCAGGCCAGCAGAAAGCTGGACAGTTTTGGGTATTTTTTGTTTTTCTGAAGGACTTGTAACCTTTTCTAAATGTTTTTATTTGAAATGAATATTTGCATACATTAGACTATTTTGTTAGATAAATAATTTGCAAATTTGCATAATTTTAATGAAATGCAAAAATGGCCAGTTTTCAGCTTGCATGAGTTTTAGGAATGTTACCCTTTGTTTTTCAGTTTTCTCATTTGATTTTTGATGCTTTCAAGAGTATACTGACGGTTTTAGCAAAATGAACACATCTCTGAAGAGGTCCTATGAAAAAATAGTCATAGTCTTGCATCTGTACACTTTAGCCAATCAAGTCATAAATCTGCCCTCCTCTTAGTTTAGTTCCACCCTTTTTTGCTGCTTCATCATGACACTGTTCCAGTCTATACCAGGTTGTTTGCTAATAATTTGTTATGCAACATTACTAGTGAGGGATTTAAAGTGTATGTTTGGCCAAAACTTTTTTTAGAAAGTTAGAATAGGGAAGGATTAGAACTCTGTCAGAATTGTAAAAGATATGTGTCCCTACTGGGGAAGTTCACTATCTCTATTTGTCCTGCAGACCACTGTCACCACAACAGAAAATGAAGGTAATGCTAAATTTTACAGTTGTCACCTGAAACAGAGGGAAGTGGACATTTTCAAATGGGGATGCCTGGTTCAATAACAACCCCCTTAGAGGAGAATTCCCCTAACCTTTTGTAGAGATTTCCTTTCACTTCCTGTTGTGTCTCCTGGACAGGAATGAAGGAAAAACTCCATAACCGGATACAGGCAGCAAAAAAATAAACTGACGGGTTTCAACCGGTCCCTACTCAAATACTGAAAATATTTGGGCTATACATACACTTTATAGCCCAAGTTTGAATTTAGATATCCTTAGGTGGTCCTTATAATTTTCTTACTAAACCTTCGATCCTCAGTTTGTTTTTTTTGCAATACATACTAGTCTTCATGTCTCAGAAGGCTGCAAGCAAACTTTCGGCTACTGTACTGCCACAGCTTCCTCATCTCTACCCTCTTCTTTCTTAGAAGTGACACATACAGGGTTATTCACAAAAGGGTGAAGAGTTTGGAGAAGGCAGGAGAAGTGAACAATCTAGGACAACATAGCTGATTTGGAAAAATTCTCCAATTCACCTCGCTTTCCAGTGCAGCTATGTTGTCCTAGATTCGTCACTTCTCCTCCCTTCCCCAAACTCTTCACCCTTTTGTGAATAGACCTGATAGTAAAATCTAAGAGAAAGAATGAAGAATCTCTGCACTGTAAAATGAATTTAGTCTGTATGCAGCTTGTTAAGTAATCACCATAGTTTGCATCTTTTCTATAGGAGGCACCTCAACAACCTCCTTGGCTCAGAAAAAAAAACAAGCACTATGCGGCTAGGATAGAAATTACATTACAATAAAGCACTGTGCAAACTGTTGACGCTATATAAATCCTGTATAATAATAATAATAATAATAATTCCCAGCTCATCTAAAAAAATAACATTAAACCTACTGGTCTTGGAAGTCTTCTAACATCTTTTGTCCTTCAATGAACAGAAGATAAAATGTGAGGTTTGTGCTCACCGCCAAAGCCTTTTCTCTGCATTCACTGAAGGACACAGCAGCCTCCCCTCTGGTTATTTGTCCTGTTACCAGTCATTTTCTATGTACTACTTTGTGACTAACTGAGCTGACTCTTGTAGATAGGTGGTTTGGCCACCGTCAGGGGCCATCCCTAGGCTGTGCTTTTGTTTTTTGCCTAGTGCCCTCTCTAGTGGTCAGCAGTAATGTGGCGTCAGCTAAAAGCTAATCTCTGACCATGTTTAAGATGTGTCCTTATTTTGAGGAAAAATGATGCAGAGCTATTGTTAAAATTAGGGCATACACATGCAGCAATATGATGATCGGTTTTCCGAAATCTCTGATCAGGTGTCAGATTATCAAATGCAAAATAGTTATAGATCCATGTAACACTTCTGCTTGATAGGGGTCTTAAGCTGGCTATACACTGCTTAATGTTGGACCAATTCCTGCTGAATCGGCTGAAATTCAAGATGTATGTGGCCCTGTTGGCACCTGGTGATCATTTTTTTAAAACTTTTGTCAAAGGAAACAGGTGGAAAATTGTCAGTCACCATTTGGGTATTCAGAAGCCATGAGAGATTCCTTCATCAATGCTGTTTAGCGTGGATGGATGAATTAATAGATTTCTCTCGTTCTGCCCGCAGGACTAAACGAGAGAAATCCTGAAAGTGTATTGCTAGCCTTATAATTTCATCCTTGTTTCGTGATGTAGAATTAAAATGCAGTGCAGCTAACGTGTATATTCAGTGGCGGAACTACCGCCGGTGCAGGCGGTGCGGGCGCCCGGGGCCTCAGGCTCTGGGGGGGCCCAAGCAAGATGCCGGCCGCTGGATCAGTATCCAGCGCCCGGCGGGCCCCTGGTCTCTCCGCCGGGAGTGTCGGATCATCTCAGCGGGGAGGAGAGAAAGTGACAGCCGGCCGAGCGCTGCGAAAGGAGAGCGTTGTGTTTGTGGGTTTATGGGGGGGTAGGGGGCCGAAAAAAAAATATTGCACCAGGGCCCTTTGTTCCTTAGCTCCGCCACTGTGTATATTGGTACAGAAATGAACAAACATTCTAGTTGTGATTGGCAACAACTCTTCTTGTGGAACTTTTTTTTTCAGAAGTAGACTTCTGAATAGTTTCCTACCCCTTGGGATGATCCATGTGATCGAAGATTCTGCTGTGTCCACTGTGTCCTTCAATGAACAGAAGATAAAATGTGATGTTTGTACTCACCGCCAAAGCCTTTTCTCTGCATTCACTGAAGGACACAGCAGCCTCCCCTCTGGTTATTTGTCCTGTTACCAGTCATTTTCTATGTACTACTTTGTGACTAACTGAGCTGATAGGTAGGTGGTTTGGCCACCGTCAGGGGCCATCCCTAGGCTGTGCTTTTGTTTTTTGCCTAGTGTCCTACTAGTGTCCTACTCCTGAAGGTGGCACTATAATTCTATGGTCAGAGGTTTAAGATCTCTGCTGTATCTTTCAAGGGATCCAAATAAAAGTTTTTTATGAATGTACAAAAATCCATTTTTTTTTCCTTCACTGGCCTAAGTAAACACCTAGGTAATGAAAACACAGACTACTGTATGTAGGGGCCTGAAGGTCACACAATATGTACCAAAGGGCCACAGGCTGGGCACCAGGGGCTTAGAGGATAGTTTTAAGCCCAACTATAGACTACTATTTTTTAGGATAGACTAAATGAGGAACTGAGATTGGTTTATTAAAGGAATCTCCACACAAATAGGTTGAACTCGATGGACTTGTGTCTTTTTTCAACCTGACCATGTAACAATAAATTGTGTTTAATATGCACTTTAATTATCCAATCATTTGATCAGCAAATTTCGGTTTGCTCATTTTAAACAATTTAGGAAATGAGGAGAAATCTTTCTAAAGGAGGCGCAGGCCACATTTAAACCATGACAGATGTTTTAAGCCTTCCATAACTCTATCCAATACAAAAAAAGCAATTCGCTTTAGCTTTTGACATTATAAGCATGCTGGATTTTAGCCCTTGTGCATTTTTTATTTTCCCATGCAGCTGCAGCATCAGCCTATTCAGATAATTTATCTAGTAAATAAAGAATTGGTGACAGTGTAATTCCCAAGTATATATTAAGTCTGTAGTTATCTCTACTCTGCTAACAGTCCCAGATTCTTTTCCCCTTGTCGGTTTCAGTGTGTGCGATATAACTTCACTTTGATCTCTCAGGCGCTCTAGTGTATTTATTTTCCCTACTCATATTTCTGCATGCACATTTGCCCACTGATCTGTATCCTGTTGTTATTAGTGTAGGAAGAATCGCAGACCAATGTGATGTATTGGCCAAAAGCCATTTTAAAGCTGAATGACACAAATATTTTTCAAGGGAACATAAAATCATGTTGAATATTTACTGCAATAATGCTAATGCAAATAAGGGCATCTAAAATATATATATTTGCAGTTTAAAGCTGAACTCTAAGCAGCAGATAAATAAGGAATTAAAGTTTTCAATAATGAATCCAGATCAAACAAATATACATTGCCCAGCAAGGTATTTCTTTACATTTTTGCCCAAGCACTTACAGCCAACATGTCTCTAAACATTTGACTCCCTATTCTCTCAGCTCCACTTCCCTGAACTCTCTGTCCAGTACAAGATCACCAGCAAACTCTCCAGCAGCCGTCCAACCATTAGCATGGAGAAGGGAGGAAAGAAGAGGGAAGGTTGGGGATCCAGGAGCAGGGGAGAGGCTTGCCTTGCTGTGCCAGTGTGCTGTGCAGAAACACACAGCTTACTAGCACACACAAGGGTGTCTTCATGGGACCCTGCAAGGGAAAGGAATGACCCTAAAACAGGATATCGGGGTCAGTGCTCAAGGGACCAGCTGATTCTTCAGGAATCTAAAACTTTTGAACATCAAGAAGCAGCGTCCATTGTAAGTGACTTCATTAGCAGTTAAAATACAGTGGTACCTCGGTTCACAAACGCTTCTGTTCACGAACAAGAAGTTTGGCAAAATGTTGCTTCCGTTCACAAACTACGCATCAGGTGATGACAACAACCGCAGCCATATACCCCCGCTCTGACACATGGTCGTGGATTCCTCTAGTCGAGATCGCTGTCTGATCACAGTTTGATTCGAGTCGCGACCAGAATCGTGGAACGAATTAGGTTCATGAACCGAGGTACCACTGTAGTTTAAAAACCTTTTGACTTTAAAATCACTTTAAAATTCATATGTGTAAACTATCCCACTTACTACACTAAAGGTAAACCGATCAAACAGATCAAATGCACAGAGTCCATTTAAGCATTTTACTACTTCACACAGGTCAAAAAGACAATTCATCGTATTTTAGGGGGTATCAAAAGCAGAGGTGCTTTAGGCTGCCTAGAGCCATAGATAAGTGAATAATTTTTTTACCCCAATTGAGTCCAGTACCCCAGCACATTAAAGATCTGTTTAAGCTCTGATGAATGAGAAAACCATCTGACAGTCCCAAAACCCACTGACGTGTCTTTTTAACCTATAAGAAGAAATAAAATGCTTAACAGGCTTTGAACATCTTGTGTGGTGCTCCTCTTCATCTAAATATAAAGTCTGCACCCAGGGCCATTTCTAGAGCGTGTGAGCTGCCTAAGCAAAAACGCTGTTCTCTTTTAGAAGCAACTGACAATGCACCTCCAAACACCCATTGTTTTCAAGTAAATACATTTTGATCAATTAACTCTCTTTTGTCTACTACAGTTAGGTAGTATTAATTGGTCAGCATCCTGCCTCCAGCCTACTGACTGGACGATGAAGTAGCATCACAATACTCCTTTCTAGTTCTTTTTTTTTTTTAAACATACTTTATTTTATTTTGAAGAATCTTGCATACATTTAGCAGGAACAGAGTTTTTTCTTTTTCAGTAAACAGTTACAATGCAGAGACAAGCACAAAGTATTATCAAATAATGACACATTAGAGAATCCAATAAGCAATAAAAGAGAAAGAAAAAACCTTGTTCAACCTCAAGGAACACAACTTAAGTATTTCAAAATTCCGTAGTGTAGACAGAGCTTTAAGGTATTACATTGTCTCCTATTACAATCAAAAAATAAAGTACCAATAAAAAAACAACTTCACCACGCAGACCAAAAGGTTCCCAAAAAGTCGCACTGCTTTTTTTTTTTGCACAATGGAATACGAGCAACCCTGAGGTGTATGGTTAGAGTGGGGGTAACCTTGGTCTTTGTGTTATCCAGTTCCTCTTCTCCCCCAATGCCAATCCTACTGGCCCAATAGGTTGTGACCGAACCCAGATATTGGCGAAACCATGAAGGATGGCAACATTAGTCACTATGACGGTCTGCCTGCTTACCAACTTGTGCAAATATGCTTTCTACTTCTGTCAGCAGGTAGTATTAGATTAAAGCTGGCCATACACTGGTAGATTTTCACAAGAACGGAAAAAATCTCGTCAGAACATTCAGTAATACCATCACAGACTTGACAAATATCATTGGAGTTCCTGAAAGAAAACCACATTTAGAATCTTGTTTGTTCCCAAAAAAAAAAAAAGATTGTGGATTTGACCCCATTAACTATTAGAAAATCAAACAAGCATTCAAAAACACTTTTTTTGTAATGAAATTCTACTGCTGCATGGCCAGCTTTGCAGCATAAAAACATGCAAAACACAAAACCAACAAAAAGCATTTTAAAACATTAACAATGATTGATGAGATTTGCAGTATGCTTATGATTTTAAAAAGTAGGTCAATAAATGCATTAGGAAACAATATTTTCCCAATAGCTTTTATTATACCACCACCTAAGTGCCATTTAATAGTAAATTTAAATAAAATAAAATCACAGAATATGAATAAAACCCAATAAATTGTTCTAAAAGTTAGTTTTTTTTGTTTTGTTCTACAATCCAATTTGCGCCATGCAAAAACCAGACACAGTTTTCAGAAAACTAGTTAAATATTTAATATTTTATTCAGCTGTTACAAATTAATATCCGAGATTCCAGATTTTATTTTTCTTCCCATTTTGTATCATTAACAAGACAAGCTGTTTTATTGGCAAAGAACTCTGCTTCTAAACTGGCACAGGCAAGTCACAAGCATTTAGAATCCTTAATTAGTTATTTATTGGATTGGTTTAATGCACATGTGTCAAACTCAAGGCCCAGGGGCCGAATCCGGCCCACCAGGCCACTTCCTAGACTTCTACTTTCAGATCTAGGTATTAAGTTATTACTAAAACCAGTGATAATCGAATGCAGAGGCAATTATGATAAAGATTAGACACATTTATATAGTCTTACAGATACTGCAAAACAATACCGGCGCCTTCAAATCCAAAAAGAGCCCAGCAGTAAAAATACAGCAAACACGATGGAGGCAGCTCTCACAGATTAGATAGATCACCAGCCTATGAGAAAAGGAACAAAAGAGAGCGCCTCCATAGTGTAAAAATTTTATTTAATAGTAAAAACACGCAGCTCTAAGGCTGTACTTACAACAGTTCGGTAGAATAAAAACCAGTAGAATAAGGTGAGAGGGCGGAACCCCTGGCAGGGAGAATCTAGGGCAATGTAAAACACCAGTAACCTCGATCCCTGTATTAATAAAGGGTTTACGCGTTTCTGGGGCACGCCCCCTTTATCAGAAACGTGTAAACCATTTATCAATACAGGGATCGAGGTTACTGGTGTTTTACATCGCTCCAGATTCTCCCTGCCAGGGGTTCCGTCCTCTCACCATATTCTACTGGTTTTTATTCTACCAAACTGTTGTAAGTACAGCCTTAGAGCTGCGTGTTTTTACTATTAAATACCATTTTTACACTATGGAATCGCTCTCTTTTGTTCCTTTTCTCACAGTCTTACAGATACCTTTTGAGGGCAACTATAATGTTGATGCGGCCCACGATTAAATTGAGTTTGACACCCCTGGTTTAAAGAAATATATCATTTGAAGAAAGGAGAAACTACTTTGTACTTGTTTGTGGGCCTCACGTTCTTTGACCTGAAATACAAGCATGTTTTTAACCTTTGCAGAAATTAAGCTTGTGTAAGCTTGAATCCCAAGCAGATGTTGAGTATAAATCCTGTTCATGTTTTGTAACACAGGTCATTTGAGGTGTTATTTAAATTCTCGCTGAGTAATATGCTATGTTAATTGTTCAGTGCTGTCTGTGTAAGTACAGTCTGTCATAACAAAACTGATACTTTGTTTCATAGAAAAAATTAATCCTGTTGCTATAAGAAACAGCATTTACTGCATGCTTTGTTCTAGTATTCATAAATTTGCTTTTACAGTTTCAGGATATATTTTATACTCAAACGTTTGTGGACACCTGACCATGACACCTATATGAACTTGTTGGATATCTCATTCTAAAACCATTAGCATAATAATAGAGATGGCATCTACCTCGTGACTATAACAGCCTCCACTCTTCTGTGAACAAATTTTACAAGATTGTGGAGTGTGCCTGTGGAAATTTTGTGCCCATGAAGCCAAAAGGTCATTTGTGAGGTCAGGTACTGTTGTTGATACTCACTCACCAAACTGGTCAAACAATGTCTTTATGGACCTGACTTTGTGCACAGGAGCATAGTCATGATGGAACAGAAAAGGCCCTTACCAAATAATTGCCACATGGTCAGAAGTGCACAATTCTCTAAAATGGCTTTGGCTGCTATAGCATTAACATTCCCTTTCACTGGATGGGATGTTCACATACTTTTGTCCATATAGTGAGTGTATACATTTTTTATTATATGTTATGCTTGGTAGGTTTTTAGGTTTAATATATGGATCATGTCGACATAAGCAGCTAGCTGTTCGCTCTGATTACCCGAGTTTTAAAAATAAATGAAATAATATTAAGCCACAACCTATATACTTTAAAAAGAGAGCCTGGTAAGGATGATACATTCTTTAATATCCTAGATTATTGCACTCTTCCTGAAAGTGGTGCAAACTCTACATCATTAGTCCAAATTTCCTAGGTACAGGTCTGGTCTGTGATCCATCAACAATATTATCAATTATGTGTATTTGCGTTAAACATAATAAGAGTCTTTGTTCATATCAGTCTTCTATGACTGATATGAAACTATGGCTTGCATGATGATGACACTATGGCTTGCATTAGCGCAATATACATCTAAGAACTGGTAAGCTGCAATATTTTAAGTTTATGCTCTTGGGTTTAGATACATTTTAAGGCAGCTCTGGCAAAATACCATAATTCACGAAAAAAATCATTCCACTCACTGAATAGGTGTCCTGAAAGTGTGCAAATAACAATTTATTTTTTTATGATTTTTTTTTTCTGGTCAGTATACTTGTTCAAGGTCAGTCGTGTGTTTGTCCCCACCCACTAATTCAATTGGCTAGTATAACAGTCAGGGTCAGATTTCCATCACTGGATCCTGTAGGTAATGGGCCTTTGTTGCCCAAAAGCAGCACCCCTTGCTCTAACTGAGCTTGGGATACTGTGACATTGTGTAAATAAGCATATAAGAGAGTACTGTATTTCTATGGATGACTGGATAAATCTGTGGTCCGTAGCTCTGCAGGGAAAGGCGCAACAAAGCACCCCACAGCTAGGGCTGGAGAGGCTAAAAAACATGGTCTGGCCACTCTACATAATGACAGATAGAACCAAGGACTAGAAAATTAGGCGAATTGTCCCCTGACTCTGCTGGGTAAAGCCTTGGAGAAGAAGTGGCTGTCTTGGGTTGGGGGGGGGAGGGGGTGCTGAACAATGGATTCATGGTGGTTTGCTACCTGCCTGTATAACTGATCAACTTCCTAGTTATTTACAATGGCTATAGTCATTTTGAAAAAGCTTGTTCTTTTTGTATCTTTGTTTTTCCTTTTTCTGCAGGATGGACAAAGTTTGCTCGTTTAACTCGGGCTTTAACAAGCAGCCGCAGTGTTCTACATCAGCTGACTCCTATGAACAAAACAGAAGTGGTCCACAAACATTCCAGATTAGCTGAGGTAATATGCTCTTGGTTTTAATTGAATTAAATAATACATGACATAGCGAGATGCAAAGGGGAAATCTGGAATGGAAAGCTTTCTCATTGTTCTGGGTGCTACATTGATAGAGGTCTAATATAGTAAGTTCGTTGACACTGTTGGTTCAGATTTCTATCCATTCGAAGTGCAATCAAGATGTTAAACTTAGGATCCCCTCCCAGCATCTGTAGAATTAGGCAGTATGTAAGTCGAAGAACTATAGGTGGGATCAGGGTAAGGGTTTGGGTGTAACACTTTTTCCATTTGAGATTGTTTTGGTACTTCTTGGCTGCTGAGGAACATGAGACCTCACATAATAGTGGCAAGGCTACAGTTTTGGAAAGGTCAAGACCACAGATTTATTGAATATTGTCATTAAATATAATCAAAGTAGCGACAAAACCAGTCTTTTACATGAATACTTTGAGCATCTGAATAATCTCAACACTAGTTTAAATGCCTGTCCTCACCATTAGTGCCGAACAGGCATTTGACTACCCCAACAAGGACAAAAGGGCATAACCATGAACAATAATATAGGAACTGTCAAGGTAACAGCCAACCATAAAGCTGTGCCAACTCATAAACACAGGGCAGGTGGCAATCTGGGAGAGATGGCTGGATTCTTGAGGGTCAGTTTCTGTGATCCCAGCATTACAATACATAGGTTTCTACGTTTGCCCTGACACCCACAAACCGTTCAGGCAATAATCAAGCAAAAGAATTGCAAAATATTTAATAACCTATAAAGTGCCATGATCCCAGCAGTCAATGCTTCCTTTTTCTTTTGCTCAAAGAGCCATCATTATGTACTGTTGTTAGTCATTTTGATCTGTATCCTACTGGAAATAACATAAGTTGAGTGTAATGTCTTTATGATGTCATGAACTGATTTTTGTTACTGGTTCCTCAGTGTTATATATATTAACAGGAAACGTTAGTATGCATTTATTTAATGCATATATTATTTAATATACATGAAAGTATTTTGTAGTGGCTTTCACATTCGTACTTGCTGTACGGGGTTACTTTAAAACCTATGTTGATATTTTTCCTCATCCTTTTATGCGTTTTTGATGTATCAAGGGTGCCAGTGGGAAATTGACTGAATGTTTGATGCTTTTTGCTTTGTTGAATCCTACCTGTATATGTGAAATGTATTGATGTGAACGAAGACTCATTGGTAGGACAACCCAAAGGTACTACTGCTATCCATGCAGACACTATTTCTACAGATCTCCTTTAGAAGATATAACAGTATGAAAATCCCGCAGTGAGCACAATGCATAATAAGTTAATGGTTGCAAATAATTATTTTGTTCAAGTTTTTAATGATTCTGCTTTACCCCCTGGGCATAAAATGTGTTATTTAACTGGTTTGCACTTTTGTTTATCTTCACGTGTTTGCATAGCCACCAAAACCCGGCTATATGCTATTCTCAGGTTTTTTTCACATAACTGACTGTATTTTATTGATGCAAATATGCTGTTTCTGCCATGTAATCCACACATGTCCATCTTCTGTCTAAACTATGTAATAAAGTAAGCTCTATGAGTGAGCCCAGTGATGCAAAATGACTCTAGGCTTTTTGACGTCTAAGTCTGATGTAATTTTGCAGATGATTTGAATAAATTACATGCTGATTTCTACTTGGCCATGATGTACTATAATGTCTAAGTAGGGATTGACTATTCTGCTTGTGCAAGGTGTGGGGTCTGTGGCTGGTGATAAAGAGGTGTGTCCATTTTTCCCCAGGCTGCAACAGTTTGTTCATTTTATATATATATTGCATAATACAGTAACCCTGATTATAGGGCTGGAAGAAGAAACTACCTTGTCTCTTCAGACTTAGCATTGTGGGAGAAATTAGGATGGGGAGGGGTGAGGGTGCAGGCAAGTGAGAGATGTCTTTCATCCATGTATGTGGTTATACTGTTTGCCATGGTATGGGAGCACTAAGGTAAGCAGAAACTTTTTTATATTGGAGTAAACACGTATGCAGATATCAGCAATAACTTAACAGGTTTATAAAATAAACTTGCACACCATCTAAACCTTTAAAATAAAACATTCTGTGCAATACCTGATATTACCTGAATTAGCCAACTGCTATCTCCCTTTGCAGTGAGACTTTCTAAGTCATTGAGGTCATTGAGACTGCACAGGGGGATTGTATTGCCGGATTAATATACATTGATAATCATCATAACAAGTTATCAGGTTTGAACTGCAACTAGTATTAGAATTACAGAACAGTCTTATGAAGTACAGAAAAACTAAATTGGAAGCTAGCTTAGTGTTATATTAAACGTCTGGAATAGAGCCGCTGCTGGACTTCCAATTTTGGAACCGACATCACTGCTGAGAAATTGCTTTTAACACTAAAACCGAGACTAATGAGTGTGCTGTTAAGAGGGCTTTCTAATGAGAAGAATGCCATCATGACCATTTAAATTTGGCAGCCTGCAGCAATGTCTACAGGTCTGGCCCTACCGTGAGATGGATGGAACATGAGGGAGTCCTAGCACTGCTATTTATTGTAACCTGTCATCAGTTATCAGTTAAGTAAATGTTATTTTTCATTCTTTTTAAGTGTGTGTGTGTGTGTGTGTTTGTGAGAGAGTCTAGGTGCCAAGCTCTACACTGGTGGCAGTAGTAGGATCAAGCCCAAGCTCTACAAGGAGTTATGGAAATCTGCATCAGGAGATTCCATTCTACACTTACACATTGCACATGCTCTAGAATGGTAGGTGTACATAACCTAAAACTACAGAGTCTTCATTATGCAGATTACAGCTAGCTCCAATGATTAAGAGCTTAACTTGCTATTGGTCCATTATTATGATCAGTGGCCTTACTCCCCATGTGAGTCAGGCAGGGGAAGCAAAAGAAGAGGTTGAGATTTGCAGAGCCCAGTTTCATGACTCTTGGGGTGCTCTGTAAAATATGTGAGCAAATATTACGGCACCTCTAGGAATCTGCATCCCATATGTGCTTCCTGTTTAGCCATTGAAATATCAGCAGTTTTTGTGATATTCTTGCAGCTAATCAAAAGTGTATATTGAACTGAATGACTGTACACATCATAATTGGGGAGCGTTGAGGTGTGGTAGCCCGATCACCATATGCACTGTTTAGACCGTGACTGCCTATTGTTTTCTGTCACTGGCCATGAACTGTACAATGCCCAACCGACACAGGAGTCCAAGAGAACTATGTTGTGTATACTGTACTTATAATTACTCCCAATACTGACAGCTATGACAGGCTGCAGAGGAACATTTGCCACCAAACATACAGCTCCAAATGTTTGGAATTCATAAAATATATAAAACAGCTGAAAGCACAGTTTCTCATAAACTTCCTACAGATCGGTGATCTGCGTGAGGAAGGGTTACATCATTTGTTAGGCAATTATTGCTGTCTTCATATCTTCTGGGGACATTTACACTCACTTTTCTCATGCGATACCTTGTAGAACATGGACACAGACAGAGAGTGTAAATCTTTTCAATGGATGAACTGTTGGAATCGGAGATTCTAACCCCCCTCTTTACGCTACTTGTTTTTTTAGTTTGTTGTGTGAAAAGGTTCTAAAAATTCCCCACAATATCCAAACCTAAAATAAAAATTGGCTGGAGATGTAAGAGTTTACTGTAGTTTCTGCAACTTTTTTGTCTTTCTGGGAATCATAGCAACTGCTGATGTATGCATGTACCTAAAATTAGTAAAAGCATAAAATAAAATCAATGAACAAGCTGCTATCCAGGAAACATCACATTTGTGCTAAACGCAAGGGAAATAGTTATTTTCCTTGTGCTTATGCAGTCAGATTAAGCTTGGCTATGGGTAGGGCTATAGTATCTTTTTGTGTTTTTTAAAATATTTTTTGTAATATTTTGATTAGAATTAATCTTTTTAGCAGGGTGAGAAAAGAGGAATAGAATCAACAAATTGCAGAAATGTCACCAGCACACCAGTCTTTTTAGTATAGCAAAAAGTGAAGCTTTTGCTATGCTAAAAAGACTGGTGTGCTGGTGACATTTCTACAATTTGCTGATATTTGCTGTGCCATCACCGTCACTGCGAGCACCCCCCATTACGAGGGACTTTCAGTAAGGAGTGCGACAAGGATAAGTATTTATTGAGGAATAGAATCAGACACAGAGCAAAAGGATATACAGTACATGAGTTGCATATGAAAAGAAAATTGTTAGGGTCTATTGAGACCTATCTGGTTTTATGTGCGTTACCACCTAAATTTGGACCTGCACTAATTTTGTATGAATCAACATAGTGCAATGAATGTAGAATGTTACCATGTGTTGTGGTGCACTTCAACACAAGTATGTTGGTTTAGCGCCCTGGGTGCTAGATAAAATGTTTGAGACCTTACTGCAGTACAGGCATTACTGTGTGTTGTAGTGATAACGTCTTGCTGCAATGCATATGTCTGAGTTGACCCTCCTGCTAACTTGATCTCAGCATTGATGACCTTCAGGCATGTACTGCACAGTTCAGTAATCTTGACATGAGGCTTACTTTACAGAACACATGTACTGTACTAACCATTCTTAGCCAATCTCAGTTACCAAAAACCAGGTTCTTAACCAATCACTAGTGATAAAGAAGCATGATTGTAAGACTCACTGCATATTTGCTGCAAGGCAAGGAATCCTCTATATATGTGCTTTTGGCTTGCTTTAATTGGTCAATCATTATGGACTTGCGCACCATTTGCCTTTTACTCTGGACATTGGCTAACCATTGCAAAGTATGTGCTTCTAAAGCATTAACTGTTTAATTCCCACAACAATTATTTTGTGTTTAGGCATAAAAAGACACCAATAAAGTCACCTGTCCTCTGCTTTAAAGTGTTAATGTAAAAGAGCTGGCTGAGCGCAGACACCATAAGATGACTATGATTACCTTTTATTACCCAGAAAAGCTCCTCATGTGCCTCTCTTTATTATTTATTTTCACTTTGTTATTGGGCTCGCCTTCAAGGCTGTCAACTGTAGTTCCAATGTTCAATGGGACTGCCTTGGTGGCCAGTGGAATGTTAAGTGCTAACCACCAAGTCAGGGAAAATTATACCCCGTTACCAAATTAAAACTATATCACAGATGGTACTAAAGTAGCAGTAATATTGAGAAGCAGGCACTGTCATTGCCTTCTAATACCCGCCAATGCCTTTTTGAGTTCCTTGGGATGCTCAGATATGCAAATACTGATAGGCAAATTCTGACTAAGAGAGTGGTAAGCTTGATGCCTAGTCTGCCCCTTCCAGCCTCCCACGCCTAGATTTTGGTTATTGAGCCCACCACCATGCACCATAGCCGATAGATAGGTGCATGAGTGGGCCAGGTATCTGCTTTCTACCTTCCACTCAGTATTTCCATATGAGCGTTCTCCAGTATTTGGGAGTCCCAAGCTCTCGAGGGAGGCAGGTAAATGCAGGCTTATGAAAAATGTCTTCTCAAGTCTGTAGCTGCATTGATGTTTTTTTTGTATGTAAAGCTTTTCTTTATTACCTTAGCATAATAATTTGCAGATGTGAGATGTATTTCTGCCATAGATTTTTAAGGTTTAAGTTATAATTATTTCTGACATTAAAACATATTTGTTAAAACCGCTTTGCATGATTTTCTAGATTTGGTCTTAGAAGGCCATTGACAGGCCAGGTACTTAATGATACACTTTGCAAAGTTCACCAGTGAATTATATATTAATTAGAGGAATTAAAGCACTTAAGTAGGTCAGTATCCTTCATTTACAATAGAATGTAGCAGCTTACTGTGAACAGAGCAACTCCTATTTCTCCTAAACAAGATAAAGGCACATTCGCCCAGTACTTTTATATTTTTTAAAAGCAATTATAAAACAAAGCATTTTATCTCCTGAATTTTAAAAGTTGACGTAAGAAATGTAATGCCCGTGTGTGGTCTATTAAATGTCATAATATGTGACTTTCAACTGTCATTTATTTTCTTAATAACATTTTTAAAATGACTTCCTTGTAGAGATGTAAGTAAACTCTGGATTAGATGTGACATATTGGTTATTAAACGGATATGATATGCAGGTTGTTGGTTTTCATTGCCTCCAGTAAAATAGGCCAACTCTTTTAAGGCCCGTAAGCCAATAAGGAGAGCCCTGCCAGTGGAACGTGAATGAAATTATATGCTTTATTGGTGACTCATCCTGTAAGTGGTTATCCACAGCAGTCTTGCCCAAATTAATGTTCATTTATATACCTCCCACGTCTACCCACCAGCTTATATATCAGGCACTCTTATTTTAAGCCTTAGTTTAAAGTGTATCTAAAGCCAAAGTACTTTTTAACATTTTTGGATAGAGTTGGGAGGATTTAGATTCTCTTTCAGTTTTCTGTTGCTTTGCAAGTCTGCTGGGCAGATTCACCTGCTCTCTTTTTCCTGGTGACCTTTGTCACTGGGATGGAATGCAATGGGAATTACAACAGTGGTCATAAGAAGAGAAATTAGAGGAAGTCTTCAGATGGGGACACCAGTTTGATGACAATGTCTTAGAGGAGATTGTCTCTCTCTTCTAGCTGTGTCTTCAAGACAGGAAAGCAAAAGGATATCGTTCCAATAAGGCAAAGACGTGAAAAAAAAGCTAACCTGATTTTTAATCATTCCCTATCTAGAATTTATCTAGAAACTAAGAAAAAAAAGAAAAAAGTTGTCCCCAGAATAGATGTCCCCTTGGGAAATTTCCCCTCAACCCCTGTTTTGTTGATAACTGTAAAATTTGATAATAGCCAAACGGACATATAGAGATGTTTATTCTTCCCTTCGGACACAGACAGCAATACAATCTTCACAGAGGTTCTAACCCCTCACCATTCTATCCAAAACAAAATAAAAATTGGCTATACATTCATTTTAATTTATTTGTTTTATTTCACATGCTTTTATTTATATTTTTCTTAACCTTTGCATGCAGGCCAAGCTGTCCAGCAAAAGCAATAGTTACGGTGTGGGAAAACCATATCACGATTATCTTTTAGGGCTCGTCTGGAAGTAGAAAAATAACGGATCTACTGGCAGGATCAAAAGGTTGTCACCCCATGTTATGGGGCAACAAACCCCAAAAACTGCAGTGTTTCTGCTGGGGATATACTGCATCATATATGCCATTATTTTGGCCCATAGTTCCACTTTAAGTTATATATTTAACAACCATCATAATTTTCAGGCCCAGTAAAAGCTTTTTTTTTTTTCTTCATGCATCAGCCTTATTAAAACAGCAGAACAATTAATATAGTCTAATTTGTTTCTTGTACTCGCTATTTCAGAGCTGTTACTAATCAGAGGAGCTTCAAACATTTCCCAACACGGGCACAAAGGTTCTTTATTGCGTTCCTGTGCCTAATTAAAATAACAATAATTTATGATTATGTTTCTAAAATTAGCTACTTTGTGATGTGGAAATGCTCCAGTTTACCCGGTACGATGGCAGTAGTACCTCTGCACTATTCATTCATCTTATTTTCTGCTGATTTAAAGGCGCAGTAAACAGAACGTACAGGCAGGGTCAAATAACAAGGCCGGTAACAAACAAGGAGCAGCTAAAGTTGCAAAATTTACACAGGTTACTTTTTATTGTTCTGTGGAATGGTAGATGAGCTAATATACATTATAGTTCCTGCTGCCTGCTCATACTTCGTGTCTGTGACCTCCCCATCCTGCCAATCGACAGTACAACTTACAAAATATAGCATACAGTATACTAATGTTGCAGAAGTCAGAACAGTTCAAGATGGATTCTAATTGGCACTGTGGGTCATAAGAGAAATGCTTTATATGGGCAAAAATGCGTGGACACCTGACCATCACACCTGTATAAACTTTTTGGGCATCCCATTCCAAAACCATGGGCAGTTGATTCCCACACACACTCACTGATGTGAAGGTTTTCCGCAAGATTTTGGAGTGTGTACAGTATGTGGCAAATTTGTGTTCCTTCATCCACAAGAGCATTTGTGAGGTTAGATACTGATGTTGAACAAGAAGTTCCTCTGCACCAAACTTTTTTAGCCATCTCTTTATGGAGCTGGCTTTGTGCCAAGGACCACAGTTGTGCTGGAACGGATAGGAGCTTTCCTCAAAGTGTTGCCACAAGGTTGGAAATGAACAATTAACCAACCATTTTTGTAGCTTTAATAGTACCCTTCAATGAAAACACCTGAATTCATCCATTTGGAAGGGGTCCACATTCTTTTGGTCATATAGTGCAGGTGTGAGAGGGTGCCGTAAATGTTTGGCCATATAGTGTACATATGAGCCAGCCATCTACAAATGCTAGTTGTCTGCTGTTGCTTTGGCTTCAGTATTTTGTTGTATTTTTATTGAAAGGGTACAGATGTAAATTACATCTAGAAAAAGGAACATATAGTTTCGTATGACAAAACACCACAACAGTTCTACAGCATAATAGTGATCCATAGTATGTCGTCCATAGGGTAGCCAATAGAAATAAAGAAACAATGAAAATAAAAAAGAAAACAAAAAACAAAAAACACGAGAGATATATGCATAAATCCTGTGAACAAACAGATTATCTGAAGGCCTGAAGAGGTGTCGCCATCGACCCGCTGCTGCTGCAGGACGCCATGCGAGACCATACGGGTAAAGAGGAAAGAGCTATAGGCTATACACCATGTAGTCAGTCTATATCATGTGCTTTAGAAAACACCACAAGAACCTAGAAAGAAGTGAAGAAAGGAAAGGGAAAATGAGAGAAAGAAACAAAGGCTTCAGTACTTTGAGTTTGTGATTGGAAACAAGCATAAGAGAAGTTTATCCTGGCTCTTCCCTGACTGACCTTTTTCTGCATTCTTGTTCTGGGGGTATGACTCAAACTTATGGAAGCCAGACACAATCGGGCAGATAGCATTTCCAGAATAAGGACAGAAATATACATCTCTTGTGACAAGTGGATTTTAGGAGATCTTTATTGCGTATAGCCATATATTTTTATGTAAATTTATGCTTTTGTCACAGCTAAAATATGTCTTTGCCGAGGTCATAGTAGCAGATGCACCAATAGACTCTGCAGTACTGTACCCAGAACACACAATCCTGGTTTGGCTGGGCTTATAATATCTTCTCTATGCACCTGTGTTATCGGTTTACTGCTCTTTTAACTGTAACACGTCTCTTGTAACAGTTTATCGCTTGTGTAAAGAGTGCATCAGATTATAGAGCACTTTCTAAAAACTCTACACGCCTTCTAGATAGATATGACATTCTTTTCTTTGCACATCAGTAATTAATCCCCCTCGGGGTTAGGTTGCACTGCGAGGCTAACGTGCACATGGTGTGTAATAGGACTGTCCTGTACTGCATGATTCATGTAGTGATGAGATCGTTAGATTGCCCCAATTAATAATTCAGAGAGTGTTGTTAGCCTTTGGAACCTAATCAAAATGTAAGATAAAAGCTTTTTCTTTTTATTAAGGAAGGCGTGGGTGTCTGTTATACAAACTTAGCGAAATGTGGACATGATAACAGCACCATCTGTAAGTGTTACTATGTAAAAGAGAAGCCTCAATCCATATATTTGTTGATTTTAGTATTCTGGATTAACAGTCCTTAAAATAGAAAGCTGTTTGATGTTATACTTCATTGCAGCCTTCCCTTGGGCACAAGTCCTACACTGCACATTGAAATGACTGTAGGCATGTAAGCTGAGGAGAGCCTATACTTTGTGATGTGCAGTCCTTTACAGTAGATAAATATACTGTATATACTCGAGTATAAGCCGTCCCGAATATAAGCCGTTCTAGATATGAATGGTTATTAGTAGCTTATAAAATTTTGGCCTACATTTTATTATACAGAATGGGTTGTTTTTTTTAAGCAAGTATATCTTTATTGTTTTGCATAAAACATACAATGACTTAAAAGATTAGCGGACGTCAAACAGTGGTGTACAGCCGTACACTCCAAGTAAACATGTCATCTATACAGACAATATAGGTTCAGTTATATCTTGAACACGTTACTCTGATGACAAAAATCCGTAGCTGCCTAATACAATGAACACATGGAGAAATTGAAAGCGTCAAAAATTATCGTAAAGACACTATATTTAATAAAAGCATGGGGGAGAAGAGGAGGAAAAGAAGACATGGGAGAAGAAGAAAGAGAATGGGCAGACGTAGTGTAGAAATGTATCAAGTGTTGATTGTGAAACAAATGCGTTGCAAATATAACAGTATTGGCAGGGAGGAATTCACTAGTATAAGGAACATGAAGGGGGGACCCAAAAGGCAAAATAAGAAGATATAGAACATGAAACACACATAAGAAGCTTTTCAGCATACATACTTAAGTAAATCCTAGCATCTAGGTATTATAGCACATCAAGTGCACCCAAGGATCCTTCCGATTTGGCTATAATAAATGCCTTTTGATCGGCCATAAGTCCATTGACCTCCTAACTACCTCTTTGAGTTGACAACATAACACTGTGCCTCTACTGTACTGAAATGTCAGTGGTGTCAGTCCTCAACTGTACTATAGAAACCCTGCACCCCCTCCCCCCCCCCAATATCTCACTTCCAAAACTTTAGAGGACAGTTCTGTAGTCCAGGGCAGGGCTGATTGATCACTGCTTGCAATGTCAATGCAGTAGATGCAGCTTTGTCAGCTCAAAATGGAAGTTAGGGGCTCAGTCAGTTTCTGGCAGGGTCAACATGACTTTTTTTTAGATTTGCAGAATATTTAAAGAGACGCAACATGGGAAAATGTGCATGCATTGCTGAGATGTGCTTTTTGTATTACTATTTTGGCCAGTAATATACTTTACTAGCAGGAAATCTGATTGCACAAAGCTGAATGAATCATAGGAAGACCACACCTCCCTCTTTGGTAATTGAATTTTAATTTTTGGTGTGTGTCTCCACGAGTGCATTCAGCTCCTATGCTCCCCCATCACTCTGCCTATTTTCAGAGCACTCTTTTATAGGTGGATTAGTGTGGCTTTGTGGGATAGTATGGGCCAAATCTTTTATGTTTCATTCAGGCCAGAGTGAACTGAAGTCCATACTGTCATACTTGATAGTTGGGGGCTCTTGGAACACCGATGTCACCAGAACAAAGGAGACCCTATAGCACAACTCTAGCTAGAACTTTCTGTCTTTGATTCAGGAAGAAATAAGGAAAGTTTAGAACGTCTTTCTAAATTCTGTTTGTTTACCCTCAGAGGAGATTTTTCTTCTCTCTATGCTCTGGCTGACACTTAACACCTGGGCATGAAGTGAGGGGACATACTGTATTCCTCAAGGGGACACGGAAGGCAATGAAATCCTAAGAGAGGTTCTAAACCTTCACTGTGCTAGAATTTTTTTTAATGAGGTTAAACAAAAAAAAAATAGACCCTTGTATTCCCAGCTTGAGTCAGTCAGGCTACTGCATTGTACCGTGCCCCTCTAACTCTAGAAACCTGGTGCTAATGAGAAAGCAGACTGAGCAGAGTGATGACCTCAGCAGTGTGGTAATGCTCTTTAGAATTTTATCAGCAAGCTAGGGTTGGGTCAGTTACAAAGGCGTATTGCTTCACAGGACTGGAAAAAGCTTGGGTCAGCAACCTCGCTGTTGTGTTTGGTAGGAATGCCTGGGTAACAGAACTATGTAGAGAAATCGATATTATGTACCATTTCAAAAGCCATTTGACGTTCCAATGAAGGAATGTAGAAGCTGATCCTGAATAGATAATAGGATATATGTAAGTATATATGCAGTGGGTGTCTGTGTATGTGTGTATGCACTCACTGGCCACTTCTTTAGGTAAACCGCTCATTAACGCAATCATGATGGGGGAGCACTGCTCATTAACACAAATATCTAATCAGCCAATTAATAGCAGCAACTCAATGCATTTAGGCATGTAGACATGGCCAATATGATTTGAAACTGAATTTCAAACCGTGCATCAGAATGGAGAAGAAAAGTCATTTATGTGACTTTGAACGTGGCATGATTGTTGGTGCCTGATGGGCTGGTCTGAGTATTTCTGAAACTGCTTATCTACTGGGATTTTAACACACAACCATCTCCAGGGTTTACAGAAAATGGTCTTAAAGCGAGAAAATATCCAGTGAACGGCAGTGTGATTCCTACCAGACCTAAAGGGCCTGGTATGAATTGGGGGGGAACATCACGCTGTTTTTTTTTCCATCTTCTGCAGACTGTAAAAAAAATAAATTTCTAATGTCATTTTGCTGCAACATAATTTCGTCCAAAAACTAATTTTCGACTGGACTGCCGCTAACGAATTTCGTCCGAACCCGAATTCCGAAATGAATTTAATTTCGGAACCGAATCTGAAAAACAAAATAATGCAAAATCGGAATCAAAACGAAACTAAACAAATTTTTGCTGGTGCACATGTCTAGTGTGTGTGTGTGTGTATGTATGTATGTATGTATGTATGTATGTATGTATGTATGTATATATATTCTTCTCTCTAGTTTTGTTCAGTTAAGCTTTGAAAATTAAAGAGTGAAGCTGGTTGCCATGAACAGCTGCTCCAGATTTTGTCTGCTCCAGTTTTGATAAATCCCCCTCACAATGTTTTATAGATACACACACTAAAGCAATAAATGGAAGTCTTTTGTCAATATTTTTTTAAAGTTTTTTCATTTTGAGTAGTATCACGAACATTATTTATATTTTAGTCTTTGGTCTCATTTTAGACTTACATCAAAGGACAGAAACATCAAACGTCTGGAAGGTATATGTTTTTCCTCACAATTCCTATAATCAGGAGATGCACTGTTTTGGCATGAGCCATCCAGAACACTGGATCCGTTGTAATCCTATGAAATCTGGAAATGAACCAGGATTGTCTGTTTTTTTTCTTTTTAATGTGAAGTTCTACAAGGCAGGGTGAAACTGTTTCTGATCTTAAAAGAATCATAAAAAATAGGTGAATTATGAAAACTCTAAAGAGACCAGACTGAAACTAAACTGTTCTATGTACTGTAATTCCACATCCTTCCGTTAGATTTAAATTTATGCCCTCTAACAGCTGTTTTTTTTTTTTCTGTTTGGGTCTGGCTATGTGGCCAATATAGAACTCTTAAAGTGCACATGTGTCTAGACTGATGCCATTTAAAGTTCGCTTCTGCCTAGACTATAGACATAAAATATATACGTATACTTAACAAGCAAGAGTTATAAAACAATCCATCCCTGATCGTTCAAGTTGCATGGACTATAAAGTAATTGATTATCAAAGATCCTCAAAGTCGTATCAATGATCAATAGTGGGGTTGCATCAATTTCTGACAGCTTAGAAACGCCTGGTGTATATTTACATTACAATGCCAAGATTCTGCTCCCTGTAGAAGAACATTGCCTCTGTTGTTAACTTTGAATACCAATTTTTCCACAATGCCTCAACTACGGAGCTAAATGAGGGCTCACTCTAAAATGTTTTACTGATTATTAGGAAATGCATAGTTTGGGCACAGGTTTACTTTAAGCATTTACATTTCCTTCACAAGCAGTAAAAGATATTTAAAACAATCCCTCACAGACAACAGAGGACCAGGGCTGTCTCCATTGGAAGGTCACGTGGCAAGGTAACAATGCAGGAAAATAAGTGTGAGCTAGGGACACACTATAACAGGAAGTGGCTGATCAAGGACCTTCATGGCGGGATCACCAGGTATTGTTTTAATTAAACTTTAGATTTAAAACCTATATAAAAAGTTACTTTTTAAATTACATTAACATGTTAAAACGTATGAGATTTTAATGAATGGGTTTCTTTATAGTGTACTAAACTCAGGAGCTAAATCTTAAAAATGCATTCAAGTACTTTAACTATTTACAAAAATGTATCAATTGTGTATTGCTTAGTTGTAGATCCTTAAATGTGTGTATTGTTAAGTAGCCACTGCTCCAAGCTCACTCCCATGATGGACTACAATCTCAATAAAATTAGCAAACTATTGTAGTCTATCACGGGAGGGAGCTTGAAGTGGTGGCTACTTTACAGCACACACATATAACCCAAGCACAAGCACTGTTATATGACCCACATATAACAGACACCATGGGGAACAATAGTAGCCACCCTCCAGAAGGAAGGACAGTGTCATCACAAATTCAGAGATGATTTGAGAATCTACAGCCGAGTGAAAAAATTTTAACTTATGTGTGTGTTAATAGTTGGGGTACTTGAATGTATTTTTTAGGTTTGACTCCTGAGTTTAGTGTCACTTTAAACATTAAGATAAATTATAAAATCTCATAAATACGTTCTAAAGACATTGATGTATGCAAGCTATAAGAAAGTATAGTGGTGATATTTATAGCAACAGAAATTATTCACGCTTTTATTTTATTAGTGCTCGTTAGAAGATTAGAGTAACCCAGATGGTGTTTTTCCCCCTAAGTGTCTGCACAGGCTGTAGAGTGGCTACCATCTCCTCCCGATCCGACCATAACTGTCCATACCATGTGATCATGTCACATCTTTCTGTGTACTTTCTTCATGGTTTTACCATTGTAGAGTATAGCAAGCAGGTGTATGAGGACTTCTGTGTCAGCAGGAGCTATAAGAATTCAAGGTAAGGGGGAACAATTTCCGTCTACAGTAAAAAGAGCTCACCACTTGATTTATCTAGAGGTGAAAAGAGTGATGGCAGCACTTGTTTATAGTTACTAATGTCTAAATTACCAGATTTGGGTGTACCTTTTTAAAGTTCTTATTCTTTTAATTTATTTTTAAGGTTCTGCAGTTAGGCTCCGATATCCTTCCTCAGTACAAGCAAGAAGCACCAAAAACCCCACCACACATTATATTACATTACTGTGCATTCAAGACCACCTGGGACTGGGTCATCCTCATTTTGACTTTCTACACAGCAATCATGGTACCCTACAATGTCTCTTTTAAGACGAAACAGAACAACATTGCCTGGCTGGTGTTGGACAGCGTAGTGGATGTTATCTTTCTGGTGGACATTGTGTTGAACTTTCATACAACTTTTGTTGGCCCAGGCGGAGAGGTCATTTCAGACCCTAAACTAATAAGAATGAACTATTTGAAGACATGGTTTGTAATAGACCTGCTGTCTTGTTTACCCTACGACATCATCAATGCCTTTGAAAATGTGGATGAGGTAAGTCTTTAATACATTTAATGTATTCTATATGTTATCAGCATTTGGAATTAAAAGTATATAGAATATTTTTTCTAGACTGGAACATTTTGGCCAGGATATTTGTGAAAATCTGCGATCTGCGGTCTCTGCTCTTGAAATTCAAAATGGAAATGTATGCATGTATTCCTATATCTTGTCAATTTAACTACAGTATGTGTGTTTTATTAAAGTTTCTTTACCTTGCTGGTAATTGCTTGCTTGTCATTGTGAACATAGCAACATTATATTACTAATGCTCCAATGCATGTTCTACGGTAAGCTTGAGAAGGCTTTCATGACTCCTGCTTGAAGGAAGGAAGGACTGTGGGCTCTTTTTGGTTATAGCAGTTGCTTTCTCTCCTTTCATTCTGCAGTACTGTCCTAGCTCTAGCAAAGTATAAATAACCTGGTTGAGTTGCTCTACAGGAGTAATTCCATATCTGGAAACTTGGATAAGTAAACCCTGTTGTGAAGTACCATGCTAATTTCTTTCAGTTGCTAAGCAGGAGTGGCTGCTTGAGCTTGTGGCAGTTTTTATGGGGACAGTTTTTCACCCTCCTCTGTCACTGTACAGGTATAAAAGAATTTCAGTGCTTGTTTCAGCATTTTGCTGGAGTAACAAATAAAGATGTTCAGTACTGGTTAAGAATTGTTCCTGCTGGAGATAAACAAGCATTAATTGGAAGCAATTTGCGGTGAAAAAAACTCTTGAGTAAAAGGTTGATACAGCCATATAACAGACACTTGCCATCTGTGCTGTAGGCCAAGGGTATCTTGTATGTACATCTCAAGAGCTGTCACTCTATGACCCACTTTCAGATGACACTGGGTACAGATTAAGCCCTTTATTGGTATCAGGGGTATTGAACAAGTCAGCTTGTCTTCTTGTAGTGATAAAATTGGTATATACAATACAGAGAGCTTAGATGCACTGTAAAATGAGATGGGCATATGATGTTGTGTTGACGTTTATTACCTTATTCCAAGAATAAGACACTCTGAGTCAAAGTTCAAATTAACCTGTTGCCTATGCTTTTTTTATCTTTATTAACTGGCAAAAGTAAGCAACAGCAGGCTGCATAAAGTGCCTTTTACATACTGCAGTCCTACCCCAATATGTCCTCTGCAGGTTTTGGGAGCCCCAGCATCCCCACCTATCAGTTTTAGAGTCAAGGGATCAGTAGCCACCTGAAATCTGATAGGTACTGGTCTGTCCACTGCTTGACTGTAGACTGTATAAAATGGCAATCTTAAACAAAAGAAGCCTGTAGTTGTTTTATATTCAATCTCAATAAAATAAAGGATAGATAAACAGTTAAAATACATATATGATAACTGTTTTACCTACCATAGATTGTGTAGTTCTGTGCAGCCAGTTGTGTAATCCAGACACCCCTGCTGAGCAGCACATCCAATTCTGTAACCACCAATGCAATGACCTCCTTGTCCAAGCATTACTTCTTTGGTGTGGAATGGGCAAAGGTTATCTTCCGCAACCCTGGTGGCTTACAAACTGTAGGTGAGCTAACGTGAAGAGGGTTTATGTGCAAACTATCTGCCTTTGTGGCACAGTAGGAAGGTATCTGCATTCTCAGGAACTGATACAGTGTCCTTTTGGTTCTTTTATCTTTTTCATAGTAGATAATGTGTTGTATTAGTAGTTAAAAGAAAATGCACACTACAGCTTAAAGAAATCATCATTATTATTCCAGCCCCAGTATAATAGATGTCAAGAAGAATCAGTTCAGTACTAAATGGAGCAAGGGATTCTGGGAGATTATTATGGTCCATGTCCAATGCTATCATAGTTAACTGGTTCATTCATTTAATAGGAAGCTTTGTAGTTACTGTGAAAACAGGGCAGTTCAAAGCAAAGTTGACCTGAGTTTAGCAACTGCAATATTTCCTAGATAGTAGCAGTAAACTCATTTTTATGTATTGATTTACAGACGCTACTCAGTACTAACTTCCACACATCACAGTGTAGTTTACGTTCAACTGCAGACTCCCCCTCCCTCCTCTGAACCCCCCCCAATGTATTATTATTTCTTAAATATATTTACCTTTTCAGTTGTCCTCAGCTTGGTCATGGGACATGCAGGGTCTTGGTTGGATCCTCTCCCAGGAGTGGGCGGTCCTCAGTGTTTTGTTATTACACTGTAAATGCAGGGTGCCATTGCGGCCCGTCTCAGGGGGTGGGTCGATGACACCCTGGAGACACAACATGGCCACAGTCTTCCAGGTTGAATGTCACTCAGCATCTTCAACCTGGAAGACTGAGGACATCTAGTGGTGAAAATGAATGACTGTTGGGGACAGTGCCACAGAGAAAGTGAGGATTGCAGCCAGTGCTACTCTTTTATGTTAAACCCCTGCTGGAATAGTTTAAAAATAAATTACCCAGAGTTGGGCATTAAGAAGTGTCAACGTGGGGGCTATAGAAAGCTCTTGTAAATCTCAGATATGGCTGGACAAAATTACACATCTTTGGCAGGTAAAAACACATTGTATATATGTATTACAATTGTGTATTTAGCTAGATGGTTTGGATTTCAGCTTAACCCGATAATCCGGTGTGTTTTTAAAATGCTAAATTATTAATTTAATTTAACAAGCACCATACAACAGAACAAAAATTTCAGACTCAATACAATGGCACAATCCATAATACAGTACAATTTCTATATCCAAAACATATTACAAGTTTATTAAACACTACACATAATGATGGACATACATTTAAAACATCTAAAAGACACATCAAGCCCTCCAAATTGGGGGTTTGAAACGTGTTTTTAGAGGGTTTTTAAATGTATATCCATTATCAGTTTGAGATATCAAATATGCTTTGATAATATGTTTTTTTTTATTGTATTTTATTTATTTTGTAATATGTTTTGAATTTAGCAGTTGCATTGTATTGTGTATTGTGCGGTTCTATTGGGTCTGGAATATTTATTTTCTTTTGCGTGGTGTATAGTTCTACATCCAGATTCCCTAGCACCTATATCATTGGATGTAGTGCCAGACTTGTGTATTGTTGACCTTAAGAAGCAGACATGCTTGAACCTGGCATTATCTTTTGTGATACATGTACCAGTGTTTCATAAACTTCACGTGTTGGACCGGTCCATAGTACTAGTGTCATGTAGGCTCTTATGCTTCATGATTACACCTATATACCTTCCACTTAAGTTGCAAGAACTGTTTTATTGCGCTTCAGCCCGCTACAGAAAATTGAACGTTTTGGCTTTTGTCACCAACCTCCTTCCAATGTTAAACAATTTGATTGTGTTCCTTGCTTTATTTAAACAACCTCCCTGGTGTTAACTTGTTACAAGCTAATTGTCACCTCTTCTCCCTGCTGCTGCAGAGAAATAAGTAATCACGCGGCAGGTGATGTTTACCATTGTTGCAAGCCAATTACCTCCCACTCACTAAATACAAATACCTGTTATAGCTAAAACTATTGTTGGAGTCAAAGGCAGCTCTTTGGAGTGGAGACAAAGCTTGGCCTGAATCAACTGATGAATGAGTTTATTGTGGGGTCTTCTGTCTCACTGTGCGCTTGCTCAGATGCATGGCCATTCTGCCATTAGCTAAGCGGGGAATATTGTCTCAAGTGATGACCTCTAGGGGTGGTGGAAAGAAAAGTGACTGCTCGCCTTGCTGCCCCTTAGCTGTATTTCAATGCTTTGTAGAAAAGGCAGTGGAATGAAGAATCTGCATTGCATGATTGCTGTGTCGGAGAGGAGGCTGGGCTTAGTGGCATTGGGTGGGTGTGTACTTGCAGGCCGCTCTCGCTCACCCCAGCAGACACCTTTTGAAATCGTAAAAGTTTTAGAGAGTTTTGTAAAGGTGATATTAAGGTGAATGTCTGGACAAGAATAAAAACTATATTCAATTAATTTCTGCAAGACAGCACATTTCCCCATGTTTTATCCCTGTAACAATGCTGCGTGTAGAGAAAAATTCCCATTGATCTTGCTAGAAATCTGGTGTTTCTAACCTGTTTAAACCAAGTGACTCTGCTGCAGTTGAATCTCAAACACCCCTGCCCAGTTCTCCCCTACTAGTCTACATGACACTTCTCCTTTATCTGGGCAGGGGTGTTTGAGATTGAACTGCAGCAGAGTCACTGGGTTTAAACAGGTTAGAAACACCAGATTTCTACCAGGATCAATGTTTTTTTTCTCTACTTGCAGCATTGTTACAGGGATAAAACATGGGAAAATGTGCTGTCTTGCAGAAATTAATTGAATAAAGTTTTTTTTATTCTTGTGGAGACAAACACTAATATCACCCTTACAAAACTCTCGAAAACCTTTATGATTTAAAGAGGTGTCTACTGGGGTGAGTGAGAATGGCCTGCAAGTACACACCCACCCAATGCCACAAGCTGTTCTGTAGGACAGCAGCGATAACCCTAGCACTTAGACTTTTTGGGTTACCATTCTATAAATAGCTTCAATCTGAAATGTTGGTTTGGGAGTTGACTCTCACACTATTCATAATTTGTAACTAGATTTTCTTATCACAGTAAGACAAAAACAGTCTGCTAGTTCATGAATTCTTCCATTCACACTGTATTCTGTTTTCTCAGGGTATCAGCAGCCTTTTCAGCTCCTTGAAGGTAGTACGGCTTCTGAGGTTGGGCCGTGTTGCCAGAAAGCTGGACCATTACCTGGAATATGGTGCTGCAGTGCTAGTTCTCCTGGTCTGCGTGTTCGGTCTCGTTGCTCACTGGTTAGCTTGCATCTGGTACAGCATTGGAGACTATGAAGTCATTGACGAAGCGACCAACACAATCAAGAATGCCAGCTGGCTTTACCAGTTGGGAATAAGCATTGGTAATCCATATCGCTATAATGCCAGTGGCTCAGGGCAGTGGGAAGGTGGACCTAGCAAGGACTCTTTGTACATATCTTCTCTATACTTTACCATGACAAGCCTTACAACTATTGGATTTGGAAACATTGCTCCAACAACCGATGGAGAGAAGATTTTTTCAGTTGCAATGATGATGGTTGGCTGTGAGTAATCTTTCATTTTCTTATACTGAAGTATGTATGATAAGTGGTATGGTTGCTTGTTTAAAACTAGACCCAAGTGATGGTAAAATTGTCAACAATCTAAGATGGTCAAAAGTTTAGCTTCCCAAACCAAAAAGCCAAAGTTATTATTGACAGAGAAACCAATTATTTTTCCTCCATGCTTAACTACAGTAAGTGATATTGGTAGTTGTTTTTTTGGCATGTCCCTCTCTGGTCTAATAATGTTTAGTGCTTAAAGCAGTGCTGTAGTTATGCTGCTTCTACACAGCATACTTTACGCGCAGCATACATTATGGCAGACTCCCCTCCCTGTTTGCACTCCTACAGTGCTGACAGGCCAGAGCTATCCATCACCCTCCCTTGCCGCTCTGTCCCCCCCTGCCACCTTCTCTGCTGATTCCTCTGGGTTCCTATTGCTCATCTTCAGCCATTGGTTGGCCAGATTGATTACATGTGCACAAGAGTAAAATTGCTCCGACACCAGCTTCCGTGATGCTGGCAATAGGCCAGCACCCTGCACTGTACATGTGCCACATGCAATGTGCACTATAAAAAAAAATTGCTGGCACTAAGGACAAAGTGTTTGTTTTATTTTTAAGCAAAAGAGCTGTAAGTGACTGAGTGCTCAGCTGGACTGTTAATCCTACATTGATTGCACATGTGCCTGATAACCCTCACTTCTTAAGGTGCCCATACACCTTACGATTATCGGACTAAACTTTTCGTCCGATGATCGAACCGTCGTACGATTTTCGTACGACGGCCCCATCCTGCCCCGATTATCGCAAGGTTCAATCAGCGGTAGTTAGAAAAAAACACCTGGACGACTTGCGGTAATTGACCGCAATTATTTTCGTTTGCACATGCGCAGTGTTAATCGTACGACACTTGACGGACGGAAACGCCACCAACCATGAGAACATCATACGATCAACCAAAGTTTTCAAACATGCTTGACCGTCAAAAGTCGTACGATTGTACACTACTATCGGTCGGGCACTCTATTCACACGTTACGATTGTCGTACGAAAAGTCGATCGCATACGATTATCGTACGATAATCGTAAGGTGTATGGGCACCTTTAGCATCCATACTAACAATCAAGGGCACAAGGTGACAATTCTGCAGGGAGTTCACTGCACGGCTTTTAGCATTGTTGTCCTTTGGGAGGAAAGCCCTTTGATTTTCACGATTACCATGTTTTTATTATGTAAAATAAGAAGCTGGATGAAAGTTAAATTATGCAATTTTTTATGCTTTGCATGGATATTTAGCCTGATGTATGATAACTTTTGGGTATAGTTGTACTTTGAGTAAAACTATAACCATATTTATAATCGTACTGCTTCTCTAAAGTTGTTATTTAGTTTGATATCACTGCTGAGCTGTTTTTATTCATTAACCTTGTAGACTTCCTTTAATGTTGGAAAAAAAAACGAGTGGCGACCTATAAATGGAATGTGCTCTGGTAAAGATTCTGCAGTTTTAGGGAGCTGAATTGTTTCACTGAATTATTTTATGAATGTTAGAGATTTTGGGCAAACCATTTGGGAGAGGAAATCTCTATCCATATCTTAAGGTTAATGTGCACTACTAATTTCTAACCTTTTCTAGTGAAGTTGATATTGTAGAGCAGAGAAGATAAGATGGTTCCATTTGTGCATTTAGTAAATTAAACCCAATTTGATATTATTTAGGGGATTATTTATTTAATTAGTGTGCAGTGATCTCACAGTTTTCTTAAGAAACGGAGTGAACGCATGCGGTTTCAATCTGCGGCTTCTCAGCAGAGGAGACAGAGTGCCTCTGTACAAAGCATTAGTAAAACTTCATCTTGAATATGCAGTTTAGGTTTGGGCACAGGAAAAGGTTGCAAAACTGGAGAGAGTACAGAGCAGGGTAACTAAATTTAAAAGGGACATGGAGGACCTCGGCTATAAGGAAAGATTAACTGAACTGAATTTGTTCTCCCTTGAGAAGACGTGATGAGAGTATATGACGACTTTGTATAAGTACATTAATAATCCATATTGTAAACCTAATGTTTAATGTTGTTGAAAATAAAAAAGGGGGGCTCTCCTTTTTTTTGTAATCTCTCCATACAGAAATGTTTCTTTAAGTAAAAGCTTTTAAAATGTGCAAATGTCAGGTAGATGGACTTAATTTTCTGGAGTGTCCTTTATAAATGTTGCTGCAGAAAACACTCCGGTGACCATTGTGCCCGTGATTGACCGTGCAGATCACAGGCAAAATGTACAGAGCCAATCAGACTTGCTGTGTACCTTGTGATCGCTGTGAGCCAATCACAAAGCCACATGTGTAAACACTGTCTGCATTTAAAATCCTACAACCCTCCCCTTCCTCTTAAAACGGAGGATTGCAGGAGGGGATCTGCAGCAGCAGATTCAAAATCAAAATCACATTGGAGTATGTGTTTCCACTGTCCTAAAAATTTGATTAGATGTAATGTATAACAAAAAGTAATTATTTTTTCACGTTTTACTGATTACCAAATACCATATAAGAAAGCTCTACCTGTCTTACAAAAATGATATGTTTTTTTATATAGTCAATTTATTTGGTTGAAGTGTTGCACGGCCAAGTAATTGTCAGTCAAACTATTACAGTACTGAAAAATGAAAAATCATCTGGTAATGAAGTATTTACAGGCTGGTACTCAAGTGGCAAAATGTGAGATGTATTTCTAAATTAAATTGCCTAATAATGATAATAAGTAATAACACTGTAGACTATTGATCCAGGGAGTATCTGAGAAAACCAGGAAATAAGTTTTTCTCTACATGGCAATTTGGACCATGCCTTTAAGGATCCACTGCCAGTTTTAGGTTTTTTTTTGCCTGCCTTCTGGATCAACTGCCAGTTTTAGGGTTCTGAGATACGTTCAAACTCCTCTTTTTGTTGAACTTGAGGGACTTGACTTTCTTCAACTGGACTTACTTAAATTTTTAATTTTTTTGCCTTGTTTTGAGAGGAGTATAATGTTTGTCCAGACAATTTTCCTTTATAGTTTGAAACGTTTACTCATTAGTTATAATGTCCTTGTCTGTTAATTCCTTATGTACCCATTAGGAAATACTTTAATTTTGCTCAGTCATAGTGATGGTGAATTAGAAAAACAAAAAAATAAGGTGTAGTTCTCATGATCTGACTCCTTCTAAGTTACAACACTATATCCCAATAGAGTATATCATAAAATAGGTTTAGACAAATTTGGTATAAGGAGCCAGTCTAGTCAATTCGGGAGCCAGCAGGATCTTTTTAGGAGCCACATCCATTGGCAACAACTAGAGAAATCCTCAAAAGTTAGGCACCAGCTGTAATTCGTAGGGAGCACTGGGTTCCTGGGATTTTACTAGCCCTGTCCTAACAGGTCTTCTATTTGGACAAAGGGGTCTAGATCAAGCAATTTTTCCAATTGTGTTTATTCAATAAGTGAATCCTATAATGCTATTTGTCTATAATATATTATCTATAATATCATTAAGATGTCTGTTCCCGCCAAAAAGAGAAAAGGGTGAAAACGGCCCCCTTGGAAAGCATCTCATCCTGTAATGTGTTGGAAAGACTAGGCCAGTTCTCCCATAGAGAGGCAGGACGCATGCTCTACTGTTTAGCTGAGATATAGTTCTCAGGGGTTCCTGGACAACAAGTCTGGATGAACAGAATATTATTAAGTTGTTTGCTGGCAGGTAAACGTTAAGCTGAATTGTGTCATGTTTTTTGTAGGGTGAGGGTTTATATGACACATTATGATTCCCATGTATCTTTTTTTATTTTACTTTGATGTGTACTGACTTTACAAAGATATTAGTTTTCCTAATTGACCTAGTGATAAATTATTTTACTGATGTGAAATATCCTGATTCATTCAGTTAATATGACAAATTATTTAATCGGATAAAATGCTCTGCTAATGTTTTATTGATGTTTGAAGCCACACTAAAGAAAACAATCCAAGTCATTTTCCAGCATGATTTGGATTGCGTGCATTTAACGTACACTTTCAAATGATGTAGTATTATTATGCGTAATCAATGTTGATTGCCTTGATTAAAGCAGACAAGTCTGAAAATGTAATCTCAAATGAATGATCTAAAGAGTATTCTAAAGAGCTGAAACACACTGGAAAAAAAATAAAAATAATAATAATAAAAAAAATATCTATCTATCTATCTATCTATCTATCTATCTATCTATCTATCTATCTATCTATCTATCTATCTATCTATCTATATATATGTGTTTATATCTATCTATCTATCTATCTATCTATCTATCTATCTATCTATCTATCTATCTATCTATCTATCTATCTATCCAGCTATCTATCTATCATGATTAAAGCTGGGTGCTCTATCTCACAATCTCTACTGGGGGCAGGAAAAGCATCCACCTCAGTCTGCAGCTGGAGCCATGGCCTCTTCTACTTCTGCATTACCTGGCTGACTTCTGCACTGTGCAAAACCAAGATGTCAAACTAGGTATGTAGTCCTGCAGTTTATACTGACACCAAAGCTCCACTGTCAGTGTGACAGCCCCTGCTCTGTATCGGCAATGCTGAGAATGGCAGACAATGTCAAAGTTATAACGCAACTATCAATTTCAAAATTACCTTATTTTTTTTCTTAAAATGATAAAACCCCAATTCCAAAAAAGCTGAAAAGCTGCGTAAAATCTACATACAAATATAATGAAATGATATGCAAATCTCATAAACCCATATTTTTTTCACAATAGAAAACATATCAAATGTTTAAACTGAGAAAATGTACATATACATGTATGTAAAACAAAAAAAAGTAATTTTAAAATTGATGGCTGCAACACTTATCCAAAAAGTTGGGAGAGGGCAACAAAAAGCTGGCAAAGTAAATGGTACTAACACAGCAGAGCTGGAAGAACATTTTGCAACTAATTAGGTTAATTGGCAACAATCCGTAACATGATTGGGTATAAAAAAGAGCATCTTAGATCATCAGAGTGTCTCGGAAGTAAAGATGGGCAGAGGTTCACCAATCTTTGAAAAGCTGAGTCTAAAAAAATTGTCGAAAATTTCAGAATAATGTTCCCCAGTGTAAAATTGCAAAGACTTTAAATATATCTTCATCTACAATACATAATATCATCAAAATACTCAGAGAATCTGGAGAAATCTCTATGTGCAAATGATAAGGCCAAAAAGCAATACTGGATGCTCGTAATCTATGGGCCTTCAGACAGCACTGCATTAAAAACAGGCATGATTCTGTGATGGACAACACTGCATACTTCCAAAAATCACTGTCTGTTAACACAGTTTGCCGTGCCATCCAAAAATGCAAGTTAAAGCTCTATCATGCAAAGAAGAAGCAATATTTGGACATGATCCATAAACACCACCGTCTGTGAAGTGGAAGACTGTTCTGTGGTCAGACAAATCCAAATCTGACATTCTTTTTGCGAACCATGGGTGCCATGTCCCCCGGACTAAAGAGAAGAGGGACCTTCTGACTTGTTATCAGCGCTCAGTTAAAATGCCTGCATTTCTGATGGTATTTGGGGGGGGGGGGGGGGGGTGGCGGAATTAGTGCGTATGAAATGGGCAGCTTGCACATCTGGAAAGGCATCATCCATGCTGAAAGATTTATCCACAATTTAGAGCAGCATACAGTATACTCCCATCCAGGGAAGGCTTTGCATATTTCAGCAGGACAATGCTGAACCACATGCTGCATCTATGACAACTGCATGGCTTCATAGTAGAAGAGTCCGGGTGCTTAACTGGCCTGCAGGCAGTCCAGACCTCCCTCCAACTGAAAATATTTGGCGCATCTTGAAATGACAAATATCACAAAGAAGACCCAGGACTGTTGAGCAGTTAGAATTCTGTATCAGGCAAGAATAGGACAACATTCCTTTTCCAAAACTCCAGCAACTGGTCTCCTTAGTTCCCAGACGTTTACAGAGTGTTGTTAATAGCAGCAGGGATGCTTCACCGTGGTAGACATGGCCCTGTCCCAACTTTTCTGAGACGTGTTGCTGCCATCAATTTCAAAATTACCTTAATTTTCTTAAAATGGTACATTTTCTCAGTTTAAATATTTAATATGTTTTCTATTTCCCAATGTGAATAAAATATGGGTTTATGAGATTTGCAAATCATTGCATTCTGTTTTTATGTAGATTTTACACAGCATACGCCACTGCACAGCATCCCAATTTTTTGGGAATTGGGGTTGTACAGCATCAACTTATTCTTCCACACTTGTAAAGTTACTGAAAGGTCCACTTTAGTTGCTGGGTGCCAGAAATGTTGGCCTTATCTATATTATGTATGCCATTAAAATAGCTGTGCTAACAGTCAATAATTCATCACCACACACGAGTATGCAGACAGAGCAGTTTCATAATTTAAAGCAGTGATGTGTGCTGTCCATGGTGCTGTAATAGGCAGTTCTAGGTTTATGTAGAGCAGCCTTTCTCGATCTTTTTGTTCTGGAGAAACCTTGAACTAATTTTGAGTTCTCAGGAAACCCATGCTAAAACTGATTATATCGCAGTAATATAGCATGAGCAGTAAGCCGTTGAAGGTTTTAAATACAAGAATAAAGAAGATGTCATACCTAGAAAATTTGACACTTGGAGCCAATTACTTTACAACACTGTCTTGCTCGATAAGTCAGTAACAAACGTGAACATAAAATAGTAATATTGACCAGAAAATTGTGAAAAGTGTATTGTCCCCTTACACTAGCCATCAATGGATATAAGTGTCCCCTTACATTGGTGGTCAGTGGAGAAATGTTCCCTTACATTGTTGGGTCAGTGGAGAAATGTTCCTTTACATTGTTGGTCAGTGGAGAAATGTAGGAATATTCCCTTACATTGTTGGTCAGTGGAGAAATGTAGGAATATTCCCTTACATTGTTGGTCAGTGGAGAAATGTTCCCTTACATTTGTGATCAGTGATGTCAGTGGAGAAATGTAGGAATATTCCCTTACATTGTTGGTCAGTGGAGAAATGTAGGAATATTCCCTTACATTGTTGGGTCAGTGGAGAAATGTTCCCTTACATTTGTGATCAGTGACCCCCCCCCCCCCCAAAAAAAACGGTTGTATTGATCATGAGTGTAGAAGCGACCCCTTACATTTATAGGCATAGATGTAGCATCCTCTGGAGTAACCGTAGGGTTCCATGGTACTATGGCTGAGAGAGGCTGACTTAGACCAACCCTGCACTAAGAGAATTATGAAGGCGGTCATTTGTGATCTTTTTTTCTGAATATGCTTATTGCCTGGCTGTTACGCTGATCTAATGGCTACACTACTTTCAAAAAATAACCCTAAACAAGTATATAGATGTGTTTTTCTCTGACTTAATGGGATCCATTCATCTTCCAGGTTTCCTTTAAACAAGCAGCTGAAATAGCAATAATGATGCACAATTGTAGTAAATTATTGTGGCCAGTGACCTTGCATACATTTTGTAAGGATGGAAGATGATTGCCGATTGGTTTTGAAGAATCCCTGTACTCTGCACTTTAACTAATTAAACAAGCCCATTGGTTTGATTTTTCCCGTAATGTAATTCAGATAATATATTAGCACTTTTTTGGCAGAACCTGAACACACTTTACTTTAAATTTCAATTACACTTTTTTTTTTAAACTAGAATTAAAGAACAACCAGCCCAGCAGAAGTATAATTATAAGCACAGTTTTTGCTGCAATGCTCACTTCTCCTACTCTGTCCCTCACAGACTTACTTCTCTGCAATTCATCTCCAATCTTCTTTTAGGTTAAAAGATGGCTAGCCTCATTCAACCCACTTCTGTAAGATCAGAACTGCTTCTCTCACGATAAAAGTTCATGGGAGTGCAATGGCAGCTTGAATTAGGTCAAAAGGGGATCAACTGAATGTCAAATGCACCTTTCAAAGTATTGTGAATGATCTCAGAGGCATCTGCATTTGACACAGGCTCTTACAGTGCAGCTATCATTAGTGGTATAAAGCCATGGGTGACATATTTTTTTTGTCTTTGTGTCTTGTCTTGGTTTAAGGAAACTTTAAAGTGTTCCTATAAGGCTAGAAAATGGGAGCTGTTTTAAACTCAAAGCTGTCCTTCAAAGTCTAACATCACTATGTAGTGAGCTTTATAATTAGAGTAATGGAGTGATAGGTCCTTGATTTATTTTGGATGTTCCATTTGGGTGTCGAGTGTTTTCTGGGAGACAGCTTTCTAAAATACAGAGACAGTTATTAGACCCTTGGAGCACTATGTCGAGGAATACTGTATTAGGAACAGAAGCGACACACTATTCTTATAGTCCAAAAACACTTTACGATGGTTTGTGTAATCAAGAATCTTGTTATTCTGCATTTTATTTTTATTATTAAGCAACATTGTTTTTAACCGTGATACGCTGTGGTTCAAGGTACTCAATTAATCATTTCAATGATCCTGCATTTTATACATTTTTACTGGAAACAGAAGCATTGTCATAATATTAGCAATATGAATTTAATCTATAAAACATTTAAGTATATCATATTCCAAATGAAACACATTTCTGTTTGTAAACACAATATAACCATTTATGTACTTTAATCTTATTAAGCCTTACATATTTTATGCATAACATCTATTTTTCCATTTTATTTTGTTATTATGATTGTCATGGTTTTATATTGTAATAGAAAATGGTTCTGATTTATTGGCATTGGCACACATTTATGACACCGATTTCTAAGTCCTATTCTTTACAGTATTTCCTTGCCCTGATGAAGAGGGTCATCTGAAGTCCCCAAAATATGTTGTCTGCCTTGAGCAAAGATTCTGACCAATAAACCATTTCTGCACTATAAAATAGCATTGACCTCTTCCTTGTACTATTCCCCATTATCTAGAAAGTCACATATGTAAGATCAGTGCTGCTCAAGGTCGGTCCGCTGTCTCCTCTTGTTGGGTGCACACCTGGCTCGTTAACGGTAATACAACTGAGTGTAGAGCTGGCCATACACCTATAGATTATCTGCAGACTTTCTATGGTCAGATGGAAAAAGTGCAACAGATTCCTCCATCTACGCTGAAGTGCGTGGATGGAGGAATCTCCCACTGGACCAAGCTTCAGTATCCTGCTAGTAGGCCCCGCTGGTTGTCAAAATACCTGAACAATCTGATTGGATGCAGGCATTGTTCAGGTGTTTTGAGAGCCAGCGGGGCCGACTGGCAAGATACTGAAGCTTGGCCCAGCGGGAGATTCCTCCATCGACACAGTTTAGCGTAGATGGAGGAATCTGTTGCACTTTTTCCATCTGTCCATAGAAAATCTGCAGATAATCTATAGGTGTATTCTCAGCTTTAGGAAGGAAATTCGGGGGCACTTCAAAAATTCATGTACATCTTTTTTTTCCCATCAATCTGGCATTAAGAACATCTAAGAACAACAACTCTGACATGTTTCATGCAAGCTTGTGCATAATCATAGGGTACATGGAGTGTCTAGAAAGTCACTGACAGCTTGGGAACCTGCACCTTTCAATACAAGTCAGCAGTATAGTCTTCCAAACTTCAGGCCTCAAAGGTTTCAACAAACAAAGGAAAGCATCAACCTTTTGAAATGCATTAGCTGTTGTTTTATGTGTTATGCCAAGTGGTCAATAAATCATTTTTCATTCAGATATCCCAAACTCCAATTTCTAGTGTTTTTTTTCCACACTTTATCCACCTAGTCCTGGGCTTACAGCCGCATATCAAGTATGCTTTACCATAATCATTTGAGTTTACACAAAGCATGACGTTTAGCACTGCTGCTGTATATTGTGATTGCATAAATACACACAAGGTTTTTGCACCCGTTATATTGCACTTTTCTATGATAATCTAAAGGGCAGCCAATATGAAATATATTCACATACTATTTATGACATGGAGACAGTTGTACATTTTTAAATTTTTGTTTACTCTTGTACTGGATTTTGGCACTGGTCTCAATGTTTATAGTGCACATTTGCCGGCCAGAAGCGCCCACATGTTCACCAGCTTGAGTTACATTTACTGTTGCACAGCTGGATTGTTATTTATTGGGAAGTCCGGTGGTGATTAACTTGCTTATAATACAATGAATGTTTCAGTTATTGGCGTCAATTGCCTGTATGAAAATTACAATGTGGAGAGGGTAAATTGTTCGAGAAGAACTCCGGGCAAAACGTTTATTAACCCTTGCAGTGTGGCTACATTGCACGAATTAACTGCTTGTTTTTGTCTAGGTACTAAAAAAAGTTCTACTCACCTGAACCACAGAGCTGGCTTGCACTCTTAGACACCCCTCCCCCGGAGCCTTTCTCCCACTACACTGCAGTGGTCTAAGGTCCTGTAAATTATCACATTCTATACACTGTGTATAGACGTGAGGATGCTAAGGAACAATATATCAATATATTGTTGCAGCATAGGAGGAGACAGGCTTCAGAACCAGAGAAGCAGGGAGCCGGCTCGGCAGGTAGGGTGAGTATAACTTTTATAGGGTGAATATAACCTAGACCTAAACAAGCAACAGTGTTGGGGTAGCTCCACTGCAAGGGCTAATAAAAGTTTTGCTCTAAGTTCTTCTTTAATTTTATTCATGCGCCTGTGTGCTCCCAGTCTCATAAATGTGCCCAATAACATGTTAAATTAACCAATTATGCGTAAACAGAACACATATTTTATCTCACTTTTAGGAACTTTCGGCCAACTTGGAGTCTGGCAATTATGTTTGATCTCGGTTTCATGAGCTAGATGGTGCAGTTTAGAGACTTTTGTGTTAAAAGCATATTCACTGTCAGATATTCCCTTTTCATCAGTATTGCAGTATACATACAAAATATATAGCACCAATTTCCTTTTTTTCATGTTTCCCTTTTGTCTCTCTGAGCTCTGAATTCTTACTGTCAGTTTGGTTTCATTCTTGGTTTTCCAATTAAACATAGTTCACCTCCCTTTTAGATTGTAAGCCCTCAGGGGCAGGGCCCTCCTTACCAACTTGTCTTCCTTATATTGTAAAGAGCTGCGCAAACTGTTGGCGCTATATAAATCCTGTATAATAATAGACAGGTTTTTTAATAAACCATGCTATCACTTTTTCCTCTCCTTACATCACTTTTGTAGTATAGGACAGTTTGCATGTTATTGTTGTAAGTGTTATCAGAACTAGATTTGAACATTTTTGAAATGATAAAGACAGTATGACCTGTGGCAGAAAAGATTGAAATTAACGAAATCTTATACTGTTGGATTATATGAGAAAGGAAAAAAATTGTGGTACTTTTCCTTTTAGCTGACCAGACACAGAAATTGTGTAAATTTGTGTAGCAAATGGGGTCAGGATTGGAGCTGGAACTTAGTTATTTAGAAACTTTGGTGCACTGGTAAATCGAGCATCAATATATCTTGTGTGTGTAGATTATGAACAGCCCTAACCTAATCCCCAAGTAAATAATAAAATGTGCAACAAACTCTAAATAACCAATAAACAAATCCCCTAGTAAATTATAAATTGTATAATGCAACTAAAAAAAACCATACTAGACCGTTATTAATGTTGCTGCTTAGCCCATCCAACTGCAACGTACAAAACACAGCAATGACAATGAAATAACACAATTCAAATCTTTCTGTTTATTTGGGTTTTGGTTGCAGCTATTATTATTTACTTGAGGATTAGGTTTGTGCCATTATATAATATCAATATACAAATTATAAGTATAAGTAAAAACACTAGAGATTCTTGATTCAGGGAATTTCCCATTACCTCGGGGATCAGAAAGTATATTTTTCCCTGTTGTATTGTAATCACATCAGTATAGTGTGTAGGTACCATCTGGAGGGCCTTGGGTGCAGACTTGAGGTATATATGAGTAGGTGAAGTGCTAAAATTAAAAACCCAACTAGGGTTTAAAGGTTTAAAATCTTACCCATTTTACTAAAGTTTGATGTTGCAATCTGTGTCCCCATTGGAAAGATCTCACATCCCTTGCCTTTCCAGATAAGAAATAAAAAGAACTTTCTTCTTACTTACTGATCCATATTGAAGTATGCTTTTGAGCAGAAAATGAGATATGGAATTCAGGCCTTGTAGTTGGCAACATTCCACTGAACGTAGATGGGGCTAGATAGCAGGGAAGAGGGTCTTAAAGTTCAGGAATGTCACCAGCACACCAAGGGTAAAGTGAAATTAGTTCATTTATGACAAGAAAATGTAATTCAAATGAAAGCGCTTTCGGAGGCCGCGCAGGGTCCTCTTCATCATTCCGAGCCTGACGAAAGGGACCCTGCGTGGCCCCGAGAGCGCTTTCATTTGAATTACATTTTCTTGTCATTAAATTGACTAATTTCACTTTACCCTTTGTGTGCTGGTGACATTCCTGAACTTTATGTATGTTTTACAGTGCCTTCTGTAGTCCTTGCAAGCACCCACCTGGAATTTACAGGTTATACTTTATACCGGTAAGGAGTGCAGTGAGGCGCATTTGTACTTTGCTTAGACACCTGCAGGGCACCAAGTCTTATACCATTTGACAGCAGAGTTTTGACTCTTCTAGAGTTGACAATGAACACACACCCAGAGAACATCCAATGAGAAGCTTCTCTGGCATTTCTAAAGCATCACCTAAGTTTCAGTAGGCAGCCAAGATGGCAAGCCTGTCACCACATAATCCTTTATTGCAGAGGGGAGGGCAACAAATTTGGCAAAGACCAAGACCAGCAGGTTTGAATGACTCGGATATATTGCATGCAGCTAAACGCCTTCCCTTTATACTTGTTGGCCATGGACTTTTGGTAGTTCCAGAAAAAAGCTCCAATACCTTACCCTACTACTCAAAAAAGGTAACTTACTTACAAGGAGACCTGTAGGTTATCATGGTGGCAGTTCGGTCACCAGTTCGGGTCCTAGTCATAAGATCTCTTTGTGTGTTAGAGGGTACTATAACAATAATCATATATGAGTATAAGGGATTCTTCAAATGCTATACTGTACGGAGCTGGAGTTCAGTATAAATCTTTATCATCATGTTCTTTTTTTCTGTCACCCAGAAGGCAACAATAAGGCAGCTTCTACTTATTGCAGATATGGGGCTGACTGACAGCCTTGTCTATTATTGGAATGTTTCCCCCGGAATCCTGTCGAAAACGCTGATCTTGTCACACATTTCACTTTCCGATCTCTTCAGTCAAACAGATAGAGGGAACCCCGTAGGGGTTTTTTTGTGTGTGGGAAAGATATTTTTTTGTGTGTGGGAAATTAAGTGCAACGGAAAGCCGCTAAGTTTCACCCTGTACCAATTTCAGACAAGCTCAGGGAAGAACAGTAAAAATATTCAAGTCTAAATATAGGAGAAGTGACATTAAAGACAGCTGACAGTGTAGACATTGGGATGTTCTTCACTAGCTAGTTCTATATTTTATATATCTGTTCTGCATTTGCAATTTTTTTGAATTGTTCAGTGAAAAGGCTCTGACTGCTAGCAGACTACGGCAAGTTTTTCATCATATCAATATGAATAATAAGGCAAACAGACAAATATAGAACCCCAAAGAAACCAATCAGAGATCATTTTCTTTGTGCTGATAGAAGGTGAATTCGGATTGGTTGATATACATCACTGCATTTTTAACACCATCACTGATCTACCACTGATCTTATTATAGATCTCAACTACCGTAATAATGATAGACCTGCTGGGAACTCTTTGTATTTAAAACTGTTAGTGAACCCTCTGTTTCACAAAAGTGCCAGTTTCCCCCTCAAGGCCAAGTCTAAAGCCTCCACCAGAGCTGCTAGTTCTACAAATGTTATGCTGCTAACATCCCAGAGTGCAACTAACAGAGGGTCCAGCAGTGATGGTCAGCTGGCAGATAACTAGACCTGGTAAAAAGTTGAAAGAAAGAAACATGGTCAGACGGGCAAAGGGTCAAGGCAGACTTCAGATAAAAGCAGGGTTCAAAATACTGCTATGGTTGAATTTAAAGAAGCAAGACAAACACGGTGAAGCCATGCAGATACAGAATCTGGTGATCAGGCACTGGGTGAAAGTACTGAGTTTTCTTTTATAGGTGGTTAAAAAGGTTCAGGGGTGAATGTTAGAGTGGCAGTGTTGGGCTACATTCACACGAGTGGCAAGGGGTGGCCGCTAGTGATTCTTGCTGCTAGAGCTACTGCTGAATGCACACAGAGCGTATGCACAGCACTCACTGTGATGGGGTAAAGATCATCTCCAATATGTTATGAACATTTCTATGTGTGATAGCGAATGCTTCTGATATTAAAAGAGCTTGTTTTAACTTCCAAGGGCAGAGACCTAAGCACAATTATCTTTGCCCAAGTTGCACATTTAACTGTTGGATCAGAGTTTGGATTAGATTATTTATGGAGACCCTGTCTTACTGAATGTGACACCAGTGTTTCATCGTTCCATCATCACTCACATTGCCGGAGCTACCGAATCTGGCATGGTATTCTGCCTTACTCAGGTGGTGGGCGCAATTGGCATTTGTTCATTAGAAGGTGCATTCTCTTTTCTGTATTAAGAGGGGAGTTATAATCCACTTAAATTACAATCTCCTAAAATAATGTTGAAAACAACATATTTTTCCAGAAGAGGAGCTCAGATTTTTTTCTTTGTTCCTTTTTTTAGTGGGTGGGCAAGAACAGTGGGTCAGAAATCTGTCAGTTATATATTGCTGTTTAGATTCCCATTGAGGAGATTACCACTCGCTTTCAATGTCAATGGGTCAGAAAGTAAATTAAGTCCCCCCAACAAGGACACAGACATCAGTGAAACTTGAATGAGGGTGTAACTCTTCCCACTCTTATAGAAAAAAGTGTGTGTGGGGGAGGCGGGGGTTATTGTAGTATATGCTTAAAGGAGAACTATGGGGTCAGGGCTTTTCCCCATAGTTCTCCTTAGGGTAACGGGAGGACACAAACTAGCGTCCTCCCGTCACCCTAGGTCAGGATACCGCGAGCTTCAGATTGATACATTGATGTCTGGATCTGTCAAGCTGCGTGAGTGACAGCTGGCTCTGCCTATCTAGAGGCAGAGCCAGCTGTACCCGCCCCCTCCCCCGTCCGTTCCGCCAGTCAGCGCTGGCGGATCGGAGCGGGGAGAGGGGAATCCAGCCCCTCCCCTGTCACGGCAGAGAGCCGTGATAGGATCGAGAGGTGAGCGAACCCCGTATGTGTTCGCTCACCTCTTCATCTACTGAGCCGACCTGTGACAGTCTCATTGTCACAGGTCGGCTAAAACTATGAGGTGAGTGAAAAGCACTCATCTCATAGTTCTCCTTTAAATTGTAGAGATCTCTGGTCATTTCCTATTCAAGTGACGGTTTTAGGTGTTCATTTGACCAAACAGGAAGGGAAATCATTTCTTAACAGGTATATAGACAGCAATAAAAACTTGACTTAGTTTCTAATCCTTCCTCTGTTTAGCTTAACTTTTGAATAAACTTTGACTTTAAGTAAGTAAGTTTCCTGTAAAAGAAAGAAAGGTTGATTTTTATTTAAGCTTCAGAAACAATTACCTTAAACAGGAGCAGGATATTTTGTTACAGCCGAAATGAAATGTTCTGAAAAGTGCTGAATTATTAGCTTTGGCGAGTCAGCCTGCCACACTGCAGAGTAATAATTATTTCTCGGGCTTGAATTTGTAAAACACGGTTGTACATTCCTTAATTGATTTTCTGCAGTGATAACCTAATAAGCCGAGTTTTAAATGCGACACGAGCAGTAAAATGCAGAGCAGGTTTGTCGGCAGCGGTGTTTTGCGCCTCAGCCGTGGCTGCGTGTTTCTACAGCTCTACGTAACATACATTGACTGTATTCCAACCTCTGTATTAACCATCTGTTTCAGAGGCTAAACAGCCATCTGTCAGTGGTTTTATCAGATTGACTTTTGTATTAACTACATCTCACTTTGAACGATCAACATTATATGCTTTAGTTTTATTTTTTAATTCTTTTTAAAATTCAGTAGCCATTTTCCCTTGTTGTATTATAACTAAGAAAGTTCAAGCTCTATCCAGATGTATTTCTTTAGCATGGAAGAGAGTGGAGAAGAGCTCAGTTTCCTGTCAACTTTCTATCTGTTCAAAGAGCAAATACAAAAAGAGAAACCACTAGGCAAGAGCAAATACAAAAAGAGAAACCACTAGACAAGAGGAAATACAAAAAGAGAAACCACTAGGCAAGAGGAAATACAAAAAGAGAAACCACTAGGCAAGAGGAAATACAAAAAGAGAAACCACTAGGCAAGAGGAAATACAAAAAGAGAAACCACCAGGCAAGAGTCACCTGTGCTACACAATAAATTGGGTATATCCTGACCTTAGGAACAATCAGAGATCAATCAGAATTTCTCCCCAATGGGGTCTATCTGTATATTCATAGGGGATAATTTCCCTCACTTCTTGTCCATGTGGCACCCATTGTCTGAGGTTCTTTCCTTTCGTACTGTATTAAAAAGTTGGCTGTAATGAGCTATCCTGAATCATTTAATTATTTCTGTCATGTGTCATTGTTCTCCGTCTTGCTGTACTTTGGTTACACTTGTTTTAATAAAATGTATTGCAGAAAAAAAGGTATCCCAGGCAGAGCTGGAATTTGGTGTTAACGTTACTGAAGCAAAACATTTTTTATAGACTGGAGAGGGATTAGAAACCCTGTCAGGTATATATTGCTGTCTGTGTCCCCATTAGGGAGATTCACCCTCTCTATCTGTCCGGGTTATGGCTGAAAGTAAATCCCATTTTGTTGTGACAATGTTGTGACAATGTTGTGTTGTCACCAGAACAGGAATCAATGGGGGGGCTGGCGAAAAAACGAGCACATATAGACGATCGGCGGGCTATGGAGACGCCGATCGTCTATATGTGAAACACCCGGTAACGGGTGTTTGCATTGGTCGGGACTTTTCTACCCGTGCGTGCCCGCTAGGGGGCGCGCACGAGCAGAAAAAAAAGGCCGTCCGGAGACGGCAACCCGCCAATGCAGCAGTGCCGTCCGTCCGTTTTTTTACAACGAGCGGACGGCAAGTGGTTAAAGCTGGATTCCAGTCAAACAGCTAAATACACAGCTGAAATACATATTAAGGAACTATTCTACCTGCCAGAGGAGTTTTGTTTCTGTCCATCCAATTCTAAGGTTTACACAGCACAACCCTATCTGATAGGGCAGGAGACCTGTTTTTTCCTGCCTTTGTTGAAGATAGCTTTCAGGCAAATGGCTCTTAGCTGTATCTGCTGTAGGATCTGTATTCCTGTCCATCCAGTACTGAGATTTATACAGCTCTTCCCCATAGAACAGCCCTGCCTATAAGGAGAGGATGCAGTTTCTCTGCTGCAATTACAGTTTTACTTACAGGTCTCTTCCCCCACCCCATCCTAAGACTGGACATTGAAAGAAGAAACTGCACACTAATGAGCTCATCTGTCAACACTCTGCTCTCTCCTCTTGTCAGCAGGGCTGGATTTACTCTCTCTGCTGCCCCAATGCCAGGTTCCTCAATGCGCCCCCCTGTATGCAGGCTGCATATAGGGGATCTCGGCGACATCGCTGAGATCACTTGTACAAAACAAGCAGCAGGTTCCCCGCTGTACAATTATCCCTGCTTGCCCAAAGCAGGGCTAAATGTAGAAAACAACTACCCGCCCGGCGCCCGGAACTGCATGTCCCGGGTGTCGGGATATAGGAATTCCAAACCCCTGCTGCCCCTCTACTCCCTGCTGCCCAGAGGCCAGGCCTCAGTTGGCCTTTGGGGGATTCCAGCCCTGCTTGTCAGCATGTTCCTTGCACTGCAACACACTTCACTAGCTCCTTGTGCTCTTTCTCCCTCCTCTTCTTTGAGCTCCACTATACAGACTGCATGGGTACTGCAAGAGGGTGATACCAAGTCTGATTCAGGTACTTGCAGTGCTTGCATTCAAAAATATATTTAATGATGTATTATTGAGTACGGTGCTGCATTAGTGTGTGCTTATATCCGCTTAGAGTTCAGCTTTAAGTATCGAACCTGTGACAAAGTTTGAGTTGCGCTGCAATACAGCAATGTGAAGAAATTAAAATAAGTATAAATACATTATAATTCAATGCATGTAATTAATAATAAACTTTATAGCAACTTGAAGTCTTGACATCAAAATATTTTGCAGCTTTATGGAACCATTGTGTACGGTAATTGTCGGCTTTAAGAGCTCTTCATTTAGTGTTTTGCAATATTTTGCTGTTAATTAGTGGAAGATTTGGGAGCTGTCAAGTAGGACAGTTTTGTGGTGATAGGATGGCTGTAACAAGAAAGACGTTTCAGCACTAATTGGGGAGAGGATGCTCACTGGCGGGTCTCCAGGTCTACCTGAAAGGCTTAATAGGATCAGGCTTTGATCCATAGGAAAATATTGTACACACAATACAGCTTCCCAGATGAGACTTGACGATTTAACTTAAATAAGCAAACACAAACTATGTATTCAGGCTTCATGCTTGTACACATTCAGCATAAGTTTTGCAAAGCATATAATGACCTCCCAGCAGGAAATACTCGAAAAATCGAAGTGTCTTCATTGGGTAGAATGTTAGATTTATGCTTGCTTGCATAAACAGACCAGATCACTGGTGGTGGGGGTGGTGGTGATAATGGTGGGGTGAGGAGGGGAAATTACACTATAAAGTATACTTAATACATACGCAGAGCAAAACAACATGTTCACTATAATGCAGATCTCCTCAGCAGCACAAAATTACCTTCCCTTTGCAACCCCACCAGTTGCTGAAATCATGTCTTACGCAGGGCTATGGATTCCCATGTCACAGCCCTGATTAGCCCAGTGCTGTCATATGGAGTGAGTCACATACCTAGAAGTACCCAATATGTCTATTTGGCTCCTGAAGTTGAATAGGGCAGTTGGAAGTAGACATGTGCGATTCGTTTCGTTCCGAATCGAAATTGGGACGAATTTTCGGAAATTCGGATGTATCCGAATTCCGAATTACAGACATAACGAATGCAAACGAATCCGAATTTCCATTTCCGAAATTCGGTAGCGGTAGTTCGAACGTTCGTTTCGTTTTCGGTTCTTATTCGTTTCTTATTCGTTTCGTTCGTTGGAGCAAAGTGACATTAGAGAAGGAGAAAAATATTTTTTCCCCCTCAAATGTCAATTTGCTGCAAACGAATGAACGAAACGAATAAGAACAGAAAACGAAACGAACGTTCGAACTACCGCTACCAAATTTCGTCCGAATCCGAATTCCGAATCCGAATTGACTTTCAAACCCGAATCCCGAAAAACGAAATAACACAAATCCGAATTTAAAACGAAACGAAACTAAACTATTTTTTTGGCAGTGCACATGTCTAGTTGGAAGTGATAGGCAAGTATATGTTGCTGGCAATGTGGAGATTAAACAAAACCCATTGTTTTGCCTTGAATATTCAATGCTTAGGTTTGCTTTAAGAACATTGTGTACAGGGCTTGGCAGTTAGCCGATCCAGAAATATAACCAACTTTAGTTGTACACAAACTTTGACTTTTTTTGGTCCTTTTGTAATGATGGACAGCAGTTTGTGATCTCTAATGCTTGCATGAGTGCACTGCAGCCTGGAGATTGCCATTTGTGGCTCTGGGCAGTGAATACATTGGGGTTGATTTTATTAAAGCCAAATAGGCTGTTCATCTTGCTAGGAAATTTGATTTATTAAAGCGTATATAATAATTAATGGTGAAAGTAAACAAAATAAACAGCTGATGTTCATATAGAAAGTTTGTGCTACTAAAAAAAAAACCCCTCTAGTTATTATTTTTTATTGGAAAATGCTGAATTGTAAAATGACAGAATGGGCTGCTTTTGTATCACTAAGCAGGGAAAATGATGCGAAGCGGTCTTACTTTGTACATAATGTGTAGGCAAATGTGTCACTTTAAATATAGGCTTTCTCCATTGCGTTTTACAGTTCACTGGGTGAAAACTACCGTTCTGGTTTTCTGGTTTAACTTTGCTAAATAGACACCATTGCTGCCAACATCAGCGCCTATCTTGCCTTTTATGCAATTTGATATTTGACTTGTATCTATAGGGCGCACTTGTTTATATTTTCTTATGTTTTTATCACTGTTTCTCTGGACAGATGAATTGAAAGCAGAAGTAATTGCTTTCTGAACTGTGCTTGAATGCCATGAAACAAGATAAGTGCATTTAATCGCAACAAAACAACTTTGATTCATGGGAAAGTCTGAGTATTTGGAGCATACGTTCTGCATGCTTAAATCTGCCTATATGATGCATTTTTTACAATAAGAGGAAAGATTGACTGAACTGAATGTATTCCCCCTTGAGAAGAGGTGAATGAGGGGTATATCATCACCTTGTATAAATACCTAAATGGGGTTTAAAGTAAACTTGATGCTAAGGTTACAATGGGCAGTCTTTGCACCTGGAGAAAAAAAAGTTTAATCTCTGCATAGTAAGGCTTCTTTACAGTAAGACTGGAATCGACTTCCACGGTAGCTGTTTCTATCCAGTGGTGTGCTGCAATTATTTCTAAATGCACAAAAATAACTGGCTATTAATATTTAAGAAATAACACTGCCGAATGTTGATCCAGGGAGTATCTGATAGCCTTAGGGGATCAGGAAAGGATTGTTTTCCTTGCTAAGAAAAATGGACAATGCGTTATATGTGTAATTTTCTTTCCTGTAGATAAGTGGTTCCCAACTTTTTAACTTGTGTACCCATTGGCAGGCCATTTCCATAAATTGTACCCCTCCCCTTCTAGGAGAAAAGATAGAGTTGGGGGTATGGCTTAGAGCGGGATGCATAGAGTGCCAAGATGAACTGTATTTAATGGCACATTGTAGTGTAGGTGTAGCATATGTGAGATATAACAGCGTATATTGTGTAGGTATCAGGACTATGTAAGATGCAACTTGTTGTGCTGCAGCCAGGGATATGTAATATAGAACCCTGTACATTGCTGGTCAGTAGGAGGAATAAAATGGGCTGTGTCAGTCGCCTGTGGAAGAAGATTCCCAAAGTTGTTTGAGTGAAAAAATGAAAGTCTAATAGAAGAAACAAAGAAATAGAGGTCAACACAGTTTCCACCTTCCGAAGGTAAAACACTTTCCATCATCCTTTAATAGAGGACAACCCCACCTCCCCCTCCAGCACCACAGAGTGTCAGCCCCCCCCCCCATCTGTCCCACCTTTCTCCTTATATCCTTACTGCCACTCTGTCTGCCCTGTCCCCTAGGGAGGAGCTATCCCACCCCCCAATACAAGCATCAGCCTGGGATGATTGAGGGGTATGGACACTAATGCTGCCCACCCTTGGATGAGCATCATATGTTTCCATGGTGCGGAACGCCAACCAGCACCATAACAACCAATGGCCCATGCATCCAGGTTGCCCAGGCCAAGGAAAAGAATGATGCTATGCAGCACCATTACTGATTTTTGTTTTCTCTTTTTTTTGCATACCCCTGAACCTCCTGGCACGTACCCCAAGAGTTAAGCGTATCCCAGGTTGGGAACTACTGCTCTGGATCCACTACGGGTTTAGGGTTTGAAAGATGCAAGTTTTTTAATTTATTTATGTTTGTATGAAGATTGAACTTCTCAGATAGCAAGGATAACTTGCCACAAACTTGTGGCAGGGTTAAATTGTACCGTATATACTCGAGTATAAGCCGTCCCGAATATAAGCCGAGGTACCTAATTTTACCAAAAAATCTTAGCAGATTTGCTTGGAAAGTCTACAGCAAGAGTCATGCAAGTCTTAGCAAGAGCTCTGCAAGTGTACAGCACTTTTGCAAAGCACGTTGATCTGGAGACTTGCAATGCAGACTTGCTGTAATTGTGCAACAAAATTGTGAAGCTTGGCAAGTCTGCAATAGTTTAGCAAATCATTTTCAAACTTGCTGCTCAATTGCTTGCTATCTGGGTTTGTGGATGTGTTTTTGTTTTTTGTTTTTTTTTCTTTATTCTGACTAACGATGTACTTGTACTGTAAAGGGAAGGCTTGTTGTTGATTTAACATTTCTAACTGCTGGCACATATAATTTTTTTTAATTTTTTTTCCAATCTTCCAATGTTCCAATGGGCATACAGATTGCATTTAGGAGTAACACCTTATTTTGTAACATACTGTAAGGCAGAGATAAGAGATATTGGTATCATAGCAATAGCTGAGATGGTATACAGTAACCCATCACAGCCAATCAGAAGTAATCATTAGGCGGCCTACAGTAGTAAGACAAAAGGAAGCTTATTTCTGAATGGTTGATAAAGGTTACCGCCCTGCTTTACTTCCTTTATTCTTTTTGCTATGTTCTGTGCTACAATGACCTTTAAGTAAAATTGTGACTAAGAAGGGAGCAGCATACGATATATGATGGACTACAATCTCAATACAAATTTGTAAACCAAATATGAGATTCTAGTCCATCACGGGAGCCATCTTGGAGTGGTGCCTACTTTACAACACACACAGGGACCATGAGGAACAAAAGTAGCCACTCTCCAGAAGGAAGGACTGTGTCAGCCCCAATTTGAGGATCTACAGCCAAGGGATACGCAAATAAGATACATTTTTGTTCATAGTTTAGGTACTTAAATGCATTTCTAAGATTTAACTCCTGATTTTAGGGCCACTGTAATCTTTCATCCAATCAACTGTTATTTAATTTGTTATGAGGGCAAAACACTGTGCTCTTCTACTTAGAGAAGAAAAGTTCCAGAATCGGAAGTTCAAAGAATGTCCAATATGTACACTCCAGGCTATATCACATTGTATAGCTTAATTGTAATACATGAAACACAAATATCACTGCAAACATCCAGGACACTTTTGGTGCGCACACTGACCTCCTTTTTCTCTGCTCTAAGGTATTACTGTAATTGTACTTATTCTCTTTTTACTCAGGTATTTTATATATAGTGGATGGTGGTATCGTATATGTCTTTTTAAGTTAAAGTATTTTAAAAGTGGGTCTTCAGTTTTCTGTCTGTGAATTAGCAAACTGACAATGCCAGTTGCCTGGTTATTTTGATCCAAAGGCACCAATACTTTGTCACTGATCGTAACCAGCATGTAAATCCAACCTTTCACTGAATTTACTAGCCGCTTGCTTGCTTCTGGTCCAGATTTACTAACCACTATGTAGTGGAAGGACCTGCATAAACGGATACCATTGACTGCATAGTTTAGATAGGTCCTCATATTTCATTGTTTTGGTAAATCTTAGGCCTTATACACATGGGTGTCTGGAGCTGTACAATGCAAAAATTGGCCATATTTCCCTGCCCAGCAGCCATAGGTTCTGCATACAAGCACCCAAAGTATTAATTGTCTGTATGCCATTGTATGCAGATATACGCTGGTACTTGCATAAACATGCGCATGCACATAGATGTACAACCCCAAAACTCAGACATTTGCATTTGGGGCTGCTTGTTCGTTGTGTTTATACAGGGTTATCATATATACAGCCGCATCTTGTAATTGATTTTTATGAATGGCTGTATGCAGCAGATGTGGCTCCTGGGAAGGTATATAGACTCCATTTGTACATTGTACATGGAGAGCTTCACCCAGTCTGTGTGCTTTGATGCAAGGGATTATAGGAAAGTAATATGAAGCCTGATTCCGATAGAAGTTTGATGTGAAGATAGATTTAATGATTTATAATGAATATATAACTGGATTAAATTGTGTTTTAGATATCTTTCTGGAAATCAGTCTTAAAAAGTTTGAACGTGCTTAATAGTAAACTAATCTTAAAAGCCTTTTAACACCTTTAAATCATACAAGTAAAGTGTTTTTAAATTATGTCCAAATAAGAGGGTGGGAGTGTTGCCCTGTTGGTGGTTGGCATTCCAGATGGCAATTGTTTATGAATTCATCTTGTTCTTGCACATTACAGAGCCACAGGGAAAGATTGTTGCTGCATTTGCCCATTGTACTGGAGAGTCCTGCACAAAGCTTCATGTTACTAGCAGAAAAAAAATGTAATGGGATATTTGAATTTCATTTTGAGTCACATTTCATATAATAATGTATATATCTGTGTTTTTATGCTAGTGTTTAGCAAGAGCTTAACATTTAAGGTACTTGGCAACAGGACATTTGTACCATTTGTGAGGTTCTTTACAGCTTTTAAGCCTTTGACATGCATCTACTATATTGGTGTGAGGAATCCAACTAGATCCAGAAATCCAAAAAAGGTGCCCTCAGATCCCTTATTTACTTTGGTAGAGCTTCACAAGCACCCCAAAGGACCAGAATCCTACAGCATTTTAAAATTGCAAATATTGACACTTCTTAATATTGTTGATCACAATGATGGGCAGACGTACTGGCCAGTAGGAAGGGACAGGGCAACTATCAACACTGCTAGGAAGTGTCAACATTTGCATATCTTAGTGTGCAGGGATTTGGGATCTTCAGAGTACTTCTGAAGGGCTATCACTCATAGATCAGCTACAGTCATTAACACTTTAAAAGCGGTAAACTGTGTGGCAGTACATTTAGGGTTGCCTCCTTTGCTTCAAGTGAAACCCGAACACTCTAGTGCAGCGTCCTGCAATTTTTTGGGGGGGAGAATACAGAGGAGAGAGCGAAGCCGCTATTTGCTGATCGTGCAGAGCCGTGCTGCAGCCAGGAAAGATTCCAACAATACTGTTGGGATACACCCTGCTGCCTTATTAGCAGCTGGCTCTGCCTCTCTAGAGCCAGAGCCAGTTGTGCCCGCTGCCTCCCCTGCCTGTCCCTCCAATGAGTGCTGGAGGAACAGAGAGAGAGGAGGGAAGAATGCCTGTGGGGAACAGTTACTGACGGTCACTGCTCTCTCAGGGAGAAGACCATGAGCTGAGCGATCAGCACAAGATCGCTCAGCTCTCTATCTTTAGAGCCTGCATAGCTGCAGTGTCACACACTGGCTCAAGGTATTGGCAAGAGTACATTTTACTCTCCCAATACTACTCCTTTAATTGTAAAAGGTCTGCTTTACATATATAATAAATCAGAAAATATATGCATTTACAATAGTTACAAAATATGATCTATAGTTTTTGCAAATCGGTAAGCCAGGAGTTGAGAAACAGTTAAAGTGTGTTGGATCTGGATCTGGTGACATTTCATTTCCCATTGTGAAACCCATCAATATACCAAACCATTTAAGTGGCCGAGTTTATCTCTCTTTTGTAGAGAGTAGTAATAATGGCTGAGTATGCCAAAATCAATAGCTTGTTTAATTACTATGCTATCTGGACAAAAGCAAGTTGTTGGCTGGAAAGATCTCTGTTTTGCTTAGTTAGAAACTTTGGAAACACAACTCAATTTTATAGGCTGTCTCTTAAAGTGTACCGGTTCTCCACTGTAAACAGTTCAAAATACAACGTTGTCTGTTACTGGCTGTTACCTTTTGTTAGCCAGAAAATCATCTTCCATGCACCTCTCCGAAATACAGTTCCATTAATAGAGCAGCAGCATGGCCTTACCGTGACCCTTTTGCTATTTTAAAGCTAAAGTGCAGTCAGACTATAAACATAGATTTTGTGTGCTCTGAACCTTGTATAGTTTGCTGTTAGAGGGTCTTTATTTAAAAAAGTTTAAAATGAAGTGCAGCTTTACTTGAAAGTGAAATTATAAATGTATTTTCAGTGAATACTTATAAGACTTGATTCACATTAAGTCTGAACTGCAGGCAAATATAAAAAAAAACTCTTCCAACAATCAAGTTATGTATTTGTTCCCAAAAAGTTTTTGGGACCTGGTGATGAGGTAGCATGGAGCCGGCTTCCCAGCCAATCTGGAAGCTGGGCACCGTGTAATGACACGTTGCCCGGCTTCCTGATACCAAAAGCTCAAGTATTGGGCCAGGCATCAGAGCATTTGGGCGAGTACGAGTACTCGCCCAAATACTCAGCATTGGCACCAATATTGGTACCGGAGCAATCCTAATTGCAACCTTTTCTACCTGTTTGGCACTGATTTGTAATCTTCAGCATACTGTAGGTGTTTCTGTTCCTGAAGAAAACGCATCTTGCTGCATATAAACATGCACATTAAGTGGTAAAGTTTAAAGCTCTAATTAAATGAGATCTATCACTGTACTTTTTTTCATGACTCATTCCTTGATTATTGTCGCGCCTTGGAAAAGACGGCATCTAATTCTTTTTATAGCACAAATTAATTTAAATTAGGGGGGGGGGGAAAGAAAAATCGATTTTCATCCAAAGAGTAGATGAACTACAAAAAGTCATTTAGAAATGCTACAACATGCAGCAGCATATTTCACAGACGCAGATTGTTAATGCGCTCCCCAGTTTATTCCTCCTGCGTGCCAATCATTGAAGAACATGAGGAGCAGTTGTAGTGCACTGTTAGCCATTTAACTTGATATACAGAGCTGTCTTCCCCTCTGCAGGTGTCAGGTTCCTCTCCCATAAAGCTCGAGGAAAAGCTCTGAGCGCTGCATACGTTGCTAGTGGGATGAATGGCGCCTGTAAATTAGATAAGATTAACTTCTACTTGAGTTTAAATGACAATTTTGCAAAGGGGTTAGTAAAGCAAAACTGACGAGGGTTCCCTAATGACAGCATGTATAGTAGAGCAGCTTGTTTTTTTTAAAAGGAGGAATTCTAGGCAACAAGTAAAAGCAAGAGTTACTAATGATCTCCAGCAAACACTGCAGCTTTGGGAAAGTCAGCTAATCTGCTGCCAGAATCCAGAAAGCACCCCACAGGGTCACTGGAATTGTACTTCCAGATGTCTGTGCTATGCAATTCTCTCTTTATTACTCTCTCTATCTCTCTGTCTAGTCAAGGCTACAGAAAACCTCTTAGCATTGCCTTTTTTAGCAAGCTTTCTTGAAGCAGAGGTTTTCAAGTACTGAGCATGTAGGCTGTGTCCCACATATAAAGCTCACAGTTTGAATTAGGGCTGCAACTAACGATTATTTTCATATTTGATTAGTTGGCCGATTATTTTTCCGATTAATCGGATTTAAAAAATATAATAAATACCATCCTTAATGTAAAATAAAATACACAAATGCAGTGTTACAAACATAAAGTTTACGTCAGAATAAAACGGCATGCACATTTTTTTTTCCCCCTCTGCCCTCTTTGCCTGTGCACAATGAGAGGTTATGGAGATGAGGAGGGGGAGGAGAAGACCGTTGTGTTCTTTGTAACACATCAGTAATAAAGTACCCAGGGCTGACACCGCATGCTTAAGAATTTAGAGCGGTGTCGTCATTGCAAAGTGGAATGTAGGAGCGCACTATATTTCTGGCATATCAACATGGGGAAATGTGTATGAATTCCAAAGATATACTAAATCTTGCAGGAATACTGTTTGAATACATGCTTTCAAGTAAAACAATAACCATGTGGACATGAATGAATGTGTGCGTTTTAGTTAGATTGGCATATACATCGATCAGCCATAACCTTATGAGCACCCGCCTAAAATTGAATAGGTCCCCCTTTTGCCGCCAAAACAGCCCAGACACATCGAGGCATGAACTCCACTAGACCCCTGATGGTGTGCTGTGGTATCTGGCACCAAGCTGTCACCAGCAGATCTTTTAGAACCTGTAAGCTGCGAGGTGGCTGGGGCCTCCATGGATTGGACTTGTTTTTCCAGAGCATCCCACAGATGCTCAATTGGATTGGGATCTGTCGAAAGTAGAGGCCAAATTATCAACTCAAACTCATTGTTGTGTCCCTCAAACCCTTCTTGAACCACTTTTGCAGTGTGGCAGGGTGTATTATCTTGATGAAAGAGGCCACTACCATCAAGGAATACCGTTTCCATGAAGGGGTGTACTTGGTCAGCAACGATGTTTCGGGAAGTTGGTGGTACATGTCAAAGTAACAATAAGCTCTTCCCTGTTGATTGGTCTAGTTTTGTATATAGAGGGAGAAATACAACATTGCCTCGCTGTTTTGTGGATTACATAATTGTATCACAAATATAAATGAGTAGAATAAGTGTTATTTAATACTGTTGTGTAACACTTTTAACAATTCATAGGTTCACTTTTTGTGCCTGGATCAAATTTGTCCTTCCCTGTTTATTACTGAACTCCAGCTGGATATAAAGGAAAATAATCAGTGCAGCTCTGTATTCATTATTGCATCATAAAATCATAAAAATTTTTTTTTTAAATGTAAGCAGCGTAAATACATGAATCTGACCAGTGTCGGCCTTTTCCAGTCTCTGTACAGCCTAACTCAGACTGGAAGAGGGAGAAGCAGCACAAGAAGCATTTCAACTGTGTTGCAGTACAATGATCATGCCTATAGGAGAAGAGAGCAGACTGACAGAGAGATGAGCTCATCTGTGTGCTGCTTCTCCTTTAACATATTACTGATCTTGGTGCAATGGCCTGTATCTGTATTTGGATGGCAAGTAGCATGTGACTAATGAGTCTCACTTTCAGTTTGTCAGATTTCCTTTGTACCAAATTTAGCGTTACCTATTTCATAAAGTCACGTCTTTCTGCTAAAAAATACTGAATCTTTTATGGGTTTACGGAAATAAATGTTATCCCATGAAAGAGTCATTCTAGCTTACCATATGTTTCTTCATTTTCCAGGGCTCCTTAAGATGGACACAAACTGAGTAGCTTAATTGAGGCATAATTCATACGAAGACCTGAAATGGGGAAAATTGACATTTTGTCTGTTACAAAAAGTACATTTTATGAGTCTCTGTGGTTGGTGAAACGTTCAAAGCAGGGCGCTCTGCTGTTACTGATGCTGCTTCTTCTGGTGTGCAGAGCCCAATCTTAGAGCAGAACTCCCAAATAATTTTTTCCCCATTTACCTTATGATGTTTTTTTTCTTAAATGTAATATACTTACAAGATCAATGGATCCAGAGTTGTCCTCTTCTCTCTTGTTACACTTCCTGTCCTGTGCCGCCATCTTCCTTGTTTACTCATGCGCAGACAAAGACACGGCACCAGATCTCTGTCTGTACATATACAAGATCTAGCACTGGGTCTGTTCCAATCCAAGCAGCCTGCTGCCTGCTTGGATATGTGAGGTCGGTATCCCAGGAGGCTACAGGAGAACAAAACGTCCTTCCCATCTAGGCAAGGATGGAGTTGGGAAGCAGAAAAAAAATATTTTTAGCTTCTTTCAAAAGTGTAGGGGCTGGGGTGAAAGATTTGAGCCTTCGGTCAGTATCTGATCATAACCATTTGTTTACAACCTGCCTGGCTACTCATGTTTTTGGATCAGTTACCCATGAAGATTTTAACTGTCCTTGGTTTCTGCCTTTGCCTGCTTGTCTCCCTCTACTTTTGTCTGCTGCCTATTCTGACTCTATTCCTGCTTTGCAATTTGCCACTGTGTTTTGATTTGGCCTGTACTGTCGACTGTCACCCTCCAGTGACACATACGATCAATTGCATCCCATGACCACAATACATCTGATTCAATCAGCACCCACTAGGACCAATCCTGCAATTTGGCCTAAGCTTACTATGACACATATGCAGTTAATACTACTTTGCTCTGTAATAATTGCAAGATTAGTGCACACTCAGAGATGTTTTCTTTATATTACTCTATATTAGACTACAAAGGAGTTGGTGGAAAAACCTTCCTCTTCACCTCTCAACAGGAGCCCTACCCGATCCCGTCCTCTCCTGACCATTGCAGGTGACACTAATCTGGCTGTGGACAGTCACTCTTGTCTCTTCATATTCACAATAAAAAGATAAAATAAAAAAGTTGGGGAAACCAAGTTAAATGTATGCCATATAATTAAGAAAAAAGCAAAAGCCAAAGAGCAATGTATTTATAATGATTCTTTTAACAGATATATATCCCAACTTTCCTAATCTACACTTCATTAAAGCTACTACAATGTTCTGTTAAAACTTTTTAAAACTGAATTCCCTATGCAGGTCATTTGTATATGTATTCCAATGTTCCTATCAGCCAGGTCCATCTGCTTCAGCATTAAAATCTGATCAGTCTTTATATATTCATCCATAAACCTGTTATGGCTTCCAAGAGCCCCATCATACAAGTAATTAGAGTCAATTAACCAAATTAGAATCACCTATTAGAAACATTCAATTCCATTTTTATTCGATATTGGATTTGACTTCTTTTACCACTTAATGATTTGAAGCTCCAAGGCTGTTTTATGAGAAATATTTTTCTTTTCTTTTTCCTTCCCATTTTAAATTATTAACGCTTAAATGTGTCATCTGTTTAATTCCGGTAAAGAGGGAGGTTTCAGGGCTGCAGGCAATTGCAGTAGGCTTTTCATGCTGATTAGAAGGAAGTGTTTTAATGCTGATTTAAAGGCTTTGTGACATGGCTCTCATTTAGAACTCTGGCACAGGTGAAAGCATACAGTTTATTGCATGTCCAAGTGACAAGACTGAAGCTTCAGAAGGATTGCTTGCAGATCAGGAGTCACGGATGTCTTAAAAGCAGCAGATGCCTACTGCTACAGCCATGCCAGGTCCATGCTACTATGTGTTGTATTATGTTCGTAGTCGAGGGAAAGTGAGTTTATACTGTAGATAAGCCATTCTCAACCACGGTTCCATGGAGCTCTAGGGTTTCTCCAGAGTTTTAGGTGCCCCTTCAACTGAGGCTGATTGACCTTCCATTTGATGGTGCATGCATAGTTCCAGGGCAACGCTACTTGGTAAAGCCAGCAGCATGACACCAATTATCTTTCTAACGGTCTGGAAGGGTGGCAATCTTACCACCACTATAAAGGGTGCATTCGTTCTACTGATAACAATTAACTGATTTATGTAAGGGTTCCGCGTGGCTTGAAAACTATTCTGAGGGTTCCTCTGGAACCTCGAAGTGGGGCTACTCCTGCACTGCAAGGTTTAACTGCTCATTTTGGTCTAGGGAGGTAAAAAAACAGCACCAACAACCAGGCCATGTTCAAAATCTCTTAAATCCCCTTTCTTCCCCTTTCTGATGCTCAGTTTGAACTTCAGCAAATCGCCTTCACCACGTCTAGATGCCTAAAAGCATTGAGTTGCTGCCATGTGATTGGCTGATTAGCAATTTGTGTCACCAAGCAATTGAACAGGTGTACCTAATAAAGAAGCCGGTGAGTGTAGGTTTCCTTACTGTCTGTAAAGCTGGCCATACAGCCATCCTTCTCCTTTGAGAAAACTGATATGTAACCTACTACAAAAATAGCATTGTTAATATCATAACAATATGTAGAAGGGTGAGGCTACATCCTTTGTTTAAAGTAAGATGATTTTAAAGAATATTTTTTAAATATGTTAAAATAAAGTTTGTTATATTTTATATAAACATCACTTTGTGATCCTTGGGGTACCTAAAAAGTCTGGGTTTATTTTTTCTGTTTTCCATTGTTAATTATGGGGATGTGGTATTCCTCCTTTTTTTATGCACACATATATGTATGATGATAGTCCTATAATGCTTATTATAAGATTCCATATCCTTACAGTCTGTAAAGCTGCCCATACAGCCATCCTCCTCTTTCAATTTTATTTTCATCACTACGGTGGAAATTGATATTTTGACCCCATTAACCAAATTCTCACCATGTATAACCAGACTTTAGTCTCCTTTTAGTTATTACATGTGTCCTGAATGCTGATATTATGTTGCCCTCATCTTCATTCCTGAGTGTTTAGCAGCACAGACGACCACGCTAATTGTGATGTGGCCTCTCACCTACAGGCGGTGTGTTAGTATTGATGCCATACCTCCTAACTGTCCCTAATTGGGAACCCGATTCCTCTGTCCCTCTTTCCTGATCAGTTGGCCCTTTTTTTGGGCCTAATGTACAGATATCTTTGAAAAGGTTCTATTACCAAAAGTGTTATTCTGCTCCAAAACCTGTTTTTTTCTTCTTTCTCTTCATTATCTTTTTTGATATTTTGAAAAGGCAGTATAAAGGAAAAGTATAATTTTTGGGATAAAAATTCCCAATGGTCTACATAACTGGGGACTTGGGGGGTGTTTATTGCCTAAGTACATTATCCTGAAAGGTGTCCCCTTTCTCATCTTAGAAAGAGGTATGTTGGTGCTATGTGTTTGTATGCATGTGACTTTTTTTGTAGCTTTAGGACAGCTGATGGATAGGTAGAAGGGTATTGGTAAAAATATCAAGTTTGATATTTCCCTAGTACGGGGTAGGCAACCTTGGCTCTCCAGCTGTGCTGAAACTACAAATGCCATAAGGCATTGCAAGCCAAAGGCATGACTCCCAGAGGCAGAAGCATGATGGGATTTGTAGTTTCAGCACAGCTGGAGAGCCAAGGTTGCCTACCCCTGCCCTAGTATGTCAATCAGCCTATATGTCCTTTTGAAGATGATTTGCTAATCAACAAAAGCACTTTTTAACCGTTTGAAAAAAGATGGCATACACTGAAATTTCCCTTTAACTGATCTTCTCGCTGCGTAATGTTGTTATAATGCCAACAAAGGAGAAAACCAATGGAAGACAGAGGACTGAAGTCTGCTAGTATGCAAATGTTGTAATAAAGCACAATACTACTTACTGACTGCGGAGTGCACAAAGTGCTAACTGACAGCTTAATGTGTCGTTAGCTTTGGTGCTATGGCTGGCTGGCTCGCTAATGCATAGTGAGACCCACTAATCACACAATAGGCTCACATGGCAGGAAACCTGCTGGGCGTTAGTACAGAGGCATTTGCAAAGCAGAGTTAATTTTGACAGCAAATTTCAATCTAGTCTTAGTTTTATTCTTGTGACTAAAATGCCATTTTAGTTTTATTCGTATTTTAGTCATCTAAATAGTTTTAGTCTCATTTTAGTCGACTAAATCTAATGTCGACTAAATAAATCTAAATCTTGGGGCACCCCAGTCTAAAATGTAAAAACCGTAAATATGAAAAATGACGTTTGTTCCCTCCAAAATCCATACCAGATCCTTATCAAAGATAAGGGGCCAGGTATGGTTTTTAAGGGGCAATCCCAAGCATAATGCAAAAAAAAGTGTGGTTCACATTCTGCTTCGCATGAGAGTTCCCCCCTTCACATCAGAAGTACTTTTCTCATTCGTGGCATGATGATGTGAACATTTTGAGGCATCCCAGCGTAAGCCTGAAGGCACCCCAGTGTGCCATGGCACCTTAGTTGATCAAAGCTGGTATAAAATGTTATTAGAATGATATGCAATACAGGAAATGCCAAATGTGGATAACAAAGGGGTGCATTATAAAATTAGAAATCTAATATTTTCTGCTACATGCAATGTAATAATTGAATATGTTTCCTAATCTTCTCTATTTGTTGACATATGTTTAAAGTCTTTCCAGTAGACATCTAAATTCCCCACCAGTCACCCCATCCTCACTCACAGTCAAGGCCCCCTTGATCTCTGACCTTCGCTCCACTAGACTATTGATTTATGCCAATAATCTGAACCATGATCCAATTCTGCTGTGATATTTGTACACTGCACTTAGCCTGGGCCTCCAAAAAATGAAAACATAGCACAAGGGCTGCCAGCAGCAGCATCAGGATAATATCAACCTGGAAGTCTTGCCAGCGACTGAGGGATGACTTCATCGCCTGTCACTAATGAGTGAGGGATATTTATAAAATGTTTTGCCATTCAATTACTTTTGTGAGGGTGCTTGTAAAATATCCAAATGTCTGTTCAAGTGATTTGTGAAAACTAAAAAATGGTTTATTCATTTTTGAAACATGTTCTATCTAGTGCTTTTAATGTATGGGTTGCAGCTCTGTCTTTTTAGGCTGTATCTTAAACTGAACTCCAGGCAGATATAAAGGACACAAATGAATGCAGCTCTGCAATCATTGATACATCATTACATTTATTTTTTAGGACTTATTCCCACAGACGCAAATACAGGTGTCTGGGCATACAGCGTAAAATAAGCTTGTGTTTGTGGAACCCAGGAGCTCCAGCTGCAGTGTTTTCCTATGGACACAATACAATGTGTACGGTTATATGCATGTAAATGCAGGTATCTGCTTTTTTCCATATACAGCATATTGTGCCAATGCTATCGTATGGAAATTAAAACACAGCAACTGTAGCTCCCAGGCACTACAAATACCGGTGTAGTTTAAGAGGTGTGACCATACACCTGTATTTGTGTCCATGTCAATGAGCCCTTAAATACAAACAATGTAAGTTCGTAAACAATGTAAGTATCTGAATTTCACCTGGTATCAGCCTCTTGCAGGCCCTATAGAGCAGGACTGGAGTGTAAGAGGAAGAACCAGCAGAATAATCCGTTCGTGTGCTGAGAAGAAGCATGCTGATAGGAGGAGAAAGTAGAGTGAAGCAGAGATGAGCAGGGGCGGGTCCGAGATATACGAAGTTGGTTGAATGATGTTGTCCATCAGACTGAGGACATCTAGTGGCAGCAAAAAAGTACTGCGTGGAAAATCTCTGGAGAGGAAAAAGTTTGAAAAACTGTATTTTCTGGGGAACAAAAATGTAACATTTTTTTTTACAATACACAGTGCTTTAACAAACAATTTCCAGCTAGGGGTTAGTTCTGAAGAGATTGTATACACAATTAAAATGTGTGGTTTTACATGGTAGCAAGCTCATTAAAATGCCTAGAAATTGGGAGTATGTAGAAGCCTTTAAAAGCACTTTAATAAGTGACAAATGGTAGTACAGCGTACATCTATAATGTGCAAAGTGCAGCAAACTACTTTACATAAAAAAGGGATCGACACTCTTAAAAACTGGACTAGCACTCCAAATTGTAATACCAGCACTTTATTATACAATTATTAAAGCCCAGATTGGTGGGCAAATCTAAATCTTTAGTATACTTACCTTTTTTCCAGGTGTCTTCTGGCCAGTTATGTGACACGCAGGATCCACTTTCTCCTCTCTTCTTGTCCGGCGATAGGCAGTCCTCAGTGATGCAGATGCATTGTTATACTGTAGGTGCCTAATTTACTGTTGTATAAATATTTCAGTTTGGGCACTATAAGCAGTAGGTCATTTTGGGAAAAGCAGATGAAGATAGCCAGTAAAGCATGACAAGGAACCAGGAGCTCCAGCAGCTAGCTGCAACGAAGAAATATGAAATATTTTCGTATATATTTGACTTTTTTTTTCCGTCTAGACTATAAAGAATAAAGAAAATATATATAAAACCATTATCCATGAAACTAATATGGATGAATACTGAATTATCTAATATATTTCTTGTTGGTCTGAATGCATACCACAGCACACAAAGTGCAGCTTGTGGTACACATTCTGCAAGGATTGTTGACACTGTCATGGCGCAAGTGCTCATAAATGCAGTGGCAACCAGTATATACATCTCCATTGGAGCAGTGGCAACCAGTGCAGACGTTTCTATTGGAGCAGTGGCAACCAGTGCAGACGTTTCCGTTGGTGTAAAGGTGGCTAGTGCAGAAGTGCCTGATGGTGAGTGGTTATAATATCGGTATAGAGTCGGTGCAGTAGCAGTAACTAGAGAAGAATGCCTCTGTGATACAGTGACATGTGCAGAGGTGTGCATCAATGCAGTGATGATAAGTGGATGTGTGCAACGGTGAAGTAATTGCGAATGTGGAAGTGCACGGCGGTGCAGTAAAAGCAAGTGAAGTAGTACACTCAGGACCGGATTTACTCTCTCTGCTGCCCCAAGGCCAGGTTCCTCAATGCACCCTCCAACCCCCCCAATGGAGAATGGCAGACCTGCAGGCTGCATACAAGTTATCCTGGCGGCATAGCCGAGAACAGTTGTACAAAACAAGCAGTGGCTTCCCCTTTGTACATTTAGCTCTGCTTGCCCAAAGCAGGGCTAAATGTAGAAAACTACCCGCGCCTGGCGCCCGTAACTGCATGTCCCAGGTGTCGGGAGATAGGAATTCTCCTGACACCTGGGACACCCCTGCTGCCCCTCTACTCCCTGCTGTCCCAAGGCTGGGCCTTGGTTGGCCTTGTGGGAAACCCAGCCCTGAGTACACACCAGTGCAGTGTTGGTGTTAGTTGGTGCAGCTGTGTCAATGTTTTACAAGCGTTTTCCCCCCACAAAATTGGGTCTAAAAGGCATTACATCATCCCAGCCCAAAAACAATATAGACATTGTTGGGTGGATCACTCCACTTGAACACTGACTGGACTGGACAGGACTGCTGACAGGAAATTTCCTGCGCCTTGTGACTCATGGCTGCTAAGTGTCTGTGAGCCCAAACACCTGCTGGCATTCAGTATGAATCCACAAAGTGATGAGGAAAAGCTACAAAGGAACTATTGGATAGAAAGTTTGAGTTGTTAAAAGTGGTTTGCCTTTCATTCTTGTGCATTGTGCATTAGTGTGTCACAAAACCATCTCCTAGCCACTTACAATAAACTGAAATTGAATGGCTGCTAATTGAACTTTGCTCTTTCTCATTGCACTTTAAGGTATTTTTCGAGGTAAAACATAACAGAATAATGTCTCTTTAGCAGGATATACAATTACAATAATAGAGAAAGACTTGCTTATATTTTCTGGCTGGGCAACATCCACCTCTACTCCCTCTCAAGCAGTTAACCAGCCTTGGAAAGAGCTCCATTTGACTCCATCTGCTCATATCATTTGTCCAAGATTAAAATCCAAATAATGCTATTAAATATGTATAGAAACATAACGGTCAATGAGGCCATACATCTTTAATAGACTGTTGTATTTCAAGTGTGGCGTTCAGAAGTGCAGAGTTCTCCTCTTCTGAGGCTGCAAGGTAGAATAAGGCTTGGACAGCCTATGGCTTTTGCATTATGTCTGAGAATGGGGAAAAAAATCACACAATTTCACACATCCTCTCGGCTTGCTCTTTTGTATTTACTCTGTTTGGTACAAAAAGAGTTCAGTCCTGCTGCAAGGAAGCAATGGTTGTTGCCCTTTCTTTACTCTGATACCTCTGATGCGGGTTTTAAAGATACTGAGAATGTT
>NW_017306280.1:165799-216928 GCF_000935625.1 Nanorana parkeri | reverse complement strand
TGACATATTACATATTAAGTAGACCAGTTACTTTTTAATAGCTAATGCAAGGTGAGTTGACAACAAAGATACAGTGGGTTTATTGTAGAGTTTTTCCTTTAGGCTTTCATGCATTTATGTTATAAGTGATACTAAAGCCAATGATTTAAAGCAGACCTTTACCCCCTTTTACTAACAATCACAGCAGCATGCAGCTCTGCATGCTGATTTAAAATCCTCTCACGTTCATTAGTTAAACTTGTTTTTCATTTACATACAAATAGAGTTCATCTACCAAGTGTTGCATCCTAGGAAGGTTACATCAGCAGAGCGTTGCTGGGAAATCTCATCTGTAATCTCACATGATCTCAGGGAAAGGCAGTTTCCTCCCCTCAGATGATGTGGATGGTCACATGTCCTAGTCACATGTGCCAGAGTCCCAGGAAGTAAAAGGAGAGCTAGTAATCTTCCCTTAGTTAACATGGCCACTGTTAGAAGATTGGGGAAGAGAAGAGAAAAAAGGTATGCAAAGAATACAAAGCGGGCATTTATCTAGAAGTGTGTGTGTGTAGATTGTCATTACTAAGCATTTCTAAAGGTGTATTTGTTATTTTAAAGATATGAGTAAAGGTCCGCTTTAAGCTATTTTAAATGCTGATTAAATCACTCACAATGGATGCTGCTTCTTCAGGATTAAAAGTTGCAAGTTGTTGAAAGTGATGGGCAGACAGAAGGCAGCACTCACTACATAAAAGGGATTTTTTAAATAAGCTTTGATTGCATTATCAAAAACAACTCTAGTATGTATTCCTATTCATATGCTGATGTTCTAACAGGATAGGATATACTGTGACTTTAGAATTCCTTTAAATCAAAAACACCCCCCCAACCTGCTGACTGATGGAACAGCATGTTTTCTCCTCCTGTCATCATGCTCTCTGTCAACTGATGTGCAGAAGAGCTAGATTGGTTCCTAATACCGTCCCTCCCTTTCTCAGTCTTTGAGCAGCTGTGCTGGAGATTACTAAAGGCTGATATCAGGACAAACCAAGATGCTTTAGTTGCACTTAAAAATACATTTAGGGCCCATTCACACCAGATGTTGCGCTAACTGCATAATATCCGGTGTGCGGTGCCCCGGTACAGTGCCGAAGCGCTGATACCGTCACATAGCACTGTGTACTTTTTTTTGTTAGAACTTTATTGAAATGAACAAGTGACATTTTAATCAGTTCTACGGGCACAGCGGGGTGGTTGTACGCATCGCATCCCGCTGCATTAAAAAAAGTACAGCATGTCATACCTTTTTCAGTACCATGCACCCCCAAAATAGCTTGGAGGAGTAGAGTGCTGCCAAGAATAGGCTGCAGCTCTTGGACTGGGTCGCCTACTGAGCTGAGGTATATAAAAAGGTAGACCTACAATAGGGAGGCTGCAGGGAGTGGGGCTGTTGGGATTTAGTTATTGAAAGATATAAATAAACTTTTAATGGCATTTGGGACGAGGCCAGTAAGCTTTGAGATGTTATTTTTGCCATTCAGTTTAGACTCGACTCATAAATTAGCATTGAGGGAAGCAATAAAGCACAATCGGAGTGCCGTACTTAAAAGCAGGAAGCTCCCCCTTATATGTAATGAAAAATATGGCTGTCTACATGCACTTATGACCTATACATAGAAAAAATTTGTTTTTTTTAAAGCATAAACCCTCTTATGACCAAAGCTCTCCCATACTTAGATGCCCTGGCCAAATATAGCAGTGTCAGTTAACTTGACAATAACTCTGATTTAGTTTGCATGGCTAAATATGTTCTAATATATTTTTAAGGACAAATAAGGTCAATAGTTGGCATTAACAAAAACCCTGCTGTTTTTTTCCCCCTACAATTACAGTGGCAATTAATACCGATGGCACTGCAGATGGTGGCAGTGTTCATCTGCACACTGAAGGCTTCTATTTTATAGAAGCCTGCATGTCATCACTATGTCATAGCCAAAAAATGGTCACATGATGAGGAACCACTCTGATTGGTTCCCGATCTCAAGCTGGGACCTGAGCTGTCAGTGACAGTCGTGATTGAGAGCTAGGAGCCGCACAAACTGCTTGCAGCTGGATCTCTAAGGTGGGGGGGGCATTTATAACCTTATTCCCATTACAGCACATCATGCTGAGTAACGTTAATTGATTAAATGCAGGAGGGGCTGGGAGGACAACACAGCTTATAGTGAAGTGCTCTCCAGGCATGGGCAGCCCTTACAGTATTATTGGCATGGCTTAACATCCTAAAAAATCCTCTTGCCTACCTGATATTGTCTTCTTTAAAATGCTAGGCGCAGTGTAATTTTATTTTATTTTGATTTATTTATATGATTTTGATCACAAGCTAACAGGCTACCATTTCTAAGCAATACATTGTTGTGTTTTACATACTGACATGATGTGATATTTTAAATTCTGAGTTGGTAACTGAAGTTCCCTCTCCAAGATGATAGTAGCCTTATTTCTCCTTTAGCACTCCCAGAGGCTGGTGAAAAGATGGCTCGTCAACATGTTCTTATGCTAATTGCTGAGCTCATTATGGTTAATGTCAGTTTTACTGGAGGTAATTCAAAGTGAGCTTGTTCAACAATTCTGAGGGTAGCAAAGTCTTATTTACATAGAAAACTAATCAGAGACTTCACTGTAATGACTTTAACGTACACGGGGCCTCCTCTCACCTCTGGATGAAGTGTTTCATAATTTGTGTCTATAAAGACAGAACACAATTAGAATTGGAACACTATGCTGAAGGACATGGAACAGAAATTGGCTTACTTCAAAGGCACATACGAACATACTGTGCATCCATCTAAAGTTGAAGCAAAGGCACATACATTTTGTGTAGACTTTAACATCTCCATTCCCAATAGTTTAAAGCTCAATGCCATGCCCCCCCACCTCCAACTAATCGCTGAGTTATTTTCAATTAAAAATATCAATGCCTCATTTATTTACCTACATCTGTGGTCACACAATGCACTGGGTCATATGACTTTTATCTTTTTCACTGCAGAAGAGAAGGGTCTATTTTGGAGTTCAAATCACTTCCTGTGTGATGTGGGCATTTCCTGTTGGCTTTCCAGTGGTAGGGTCCTCTCAGGTTCCATAAGACTGCAGCGTTGCATTGACATCATAAAGAGTTGACTAGGCACAGACACGGAGGGTGGGTATGACTAAGGCTTTGGTAGATAAAGTGCTGAGCTTTTAATCCACCTTTCCTATCAGTTGAAGTTTACACCTACACAATGAGGTACTTCACCAACTGCAAAAAAATGAGAGGGTGGGTCTGTGGAACTTGCTAAGATTTTGGCCATGCACTAACTGAAGTGATGATATTGTCAAGAATTAAATTGTATGGATAGCCAGACACTTTTTCTGTGAAGGAATAAAACCCCTAATTGTTTATATTTTGCTACCTGCGTCATGTTGGTAAGATTTCTCTTAACTTCCTGTCCTGGAGACGCAATAGGAAAAGAGGATAAATTTCTACAAAGTGAGGAGAAATACCTTCTCAGACAGTGGTCACCAGAACAGGGGGACTCCAATGAAAGTTTTCATCACCTCTGCTTCTGGTGAGAGATATAAAATGTTAGATTTCCTAGTGATGGAAGTCACTAGGAAAAGAAGATAAGCTAAATCTTCCCTCTTGGGACACAGATAGCAGTATTACCTGGAGAGGGACTTTGAGCCTTCACTACTCCAAAAAAGTATAGATACACGCTAGATAAAATATACATTATTAGAAGTATATTGTCTTAATAATGTACAGAATAAGATGTATTGCATAGAGGGCTCCAAGTCAGGGCGGTCCCTATAATGAGACACCATGAGCCTGTTGCCTCAGACAGCATCTCTTTGGTTCATGTATGGGGGGGGGGGGCAAAGGCAGAGCGGAATGGCTGCTCTGCTGCATAATGTTTGCAGTATGTCTGCTGCCCCCTTTCCAGCCAGAGCGTCCCAGGTTGCTAAGAGCCAGGCACGGAGATGTGTAAGGGCCATACACCTCTTCCTGCCCAGTTTATAGCACCTTGGGATGCTGTGGCTAGCATTCTGCCCAGTTCTTGGCAACCAGTGATGCCATTGGTTGCCAGAAGCTGAGCGGGAAGCTCTGGCCGGTGTCCTGCCGAGATTCATTTGTTGTTGTTTTTTTAGGTTCTTGTCAGTTTCACTTAGACAGATTAAGCATGCACTTGGCATGCACCACCAGCAGCCCTCCCAACCGCCTCAGGTGGCGATAAAGCTAGGGACAGCCCTGTTCCTAATACAAATGGCCCTCGCATTGAGGAAAGAAGTAGGCCCTTCTTGGAGGTATAAAGGTTAAGTTAAGTGTATTGATGAATTGATTTGGAGCGTCAATAATGTATAGTAATGGACTGCTAACTGAATCGATTAGCGTCTCACATATTGCTGTCTGCAGCTTAATGGTAAAATTCTCAACCCATTCCAAAAAAACGAAAAATCCTTGTTGGTTACAGGAAAAGAAGCAAGTGCACAAATATAGTATAATACCAATATTCATTTAAATCTAAAAGTGACAGGGTGGTGTAGTAAACATTTTTGGGATGTCTGAAGTAAATAGACAAATCATTGTCTAAATTTGGTATAGAATTGGTGAGGTGAGCATTCGGTATCTTTGCTACATGTGAGAACTCGGTGTCTTCCTTTTATTATGATGGAGTGGCTTTAAAGTCCAATCCAAGCCAAAACATATTTGGTAGACATGTGCGATTCGTTTTGTTCCGAATCGAAATTCGGACGAATTTTCGGAAATTCGGACATTCGGATGTATCCGAATTTTGAATTACAGATATAACGAATGCAAACGAATCCGAATTTCCGTTTCCGAAATTCGGTAGCGGTAGTTTGTTTGAACGTTCGTTTCGTTTTCGTTTCTTATTCGTTATTTATTCGTTTCGTTCGTTGGAGCAAAGTGACATTAGAGGAGAAAACATTTTTCCCCCTCAAATGTCACTTTGCTGCAAATAAACGAAACGAAAGGGAAACCAAAACGAAATGAACGTTCGAACGAACTACCGCTACTGAATTTCGTCCGAATCCGAATTCCGAATCCGAATTGACTTTCACACCCGAATCCCGAAAAACGAAATAACACAAATCCGAATTTAAAACGAAACGAAACAAATTTTTTGGCAGTGCACATGTCTAGTATTTGGGTTTTGGATAGAATAGAAAATGGTTAGAGTTTCTGTCAGAGTTTATTTGCTGTCTGTGAATCAATAGATGAGGCTTCTCTTCTCTTCCTGTTTTGTCTGACACCTGTCACCTAGACAGGATGTGAGAGAAAATATCACCCAAACAGCAGTTAAATCTTTACAGAGGTTCTACTCTTTTCACACCCAACTAGAAAATGTGTTTTGATTGCTGCCCTTTGTATCTGTTGAAGGAGGAGGATTTCCTTTTATTTGCTACACCCATCAAATAGGCAGAAAATGGGAAGATGTTCCCTCACATCCTGTTCTTTCTCACACCAATAAAGTTGACAGAAAGTAGGTAAGAGATGTCCCAAATAGGGATTTTTATCAACAACTAAGCCTTCAAAATCAAATTACCTTGATCTCAAAAATGAACGAACTGCATAGTTGCTATGCAACTGCACCAGCAGTCCTATGTGGTCATCGCTGCATTATAGTTTCCACCCATGCCTATCCGCTTGCTCAGATGTTGATTCATAATACTAATCCTTTGACGTTGTCAATGTATTATATGCACGAGAAACTAAAAAAGTGCTGCCATAGAAACCAGAGCAGTTCAAAAGTGAAAAACGAAATGCAAAGGTTACGTTTGGTCTATTTCATGTATAATTTCCTAATTGCCCATCAAAGTAGCTTGGCGCATGTATAAATCTTGAAGTTTTGCTTTAGAATAGAGTCATCGAAGCAACGTGGTTAACCATAGCGGAAACTGTTCATTTCCTTGCAAGCGTAATCTTTTATTTTTCTTCAGAAACAAAACTTTATCATTTCTAGAATGTCTACACGCTCTTAATTAAACGATGTTCTTGAGGCATGTTTGAGGCTAATTTATACAATAAATGAGGTGGGATTGTTAACTTATTTATTTATATACAGAAGTGCTGTGCCTTGGTTTAATTAGGAGAGATAACAGCATGTAAGACAATTAGCTGTGGATGTAAAATATAAAAGCTGTTAACATCCTGGACAAGTTTGATAATTTGACAGCAATTATTTAAATTGTAGCCACCTTCAAAATGTTAGGAAAGCAAACTGACCCAATGAAAAGGGGACAAAAGCTGTCAAATTGTGATTCTAATAATGCTTCTCTAACCACATTGAAATAACAATTAGTGTGTTATTCCACTTACTTTCCAAATAATATCAGATTCCCTTCACATCTATGTGTATGCAGTGATGCTTTTCCTTGCAGGAATGGTAGGAATGAGTGAACTTGCCTAGTTTTGGTTTGCAATCTTGCTCATAGTAAATTTTGCAGTGAACCCTATTGATGTCAATGTGGAGGCAAATCTAATTAAATAATGGCCATTTGTAGGTCTAATGTGCAAGATATTGTCAAAAAAGGCATAAGCAGCCAGCCAGGTACTGTCATGGGGAACCTGTACCAATGCCAAAATGAAAGCACAATATAGCACATATCTCTCCCTAGACAGAATTGTCAGCTCTTCCTAACAGATACAATACGCACTGACAAAATGGCCACTGTAAGACCAACCTTTAATAAAAAGTGGGCTGGGCTGGCTATCGATTTCTTCATAATATAAGCATTTGTGACCCAGTTGACCAGGAGCAAAGGCTTTGCACTGCATTATGGGTTGTTCTTTATTTCTGGCCGCAAACCTGCAAAGTTTTCAGCCAAACGTTTATGATTTGCGATCCTCTGGGATTCGCTGCAAACTATGGGGGTGGTGAAGCAGCAACTTATCCCCAGTGAATAGGGGCTTAAGGATATTTGACATTATTGTAAATTTAAAAGGTACCTGTACGCGTTTAATCCTGTGAAAAAGGACGATAGTGGAGATAGACATTGGTGTGTTCAGGGCAAAGTGACAAGTCCTGTTTAACCCCAATCCATTTATACTTGCCTGCAAAGCATTCCCTTGCCGCACCTTATTTTGTTGTTGCCCATGCAAAATATGCGGTGCGCTCCTATGATGCAGTGCTCAGGCCTAGCAATCGGCAGTTAGGCCCAAATAAATCATCTAGGAAGTGCACTGCATATTTTGCAGTCACATGATAGGGAGGGGTGTTATCACCCAATTTAATCATTGACATCAGGTATATTGGCTATGACAGGAGTAGTGGTAGGTTTCTGTGAAAGTAAGTATAAAGTGATCAGGTGTTGGGCCCTAAAAAGACCCTATCACTTTGCCTTGAATAGGCAAGGTGACGGGGAATTTTTAAGGCCTACTCTAGTCTTGTGTACCCCCAAAATGCTTTTCTTCTGACAATAAAACTTCAATCTCACGTCAAACTCCTGCTTAAGGTAAGCTCCTTACATCACCCATTCAATATACTTTAAATTACTTGGCACTATTGTCAATATGAAAGGTAAGCAAAGAGGATAATTGAACAATAATGAAAGTAAGCAGGAAAGAGGTTTGTTTAACTCCTTATCCATCAATCACTAGTGGCCCTTGATGTTCATTTTAGCCTTGGTTCACCCTGTGACCCTGACTTTTTACATGGAGGCAATAGAGTGCAAATGTTGCCTCAGGACGGTGACATTTTTATGACTGTGCCTTTGAGGGTTGAAAATGTAGTTTTGAATTAAATATGGGGGCAACATTTTATAGCAACATTGTTTCTATTATATACATGCAGTACAAACATTCATTCATTTATCTTCCACATGCATTTTACAATAGTCATGTGTAAAAAGCCTAAGCCAAGGAAAGTAAGGCAAACCATGAAGATATATTTTGAACAGAGTGTATTATGTTATGTTATGCTGTACAGGCTTTTGAAGCATCCAATAGACCCAATGTTAACATTCTGCTAAGTTGCTTGCCCACAAAGTCCCAAATATACCTTTGAGAGTCAATAGAATATTCTAATGAACATATTATTTCATGTCAAGTTTCCTTTTCACCTAAATTTTTTTCTGAAACACTTAAAACTCTAGGTCTAAAAACGTCTATTAAATATATACCTCAGTAGCCACAAAGAATATAAATCAACTTTGTGTGCTGAATACATATGCCTTCTGCATTTGCCTGTCCCAGAGTCCAGCTTTAAAATTGGTCCACCAAAGCACACCTTAAAGTTCTAGAATCTTAATTTTAAAAATTAAACTTTCCAGATGTGAGAAATTTATTTATAGTCAAGTTTCCTCTATTAGCAAGAGAATATTTTCTCTATGAGAACCCAATCTTCATATTCTGATAATCTAAAAATTCTCATGACTGTATTATTTCATATCAAGTTTCCTCTCCTTCCCATAACATTTTCCTGGAAAAATTTAAATTGGGCCACAAAGCACATCATAACTTTCTTCTTTGTTTTATTGGTAAATTTCCACAGATGTCATCATTATTTATGAGAATAATATCCTCCATGAGCGTGCCCTCCTACTGCCACTTAACTATTTTGGAAGAAATTGATATTGCTCTGGGTTATGGGGTTATTGATTTCATATCCAACAATTCCATTAAGAAAATTGCGTTAAAAAAAAGGATGGTTTCATGGACTTTGATGTTGAATAGTGCATAGGTACAGTATGTAACTACAGTAACTTGAAGAACTTTGAAATATCTTCCAGAAATGTAGAAGCTGGTGCTTTTTTTTCAATAAATATACCAGACTCACAGTTATTGAATATTAGGTTGACATACACAGGCAGAAAATATTCAAAACAAAGCTAGATGTTTAAATGCAGTAAAATGTTTAGCTGTTAATATTGTAGAAGCTGTTTGCTGACTCACATACTTGTTCCTTGGTATTGATTAGAGACAAGTGGAGTTATTTTGCCAAAATTGATTTAGCTTTGGCAATTTCACCTTAATTTTGATTATATGCCTCACATTTTGTCTTGTGGACTGATTAGGCAAAATGTGCTTGAAAAAATGTGAATGATCACAAGGCTTTGATGCTGAAAAAAAGGGTTAGGGTTAAGGTACTTCTATGTTCTTTAGTATCTAATATCATGTCCCCAGCTAAGAAGGGGACTTTTTTTCAAACAGGTCCAGAAAAAGTTGAAAGGAGCTCCCTCTTATATTTAAAGTTAATCGCACCCTTAAAAAACACCAAAAATATTTGCTTTCTACCTACCCACTGACTCTTTTCCTCGAAATGGCAAAATTTCTCCAAAATGTCCCAATATATTTTGCCAAAATTGTAGCAAAATGGAAACTATAACTATCCTACTGTTTTCCTTGCTGTGCAGTGATTTAGTCTATATGCAGTTCACCGGGAAGTTATTGATTGGTGGCATTTGCTTGATGAAAGGATCTATTTTCTTTTTTTTTTTTTAACAATGTTGGGCATTTGTAGGGGACCACCAAAAACCACAAACATTGTACCTTCCCAATTGATTCAAATTTGTTTTGCCACATTTTTTTCTCTCTAATATTGCTGAAACATCAGGTAAATGGAAACTTTGTTGCCAGTCTGAACCACATTTGGCATCAAGTCAACATACTCTCTATTATTTAGTTTGACGAGTACATAAAACCTAGAACATAACCCATGTGGCATCAGAACTATAGAGCAAATCTAAAAATCTATCTTCTTGTAGTGGGTCTAAGATTTTTGCTTGAGAATTTGATCAATGTCGAATTCTCCATCTTTTGGTTCTATCAGTCAATCTTACAATGTCAATTCCGCTCCCAGTGTTGCTGTAAGGACTTTCCATGCATTATTCTGTTTGATGATCCGTCTTCATCATCCCTTGTCCTCGCCATCGTCCCCTCACTGCGCCTTAAACAAAGTAAATGAGAAGATCATTGTATGTTGATGATTTCACATTTCCTACTGCATTGTATTACTCCTTACCTGCGTGCTTCACGACAAAGTGACAAAGGAGACTCGAAATATGTCTCTATTCCCTTCCTTTGTTGCCTAGATTAGGAGAAGATTATTTTCATGAATGAGAGAAGGAATGAGAGTGGAAGAAAAGGATGCAGGATGTAGGTGACACTACAATAATATGTCTGTCCCTAAAAATAAATCAAGAAAAACATCATTATTAGGTGATAACCATTTGATGTCTAATGAGAATGAATGCACATAAATCAGTTTGAATGTTCAAGGAATTCATCTTGCTACTATTACTTTAACGATGCTGAATATCTAGAACTCATTTTATTAAGCTTCTGGCAGCATCTGAATAATTTGTAATTGTAGACTTTTGATTGCTGAAGAAGTCATTGGAGTTAAAAGAAAAGTATAGCGTGTTTTAAGTCAGCAGATGATCTGAGTGTATATTGCATTTTAAAGCCAAATTGGACTTTCATTTTAAACTTGCTAAATACATTCAAGGTGCATCAAAACATGTTTGCAAAGTCATATAGTTGGTTTTCTTTAGAAAACTCACACAGCCTGAGTAGAAAAGTCTGTCCCCTGCCAGCATGCTGCAGAGAAGGACACTAGCTCTCTTGGTAAAAGCAGTGGTCTCCCTGCATAGCTCCAACACACACATTGCTTAGTCAGAGCTAGAGATGGGCAATCCCAAAAAATAAAAATAATTATTCTTGCTGATTGGAGAGCTCTATCTCTTGCTGAACCTCTGCAGACTGTCTGTAGAAAACTACAGGGGAGTGGATACAGGAAAAGTCACCCACAAGAACAACAGCAGTGACTGGTCTTTTTTTATAGGAAACACCTGCACAGAGACAAAGTACAGGAGTTATTCCATACTAGATTATTGCATAGATTTGGAAGAGCCAAAATTTAAGTAAGAATACATAATTCTCTTGTATTTAGACAATATTAAAGTAATTTTTTACATGATTTGCATATTTTTGCATGCTTTTGCTTCCATATTTCTGTTATTGTATTAAATATACAAATTTGTAGATTGACTACTAGAGGGAAAGGTTGCTTGCTTACTGCATTTACTCTCAACATATACTGACGTAAAATACAATGTGCATAGGTTGATAAAAGCAGGAAGCAGTGCCTTGGGGCAGCAGGGAGAGGGGCAGTAGAGGGGCAGCAGGGGTGTGGAATTCCTATCTCCCAATGCCTGGAACAGGCAGTTCCGGGCGTCGCGCGGGTAGTTGTTTTCTACATTTAGCCGTGCTTTGGGCAAGCAGAGCTAAATGTACAGCGGGGAAGCCGCCGCTTGTTTTGTACAAGTGATCCCGGCCATGTCACAGGGATCACTTGTATGCAGCCTGCAGGTCTGGGGGGGTGTGTTGGTGGGTAGGGGGCGCATTGAGGAACCTGGCCTTGGGGCTCAGCAGAGAGCGCAAATCCGGCCCTGACAATAGGCAAATGCAAAGTAGGGGCAGCGTATATACAAATGAGGGATGACATTATTCATGTGCCAGTTGTCCTTCTAGAGAAGTCTGTTCAGCTGGGTATACACTGATAGATTGTCGTTTTAACTATCATATGAAAAATCTGAATCAAAACATTCAGAGACTTGCCAAACTGTTAAAAATGTTATTTGATTTTAACATTTTTATTTTTAGGTTCTAAACAAAAACCACGTTCACTGTTAGAATTACATTTGGTTGAGAAAAATGTTTCCCATCCTGCTCCTTTGTTTTTTTTCTTCCCATCACTACAGTAGAAAACTATTGTCGATTTGATTCCATTAACTATTGGAAAATTAAACGAACACTCCGGAAACATTTTTTTTTAACTAAATTCTAACAATGTATACCCAGCCCTAGTCTCTTCAAAGGGCCTCAATATTCCACACGTGGTTCCCACCAGCTCTCAATGCTTTGGCTGAAATAAGGTTGCACATTCTGCTCTTTTTTTTTTGCTCATTGAGGTAGTTGAAGATTTTCTATCTCAGGATTTGAACCTTGATCACCCTAAAAATAAATCCCTTGTTTTCTAAAATATTGTTAAATATCATTTTTGCTATCTATTCATATGTTTTTGATCTTATATTTTTATTGTGCTGTTTAGTAGACTCTGCGGCTCTTCGAGACAGAATTTTAACTGATTTAGATTAGGGATGTACCGATGCTAGTATCGGTGTTGATACAGAGTATTTGGGTGAGTACTCGTACTTGCTTAAATGCTCCCATACTTACCCCCCGATACCGAAACTTCCGGTCAAAGGGAGATTTCCCCTGACCGGCAGTGCTGCAGGGGAACATGGAGCCAATCGGGAAGCCGGGCAGCGGGTAGTGACCCACTCTCCTGGCTTCCTGATTGGCTGGGAAGCTGGCAGATCTGTTGAGTTCATTGCTTCAATTATTGGTTTTAATAAAATATTTCTCTATGCCTGTATCACGTGGACAGACAAAGTCAACATGGGACCCATATGCAGATATTGTTTTTAAGTTCTCATTAGAATATTAATAAAGTCAGATCAGTTATTCTTTTTTAATGTGTTGAGCCTAATATTCCATGCAATGTAAGCAGTCCAAATTACACTGCAACATCACATTTTCATTAAGTAACAGCACACTATACTGTACCATACCATTACAGCAATTTTATGTAAATGGTTGCAAGGGCATATCCTGCTGTAATAGCATGTTATTAACCAGCAACAGCAAATTATATCCCAACACAATAGCACATTATATCACCCAGCTAGAACATATTCTGCAAAAGCAATTTATAATGACTACAGCAACATGATTCACTGAACGTACTCTGACCAATGTCTGGCCTCTGCAGACCCTGTCTTTTATGGGCCTCAGGACTCCAGACCCCTTTGTGCCTGCCCTCACTCTGCTTCAGTAGTTTGAATCTAATGTGAACATACAGTAGTAGGTCTGTCGTTATTGTCTCTGCTTATAGGGGACAAATCAAAGGAACCCAATAAGCCAATCTGATTTATGAATTAGGGCTGCAACCACCTAATCGATTAATCGATAATAATCGATTATGAGAATAGTTGTCAACTATTCTCATTATCAGAGAGTGAGAGAGATTTTTTTATTGCAATTAATCGAAAAATTATTGGGCAACTAATCGATTATTAAAATAATCGTTAGCTGCAGCCCTATTGTGAAGTCACTTTGGGGTACTTGATGTAAGGCAGAAGTCTACATTACTGCCTTTGGTGCAGTAACAGTAAGCTTTAGGTTAATGCTGAAAGCCCAAACCCAGCTTGGGCAAGAAATTAAAGAATCTTGTAAGAATAAAAAACAGCACCAGCTGCTATACTAATCCAATCTCTAGCGTTGTCCTCCACAGATTTACTAATCCAGTAAGGTTGCCTCGCTCTTTCCAGGTAAAATGACACTTGGTGTGATTCAACCCACTTCTTGAGAGCCCGGGACGAAAAGGCTCTGCCCCCTGCCCTAGACTTACAGGAAGAAGCTACAGGGAGTGACACTACTTCATTATGTGGGGCCACTTTATGCAGCATTTAGGATCCTCCCATCACTGAAAATGTATGCAGCAAGGAGGAGAAGGGAAGGACGCAAAAGTAGGGTTTTCAAAGCTGAACTCCAGCCTTACCCTCAGTCTTGCACAGTTGTACAGCCTCCGTCCCTCTACTGAAAAATGTGTACTCTGATTTCACTGCACACTGTGAGCTTCTCACAGTGGGCATTAGAAAGTGCAGTAAGTCATATAGAGCTTGACTCATTTCTTGCCTGGGGGATATCCAGTATCATGTCGTTCTTTCCTCCTGGGCCTTACTGTCACTCCCCCATCCCTTAATTTTCGAGATTTCAGATCTTTCAATCATGGAGGCTCAGAAAGCATGCGGTTATTATCTAGGGTGGTCTTCCTTTAGTATTTGTAATGTAGCCTTTTTAGCAATATAAAAATGTTTTGTTTTTTTCTCGCATTGTTAACATGCTTCCCCTGGCAGTGCCCAGCTACGCATGCCCTTTCCCCCAAAACTTGCAAATTGGCATTGGAAAAGGTCAGAAAAATGTATCAAGATTCAGCTGCAATAGACTTCAATGAGTTTTTCAGGTGCTATGTTTGGGGTTTGCAATTTTTTTTCATTTTGGTGAACATCCAGCCAACTAAACTTTGCTTGGTTCAAGCAGAGGCGTAACTAGAAAACACAGGGCCCCATAGCAAAATTTTTGTATGGGGCCCTGTGATTTCTAGTTACGCCCACCTGATAACCCAAACAGCCCACCTAAGGGTGACCCTGCAGAGCCCACCCTGCAGACTCTCTATGGTAGGCTCTCCAGGGTCTCAGGCGGGCGCTCAAGCCCTCTTACCTGTCAGCCCTGATCCTCTGTCCGCCTCCTTCGCCTCCATGATCGACTCCTCCGTCACTGGGTCTCGCCCCCTCGATCGTCGGGTCCCGCCCCCTCGATCGCCGGGCCCGCCTCCTCGATCGCCGGGCCCCGCCTCCTCGATCACTGCCGATGACGGGCCCAGCCTAGTATGCACATTACATTTGAGAAATGCTGACCCTTCAAATAGGAGTACATATGTTGTAAATACCAAGCAGGTACCACTTTATGATCTTTTAAATAGTCCCATTTAATGTAAACATATTAATACCTGGGCAAATCAACCTGAGCTTGGAATCAAAAGCGAATGCATCAAAAGAGTATATCAAATCAATCAGTGAATCCCGAGATATTGCTAGCAGCCGTTATATGCAAACCTCAGCTTTTTCTTGTAAGGCCCTGTTCTCAATGTTGCACTGAATTAGCTCATGCAAATGACACAATATGCTGCATGTCAACATGTGTTTCATTAAGGCAAGCCTATTCATTTGAATGTTTCTCCTAAAGACCCAAAGCACACCAAGAAAGGCACATTTTTGGGAGCGCATGGCAACACACATGCGTTGAGAAGGTGTGATTGTGTGCCATTCAGAAATAATGTCACCGCATCCCACCAACGCATATTACTGTAGCACAATAGTGTAAATGGGGCCTAAAGGTCCAGCTTGGCCCTGCCAGCACCGTTGCCTGAGCCCTCCCTATTGGTCAGTGATGCTGCCCATCATCATAAAGAACCAACAGAACAATTCGGCAGGCAAAAGAGGACAGGATGATTCTTGACCTTTAAGGGAAAAAGTCAACATTTTAATATATATTCCAGCTGCCTATATCTTTAAATTCGCTGATTGTTTTAACATGTAGTTTTACACTATAGATGACCTCTGCTTTACACATTGTTTTGTTATCATTTGCTCAGTTTGAATTGACCAGGTATACTTTAATTACATAGTGTTAATATTTGGTTACTGCAATAAATGAATCAGCTGATTGCCTTGTTTCTTTTAATATTCTGCACACTTGCAGAGATTGGGAGAGAAACCGCGAGATCTATATATGAAGAGTATAAATTATTTTCTGCAGAGTGGGAAGGGAAGATAGCTGAATGCGTATTTTCTGTATGCAGTACAGACCTGAAGTAAGGGTCAATTAGGAATAGTGGATAGTGTCTGCAATCTTTCATTCCTGGAGGAGTGAGCAGAGAACATTAATCTCCAAAGTTATCCACAAATTGAACCTTATGAACAGAACCATACATCATGTCTCCTTGCTACAGTAACCAGTTCTCGGCACCCCTTTCATCTGGCGTCCCACACCCTTCCCAATTTTCACATCACATATTAACGCGGAAAAGCCGAGCCTGACTTGTGACTTTCAGAGTGATTTACTATATATTTGACTACACTTGCCAATAGCTATCTCGATAAATGTGAGTTTTTCGTAAGGAAAACAACATTCAGGCGAGAGTTATGCTTCCAGGTCCCTGTGACTGTATCTGTGGAGATTCAGAAATAGCTTCATGCATTATTGATGGAATGTTGACCTAGCAAGAGACAAAGTGCCCAAGAAACGCCATATATATTCCTGGACCTGTGAGATATGCTGTAAATTACAGCGGCTGTCAAAAACTACAAGCTATCATGAGCTGTCAGAGCTTCAGGTTTTTTCAAATTAGCAACGTTTTCATACCATCTAATGCAGTTAGGCAGTGTAAGGTGCAATAATGATGTATGCAGCAGCCAGTAGGGTCTCAGTTTACAAAACGGCAAATTTAATTTAATGCTGCAGCTAGGCTGGGAGAATAGCACTAGTCCCATATATTAAAGGGAATACAGTAGTGTAAAGCAGAGATTAAGAAGAAAATTGGAAAATTGTTTAACAGGAAGGCAAGCAACACATTCTAATGTTAAGCGGCAGCTGCAAAAGCAAACACAATCTTCAGTGGCGTGCATAACTATTCACCCCCATGAGAGGTCTTGGCTTTGTGCCCGGACATAGCGTTTTTCTTTAAGCATTAAAGGAGAACCATGGGGCCAGTGTTTTTCCCCATAGTTCTCCTTAGGGTAACGGGAGGACACAAACTAGCGTCCTCCCGTTACCCTAAGCTCAGTATACCGCGAGCTACAGCACGTGGTATACTGAGACGCCGCACCTGGAGCGGATCCCGACGTAGATGACGGGATCCGCCCAGCTGCGTGAGTGACAGCTGGCTCTGCCTATCTAGAGGAAGAGCCAGCTGTACCCGCCCCCTCTCCCGTCCGTTCCAACAGTCAGCGCTGGCAGATCAGAGCGGGGAGAGGGGAATCCAGCCCCTCCCCCTGTCACGGCAGAGAGCAGAGAGCCGTGACAGGATCGAGAGGTGAGGGAACCCGGTATGTGTTCCCTCACCTCCCGATCTACTGAGCCGACCTGTGACAGTCTCATTGTCACAGGTCGGCTTAGAACTATGAGGTGAGTGGAAATCACTCATCTCATAGTTCTCCTTTAAGCTAAATTTTAGTCTCATCTGACCAGAGCACCTTCTTCCATAGCTTTGGGAATCTCACACATGCATTTTGGCAAACAGCAAACGTGTTTGCTTATTTGTTTTTGTAAGCAACGGCTTTTTTATGGCCACTCCTCCATGAAGGCCAGCTCTGTGGAGTGTACGGCTTAAAGTGGTCCTATGGACAGATACTTCAATCTCTGCTGTGGAGCACCATCAGGGTTATCTTTGATCTCTTTGTTGCCTCTCTGATTAATGCCCTCCTTGCCTGGTCCATGAGTTTTGGTGGGTGGCCCTCTCTTGGCAGATTTGTTGTGGTGCCATACAGGGGCGTCCCGAGGCTGGGTGACACCCGGAGCAGCGGTAACCAAGTGTCACGCCGCCGAGACGTCACTGCGCATGCAGTACTCTGATACCTACCGGCGCCCATCTTGGTGATGGACGCCGGCAGAGAGAGGAGGGGACAGTCACCCGGCGGGATAAGGTATGCCGCCGGGTCTCCTCCTGATACTGTCGGGCGTTCGGTCCATGACCGAGCGCCCGACTTTTCTGAGGGGGGTGACACCAAAATGACTGTGAGTCATTTTGGTGTCACCCCTCCAATGGTGTTACCCGGGTGCGGGCCGCACCCCCCACACCTCCCCTTGTGACGCCACTGGTGCCATATTCTTTCCATTTTTTAATAATGGATTTAATGGTGATTCATGGGATGTTCAAAGGTTTGGATAATTTGTTATAACCCAACCCTGATCTGTACTTCTACTTAACTAATTACTTAATTAATTAACTAATTATGTGACTTCTAAAAGTAATTGGTTGCACCAGATCTTATGTAGGGGGCTTCATAGCAAAGGGAGTGAATACATATGCTCGCATCACTTTTCCATTTTTTATGTTTTATAATTTTAAGAACAAGTTATTTTCTTGATTTAACTTCACCTTTTTGGACTATTTGGTTTATACCCATTGAGGGGACTTTATCAAAACTGGAGCAGACAAAATCTGGAGCAGATGTGCATGGCAACCAATCAGCATCCACCTTTCATTTTCAAAGCTTAACTGAAGAAACTGAAGAGAGAAGCTGATTGGTTGCCATAGGCAACTACTCCAGATTTTGTCTGCTCCAGTCTTGATAAATTCCCCCATTACAGTACAGGTGAAACTCGAATAATTAGAATATCGTGCAAAAGTAATTGCAGTAAGTTCTGCAAAAGGGGCCCAAACCAAGTACTGAGTACATATGCATGCTGGTACTTTTCAGAGGTCCGATATTGTTCTCTGTACAATCCTTGTTTTATTGATTGCATGTAATAATCTACTTTTTTGAGGTTGTGGATTTGGGTTTCTTGGGGTTTTCATGAGCTGTAAGCCATAATCATCACAATTATGACAAATGACGGCTTGAATTATCTTGCTTTGCATGTAATGAGTCTATCTCATATATTAGTTTCACCTTTTAAGTTGCATTAGTGAAATAAATGAACTTTGCACGCTATTCTAATTATTCGAGTTTCACCTGTATGTGTAACCCAAATAAAAATCCATTTTAATTCCAGGTGGTAATGCAACAAAATAGGAAAAATGCCAAGGTGGTGAATACTTTTGCAACCCACTGTATAACAAGTGAGATAAAACATATGATGGTACACTATGTGGTCGAAGGTTTGCAGACACCTGACCATCACATCTACACTATGTGGCTAAAAGTATGTGGACCCTCCCCTCCCCCCAAAAAAGAAATTTAGTTCAGGAATTTCCAGTGAAGGTTAGTTTAAATGCTACAACTTACAAAGACATTATAGACCATTGTGCACTTCCATCCTTGTGGCAACAATTTGAGAGAGGCCATTTTTTGTTCCAGCATGACTGGAAACCATCTCCATTAAGACATGACTTGATGAGTTTGGTGTTGAGAAACTTGAGTGAGACCAGACCTCAAAGTAGATCCCCCCCCAGTTTTTTAAACTGCCTTTATATCTTTATATTGCCACATGCTAATGCGTCTCTTCTCTTCCTCCCCCAAACCTGCATAGCCATCTTGCTTAGACATCATGAGTGGCTGGCTTCTTCGCCTTTTTCCAGTCTACATCTGATCTCATCAGATCTTCTGCATGCCTTGTATGTGATTTTGCACTGTTTGCGATTACGCTACTGAGACATTGCTGAAGCCAGAACAACATGCAAACAAGGAAGTTTTTTTTTCTGAGACCTTGCAAGATCTGGCAGTTTATTTGTGAGAGCTACCTGATGGGAACTATTGATGTGTCCTTCCCAGGTGGCAGCTGACCAGGGCTATGTCACCAGTACTTCAGGGGAGGGAGAAGTAACGAATGAGAAGTGTACGTTTTCTGAAACAGGATTTGTACAAAATAGTTATGATCTTTATTGTTAAGCATGCAGATCTTTGGGGGGAAAGATCCACTTTAAATCTATTTTGGTAATCAAGGATGGACAGTTAGGTTATAACATGCTTGTTCCAAGTCTGTGGGTACAGGTGTCAGACAACCAGACAACAAGCATTTTTGGAGGAGGTCAGCAATGGCAGCTCCTGTACTTTTGTCATAACAGGGTCATTTCACTTGCATTTATGGCATTCTCACTACTTTTCATTTATATTGGGGTTTTTTTAAGTTGTTTTGCTTTTTCCTTTTTGCAGCACTCCTATATGCAACTATTTTTGGAAATGTGACCACCATTTTCCAGCAAATGTATGCCAACACCAACCGCTACCACGAGGTGCTGAACAATGTACGTGACTTCCTGAAGCTTTATCAGGTCCCCAAAGGCCTCAGTGAGAGGGTCATGGATTATATTGTATCAACGTGGTCCATGTCAAAGGGCATCGACACAGAAAAGGTATGAGCGCATGAAGAAAACACTTGAGCACTATAAATGCCAATTTCTTGTTATGTTATAGAATACAGTGGGGTCACCTTTACACCCCCAGCCTGCTGATTTGAACAGTGAAGGAGCAACAACACACTGATTAATTATAAACTCTGCTTTCTTGTGCATGCAGCAAAGCCTGATTGGCTGTTTGCACTGCCTGTCCTTCTTCCTGACCAAGTGTTGCTGTGCAGTAGAGGACAGAAGCAGTTATTACAAGATTTGCGTACTTATGCTAGTAGTTGCAAGTGAAAATGGTTATTTTTAGCACAGTGGCATTCAGTTCAGCTTTAACTGCAGTAGAGAATGCTAGAGTGACTGATCTGACTGTTTTGTCTGGCAGGCTTGTGTAAATCGTAGAACAGTCTGGACAGAATTACAAATCCTTAGTGCCTGCATTTCAGGTTTAAAGGAGAACTATGAGGTGAGTGATTTTAACTCATCCTCATAGTTCTAGCCGACCTGTGACACTGAAACTGTCACACGTCGGCTCTGTAGATCAGGAAGTGAGTGAACGCACTCTGTCACTCGCTCACTTTCCGATTATCTCCCTGCAGAGAGCAGTGACTGTCAGTCACCGCTCCCTGCAGGGATTCCCCCCTCCCCTCTCCGATACCCCAGCGCTGACTGGAGGAACGGACGGGGGAGTGGGCAGGCACAGCTGGCTCTGCCTCTAGATAGGCAGAGCCAGCTGTCACGCAGCTGGGTGGATCTCAACAGTATTGTTGGAATCCGTCCTGGCTGCGGCGCTCTCAGTATATAGTGAGCAATAGCTCGCTATATACTGAGCTTTGGGTCACGGGAGGACGCTAGTATATGTCCTCCCGTGACCCTTAAGAGAACTATGGGATAAAAAGGTTACCCCATAGTTCTCTTTTTAAAGATGGTTTTCATTGGAATAAAAGTAGGCAATTGCTTATGTCGCCTGTGAATTAGACTATTGTATGAACAATTTAAACTTTTTTCATAACAAAGCGAGCATGGGGCAATGTAGAGTTGTATTGTGAGAAAACCCTGAAGGATAACGTTGGAGTTAAGAAGACTTTGCAATAACATAGGGGAATATTTATCTTGTTTGTTTGATGAAGTTCTGTGTCACTCGGGAGATCATATTTCACCTGCTTTCTTCGCTTCGTTGAGCTCTAGCCTTTAAGCTATTAATTACATTCCATTAATTTTGTTAACATTTTACCATCTTAAGTGGTTACCTGCCAAAGGATTTTTATTCCATAGATGTTCGGATACATTTTAGTTAAAATATTACTGAAAGCCTCTATTGTTCTTCAATGATCTGTATAGTAATTATGAAGATTTCAAGGATAGAATAAGACTTTCTGTGTAACTTTGAGTGGTCTGTTTAAAAATGCAGCAGTGCACCTGACCCGTTAAAGTCACATAACCGGCTCTCCTCCTCCAGAACAAGAAGAGAGAAATACATAGGATTTTATAGGTTGCATACAAGGGTCCAAATTTTATGAATGGTCAGGGTGTGGTATACAGTGGGTACTTCTGAGTTCTGAGTATAACGAAGAGTACATAGTGATATCCACTCTTCATTATAAATGAGCCCTTGAGTGGACCTTTTAAACCCCAACTCTATCCCAAACTTTTTTTGGGTTAAGTGGTTAAGGGTGAAACCTCCTGTAAAGTTTTCCTGTAAGGAGTACGGGAAACAGGAAGAACAAGATTTACAACAATCGGAATTCTTTAGGGGACTAAAAAGTTTCCCCCTTATCTGGGCTTAAGCTGATGGTTTGATTTGAATGTTGGACTCTTGTGGATTAATACAAGGTTGATTTAACTCTGACCTATAGTATGGACCTATTTTTATAATAAGGAACTAAACCAGTTTCAGTGCCTCCAAACTACATTGTAAAAGTTTTTATTCTTGTCTGTGACTGTGGGGTCTATTCACTAAGCTGCCGTAGGCAGCCGAGTGAATGAGCGACCTGAAGCGAAGTGAGCTGAACACTGTTCGGCTATTCACTTCAGGCTGGTACGGCTGATTTCAGCCGTATATCGGCTGAAATCAGCCGTACATCGCGTGGCTTCGGGTCGGCCGAACATGCTCAGCATGTTCGGCTGACCCGAAGTGCAGAAGGACTTTGACTCAGCCGATCCAACATCTGGATCGGCTAAGCCGAACCTCCGGCAGGCTACGTGCTGCCGTTCGGTCTATTCTTATAGATGCCGAACAGCAGTGAGTGAATAGCCGAATGCTGCTGAGTGGCATTCGGCTCGGCTGTTCTATTCTGTCCCACTGTGGGACCGAGCAGAACAGAAAAATTGTTTAAAAAGTACAAAAAAATAAATAAAAAACGATTGTTGTGTCAATCACTAGTGGGGACCTGATGGAGAACTGCAGCAGTGGGCGGGTTTTATAGCTAGTTTGCTATTGACTATTGAAAATTAAAATAGCCAATAGGAATCTAGCAAGGCATTCCTATGGTGAAAATTATTATTATTTTTTTTTATTCTGACGCCAACCAATAGCTCCGTGTCAGAATAAAAAAGAAAAAGCAGTGTTTCTCTCCTGGGCGGCCGGGAGTGGGAGACTCCCGGAGCGTCCGGGAGAGTTAGGCTGTCTGGAGATCAGTGTCCCTGGTTAGCTGGTAACCAGAGACGCTGATCTCTCTGCTAGTGGCCGGAGCCGGCCGTAAGATTACCGCTGGCTCCGCCCAGCTGTCAGAAGCAGGTTGTCTGCCTAGCCAGCTTCGGCTTTCACCTCGGCTCAGTTGAAGCGAAGCATATGCCTTCGGCTCCACTGAGCCGCCCGGCCGACTTCGGGAGCTGTACGGACTATAGTGATCAGCCAAAGCTACGGCTAGATCCTTTGGCTGCTTCGAGAATAGACCCCTATGTTGAGAAGTTTAGCCCTTACATGTTGCGCCCAGTTACTAGTGACAGAGAGAAGGGTTAACTGGAATACATAAAGTATTATAGCCCTGACAGAGGTTCTAACCATTTCCCAATCTATTCAAAACAAAATGAAACATTGGCTTCAGGTGCAGGCCTGGACTGGTACCCGAACCATATCCTATTTGTTCTGGTCTCCCTCCCAGCAATCATGTAAAAAATTGACGGGCAACTTTGAAGACATTACACAATGCAATAGTGTATGGAATACGTCTATACTAGACAGGGTCCAAAAATGGGTTTGGTTGTACAGAACAGCATTCAAATTTGCATTGTGATTTAAAGCTTTCTAGTGTGTGCTAAGGCCTCTCCTGGTTGGTGGGCTGAGTAGAAAACTTTGGGATGTGACCTCCTAAAAGTAACTTGGAAGGGATAGAGGCTTCATGGTTGGTTGGTTAGGTGCTTTGAAGTTGGACAATCAGTTCCATTAGTTTCTGGGTTTGAGTAGTGTAACCGCAGCTCCTGTTGCTGTTACCTGATGTGAAGGGAGTTCCTGGTTACTGAAGAAGGGCGGGGGGATAGTGAGTGAGTTTTCAACCATGGCAGTTAAATCTGAAAGCATTTGCTTAAATTTAGTGGGGGGAATTTATCCAAACTGGAGCAGACAGAATCGTGAGTAGTTGCCCATGGCAGCCAATCGGCTTCTCTCTTCAGTTTGTTCAGTTAAGATTTGAAAATGAAAAAGAGAAACTGATTGGTTGCCATGCATGGCTGCTCAAGTTTTGATAAATTCCCCTCAGAATGTTCAAGCTCCAAAAATGCATGTAAAAAGACAGTTGCTCTCGCCCCTGTCTTTTCGGTCAGCCATTGTTTTTTTTTTTTCTACTTGTAAACCTACAACAGGAGGGAATGTACAATTACTGGATATCTTAATGATTTTTTGACTCTGTGCCACTCGGCAACCACACGAAGAAACCATTTTCAATAATTGGGATTCGCAAGAGTGTACAAACTGTTTAATGAAAGTTCTCTTTATTTCCTGAACATTTCCCAGAATCATTTTTTTCCCATAGAAAAAGTATACACTCCTTTCATTGCACATCTGTAAGAGTTACATTTCTTCTGAGGTAGAAATGAAAAGCCAAGGCGGGTTTGGCAATTCAGGAGTTGTGGCAGATACTGGCAGGTCCCTCACCCTCCAGCTGTATTCGGTGAGAGATCTCTCAGGTTATGGTTGGCTTTTAAACAAGAGGTTGTCCATCATTCCATTCAAGAAGTTTTCACCGTTGAACTGCTAAGCCAATGTGTGCTTAAATAGCGATCTGTCAAATAAAAGAAAAAGCGTGGGTTCCTATGGTAATGAACAGCTGCCCTGATCGTTATAGCAACAGATCGTCTAAAAATAAAGCAGCCAGGGATTATCATGGAGAAAGCTGATACATAACTTTTAGAACAAGTGAAATGGCTCTGGGCAAACAATGAAACTAAATATTTTTCTGGACATGAAGCTGAGAAAGGTTTGCTTGGTAAATAGAATTAACAGGATAATTCTAATATAGTGCAGAAGTCCTATAAATATTCTATAGGTGTTGAGCTAACCATACATGATAAACCTGTGCTGAGAGATATGTGCAGGCTAATAAATGCTATTTGTCTGGCTATTGTACCTGTCCAGTAGCTTAAATACTTTGAGCCACAGAGGTTAATTCACTGAAGAAGTATAGGCTGTTCACTCCACAAAATGAATGTTAAAGGAGAACTATGAGATGAGTGATTTCCACTCACCTCATAGTTCTAGCCGACCTGTGACAATGAGACTGTCACAGGTCGGCTCAGTAGATCGGGAGGTGAGCGAACACATACCACGTTCGCTCACCTCTCAATCCTGTCACGGCTCTCTGCTGTGACAGGGGGAGGGGCTGGATTCCCCTCTCCCCGCTCCGATCTGCCAGCGCTGACTGGCGGAACGGACGGGGGAGGGGGCGGGTACAGCTGGCTCCGCCTCTAGATAGGCAGAGCCAGCTGTCACTCACGCAGCTGGGCGGATCCCGTCATCTACGTCGGGATCCGCTCCGGCTGCGGCGTCTCAGTATACTGCGAGCTGTAGCTCGCGGTATACTGAGCTTAGGGTAACGGGAGGACGCTAGTTTGTGTCCTTCCGTTACACTAAGGAGAACTATGGGGAAAAACACTGACCCCATAGTTCTCCTTTAATGTTGCAAGGGAATTTTCAATTAGCTTAGTGAATGAAGTGAAGTTGTACTGACTTTAATCATCCAAGCACACGCAAGCAAAAATCCTGTTTTTTTTTTGTTTTTTTTTTAAATCTTCCTTGCACATGATTTGATATTTTTTGTGTGAATATTCACCACATCACCAAACTTAGTTAAAATTCCTTTGCAATGTGAACAGCCTAGACTCCTTTAGTGAATCAACCCCATAGACTCAGAACAGGATGCCAGGAGTTTTGACAACATACTGACTATCTGCTTCAGGGTCGAATCTCCACCTTCATCTCCTCCTGGCCATTTTGCAAAATGAAGCCAGGGGGTGTGTGTTTTGGGAATGGCCAGTGGGACATGGAGGCAGAGATGCGACTGTAAAGCTGAGGTCTAGAAGGGGTAGAAGGTACACAGGGCCGGACTTCCCACAAGGCCAACCGGGGCCCAGCCCTGGGGCAGCAGGGAGTAGAGGGGCAGCAGGGGTGTGGAATTCCTATCTCCCAATGTCCGGGACATGCAGTTCTGGGCACCGAGAGGGTAGTTGTTTTCTACATTTAGTCCTGCTTTGGGCAAGCAGGGCTGAATGTACAGCGGGGAAGCTGCCGCCTGTTTTGTACAAGGGATCTCAGTGATGTCGCCGGGATCACTTATATGCAGCCTGCATACAGGGGGGCGCATTGGGGAACCTGGCATTGGGGCAGCAGGGAGAGTAAATCCAGCCCTGAAGGTACATGTCACGGAGAGGAAAGCCAAAATGGAACATCTCCCTCTTTAATGATATCAGCTGCTTTCTCTTATTGGAAAGAAAGTAGACAGCTTGGTAAGTTAAGTGATACTTAATGGTTTCTAAATTGGTTCTGTCTGGCCTCTCTGGCAGATACCCGAATTGCTTAGATGTCAGAGGGTATTTATGTAAATAAATAAAGTAGCAAGTAAGGCCTGGTTTCTTTAGGCTTTACATAGTCTTGGTACCCAGTACTTTGCTGAGCACAGAATGATGCAATTTCTCAAACCTTTCTTGTCTCTCTCTATTTTATCAGTACATGACCATGTTCCTAAATGTGAGCCGACTTGATTTGTATGCCAGATGTGCTTCCTTTTATTCCCACTCTGGCACCACTCTTTTTTCTGTATGTGACATTAACTGTGGCCTCTGCCTTATTCAGTTCAACTTTTAAGTGCAGAAAGATAGCAGTTTTGGGAGCTCAGCTTTAAATGAGGTCCTCTGTGATTTAGACTTCAGTGAAGTGACAGGTGGCCTATTACAAAAAGTACATACGTCAGTCATGCTGATGGCATGACTTTGTTATGTGAATTTCTGGGAGGAACAAGTTGTTTTTGTAAAGATTTTTGAAACTACTATTACACTGAGAAAACCCAGAGAGATGAGAGCTAGATTTCCATTATCTATAGGAAAGAAGGAATAGGAAGGCTTGAAATGTTTTCTGGAGCTGTTTTCCATCACTAAACCGTACATGCTATGTTTTGAAGATTAGTGAAAAACATGCACAGTGCCTATCTTTGGAAAGATAGAATTCTCCTGGCTTGAGAGAGATTACCAAGCATTGCATTTATTTTTAAAAGCTTTTTGTAGCAATCTGCTGTTAAGGTGTGTATGCTAAAGCTGAACTTCATTCCGATATTAAAAGGCACAAATGAATGCACCTCTGTATTCATTAATATATTAAAGAGGAACTCCAGAATTTGTAAAAGTTTTTTGTTTTCAATAAGTTTTTATTTGAATATTTCACATTTACAAAACAGGTAAGTAAGAATGACAAAAACTTGTATAAAATCTGCAAAATGGACATTTAGTACATTGTAGTCAGAAAAACAGTATGAAGCGCACGGTAAGGCCATTATTGCATACACGCTATATATCACTCAGCAGTCTTCCTTAGGAGGCGGTAGCTTAGTGATGCTTTCATGTAAATGTTAGGGGTATCACCTCTTTGCGTTAGCGTGTTTTAAACTGTAGCGTTTTCAGTTAGAGGGGTTTTGGTGTCCCCTATAGTGCCCCCGTTAGGAGTCTGAGAAAGAAAGAAAAGAAGAGAAAAAAAAAAAAGAAAAAAAAGGGGGGCGGAGGGAGGGAGAGGGGAAGTAAGAAGTAGTAAAGTAAGATTGATGGAAGGGAACTCTCTCTGCGACCACATGTGGCTCTCCTACACGATTGTCAGCTCTCAGTCGGTACGGTGTCCTATTAAGCTTCTCATCTCTTGGTTTATCCTGTGGTCGATTTCAGGGACACATATTCCGGTGTGGTTGTGAAGTGTTCCCAACGAGCCCAGATTCGAAAGAATTTTTCTAGTGCGTCCCGTCTTGTAAACAATAATTCCTCCATTTCATATATCTGGTCTATTTGTTTGATCCATTCAGACAGGGAAGGTGGGTGTGATGCCCTCCAGTGTCTCGGAATGAGCATTCTTGCTGCATTAATCATGTGCTTGTGTAAGGTTTTGTTTGGCAGTGATGAGTGTCTAGCTGGGTTGTGCAGCAGGAATGTATCCGGTGAGTATTGGAGAGGTATACCCGTGACCTGTGAAGTGATCTCATGAATTTTCGTCCAATATGTGTGGAGAAGTGGGCAAGTCCAGAATACATGGAGTAGAGTACCTGTGTCTGATAGGCATCTCCAGCATGTATTAGGTACATCTGGGTAAATTCTGTGTAGAATTTGTGGGGTTCTGTACCAGTGTGTTAGGATCTTGTAGTTCGTTTCCTGTGTGCGACTGTTACTGGAGGTACTATGTGCATTCGGGCATATTGCGTTCCAATCGTCCTCAGTCAGGGGATTGTGAAGTTCTGTTTCCCATTTGAGTCGCAGGGCTCGTTCACCCTTAGTTTGAGTACCATTCAGTATGGAATATAGCTGTGATATCAGATGAGGTTGGGGGCTATCGCTTGAGCATAATTTTTCTAGGGGGGTCAGTTCTCGTGCAAGGTGAGTCTTAGCAGAACCCCTGGTCAAGAAGTGCCTAATCTGTAGGTATACCCACCACGGGAGTTTCCCATTTCTAGTTAGGTGTGTCAATTGATCTCTATCGAGAAATTTTTGATGACAATAGAACTGATGGCCCCTCAGCGGTTTGTCTATTGGCCAGAACTGTTGGAATTCCGGGGTGGTCCCTGGGGCAAACTCCGGGTTGTTTATCAGTGGTGTCATGGGGCTCTCGATGGAGGTTATGTTGCTCTGTTTCTTTAGGATTGCGAATTCTCGAAGGGTTGCATCAATCAAGGGGTGGGTGTGTGTAGTAGGTGGTCTATGAGCGGCTGCAAGCCAAGCCACCGTTGGAATGGGTATTTTAAACCACCCCTGGTCCACTGCTACCCATTCTTTGGAGGCTAGGTGGTTGTGCCAATGGATTATTCTCGTCAGGTGTGAGGCCAGGTAGTATTTGTGTATGTCTGGGACCGCTAGCCCCCCCTTGTCTTTCGGGCGTTGTAACATGGCCCAAGACAAGCGAGGATGTTTGTCCTGCCAAACAAACTTGGAAAATGTTGAGCGTAAATTCTGAAAATATGTTTTGGGGAGTGCTATAGGGATTGCTTGAAAAAGGTACAGGAGTCTGGGTAAGATATTCATTTTTAACAGAGCCACCCTGCCAAACCAGGAGATGGTGAGTGTTTTCCATTTCTGGAGGTCGGACTTGAGTTGCGATTGTATAGGGAGAAAATTTAGCGTATAGAGGATCTGAGGTCAGTCGGGAGGTGTATCCCCAGGTACTTAATGGAAGATGTGTTCCATTGGAATGGATACTGATTCTGTAGGGAATGTATTTCTCGGATTGGAGCAGAGACATTTAAAGCTGCTGATTTACTGAAATTAATTTTTAGGTTTGAAAGGGCCCCATATGTCTCGAATAGTGTCATCAGGTGTGGTAGTGAGGAGGATGGGTTTGTGAGGAAAAATAGCAGATCATCAGCGAATGCTGTGACCTTATGTTACCTATCAGAATACCTGTGATGCTGGGGTCATTGAGGACAGTTCTTATGAATGGTTCCAGGGTCAATATAAAAAGGGTTGGTGACAGTGGGCATCCCTGTCTCGTGCCATTAGACACCTTGAAGCTGGAGGACAGGCACCCTGTGGTTTTGACTCTCGCTGTCGGGTTAGAATATAGTGCACGTATCCAGGCCATCATCTGTGTGTGTAGGCCAATGTGTTCTAGTACAGCGAACAAAAAGTCCCATGAGACCCTGTCGAATGCCTTCTCCGCATCAGTAGACAACACGACAGATGGAACCTTTTTAGTCTGGGCCCAATGGATCAGATTGATAGCTCGTGTCGTGTTATCCTTGGCCTCGCGACCCACCACAAAGCCTACCTTCCTTTGGTATCACCGAAATTTGTGCTTCGAGAGTATGTCTGGGGATCCCTGTATTGCTGTCAACTGCATTGTAGGCTTGTAGGAAGTGCGTGGTTAACAGGTCCCTAGAAGACTTGTAATACTGTGTGGTGAGGCCGTCTGGACCTGGGCTTTTGCCTGGCTTGCTCTGTGAGATCGCTAAGTGCAATTCTTCCGTCGTTAAAGGAGCGTCTATGGCCTGGCTCACCTCCGGCGCTAGTGAGGGCATGTGCGCTGCCGCGAGGAAGGTTTGAATATGCTCCAAATTGGAGCTGTCTGTCGGTAGTGCTTCAGGTGTCAGATTATACAAAGTCTGATAATATTTTCTAAAACTGTCTGCAATTTCTGGTGGTGAGCTAGTTTTGTCGCCCTTGTCCCTACATATGGCCTCTAGTTTTCACAGCCCTAGCTAGTAGCTTACCGCACTTGTTTCCTCCTTCGTAGTATAGGCCTGTACGCAAGGTGAAAGCTCTGCGGATCTTGTAGCTAAGGTGCGAGTGCAATTCCTCCCTTGTTTCAGTCAAGGCCAGCAACGTCTGTGTCGCCAATGTCTCTTTGTGAGTTGATTCGAGTGCTGTGATACGCTCCATAAGAGCTTTCACTGTGGCCTGTCGTTCTTTTTTAGCTTTGGATGCGTAATCTATAAATCTGCCCCTGATATAGCATTTGTGGGCCTCCCACACAGCAAGGGGGTGTGTCTCAGTCGTGGTATTAAAGGCAAAATACTCCTGTAGGTCAGCTAGTGCCGTCGCCCTCGTTGTGTGGTCAGAGAGTAGGGACGGGTTAAGTCTCCAGGCTGAGTGTCTCCATGGCGTCTGTAGTAGTGTCAGAGTCACGATCACTGGTGCATGGTCTGATGTGGTTATTGGGCCTATGTGAGATTTTTGAATGTTCGGCAGAGCCGATTGTGAGATGAATAAGTAGTCTATTCGGGTATATTTGGAATGGAGAGGTGAGTAATATGTGTAGTCACGACCCCTTGGATGAGATGTCCTCCATACATCACCTAGGGCCAGTGAGGACAGTTGTTTCTTCATGTGTTTAAGGGTTCTGTATGGGAGAGAGGTTTTCCCATCAGAGGTGTCAAGGAGGGGGTTTAAGGGGGCATTAAAGTCCCCCCCAGTACTATAATTCCCTCGGCAAAAGTCTGTGAGCGTGGTGATAAATTTCTGAAGGAAGGCTGCGTGACCTGTGTTTGGGAGATAAAGTGTCGCTAGCGTGACTGGAGTTTGGTCTAGCGTTCCTCTCAAAGCTAGGTACCTGCCTTCATCATCAGAGATTGTGTCGGACAATTTGAATGTGGTTGACTTGTGTAGGAGAATGGATACTCCTTTGGTTTTGGTCAAGGAGGAAGTCGCATGGTAGGCTACAGGGTAGTGGTGATTGTAGAATTTTGGTATCTGTCCCTTGCGGAAGTGTGTTTCCTGAATAAACGCTATAGCCGCTTTGGTTTGTTTAATGTCTCCTAGCACTAGGGACCTCTTTTCTGGGGTGTTCAGTCCTCTGGTGTTAAGGGAGAATACCGTAAGTACCCCCAGAGGAGACATCGTGGTCGCAGAGAGAAGACCGAGAGAGGAAGCAGGGGTGTAGGTTAAAGGTTTGGGGTAGGGAGAGAGGAGGAAAAAGGCAGAGGGGGAAAAGTACCAGGGGTCTGGAGAAGGTGGAAGACTTGGGTATCACTACCCCGGATAGAATTGTATATCTATCCTCTTTGATTTAAACTTTCACCGTGCCACGTGAATCACCCGAACAAATAGAGTCTGGTGACGCAGTGAGACGGGAAGTTCGGGAGGGGTAAGTTAGGAGGTTCCTGAAATTGTGTATCTCTCTGGACTCACAGCCGGTTCCTCACTTGGGGGCGGATGGATCTGGTGTCAACTTGTTCCAAAACAGATAGATAAGCCTAGTTTCGAACATGTGCCCAACAGGGTCCTGAAATAGAAAGATATAATAACAAAGAGCAGTCGGGAACTCGCCCAGTCCCTGCCCAACTTTTCAACTCTGGCTGCTCCGTGATTACCGACTGAGGTAGCGTGTTAAGTTCCTATAGTATGGATAATCACGTTGTGGAGATCTTTGTCTCGATACGTGGTTGGAGCCAGGGAGTCTAAACCAGTCTAAACTAATGTGTAAACTGAACTAGCGTCAAAGCCTCAGACATAGCCCATGCAGAAATGTTACATACAGTGGGTAAGATATAGTAAATCTGCAATTTTGCAATACTGTAAAATCGCCTCGCTCAATGAATGACGAATGACGGGGTCCCCAAGGGTCTGCGCCCCCATCAGCCTCCTCCCACATGTGGCCCGATTGAGCGCATCTCCCCAGGGACCCCGAGCACACCTGCACCCAGATATCACATTCTTCTCTATCAGGCTATAGCGAATGAGTAATGTAAAACAAAACAATACAACCGTAGGTTAGCTGCTGACACTCCGTGTGGGGCCTTCGGGTCAACGAAAGAGGTGAGTGGTGTAAAGCTTAGAGCACAAAACACAGTCAGCCTTGGTAGAGGGAGGTAGAAGTGTCGGTTCGGGTCCTGATGTATCCGGCTGCGATCTCGGTTCAAAGTCATACACCATGCCGTAATTATGAAGCTTCTAGGGGATACTGGGGTAGTGTCGGTGAGATGTCATCAGTGGTGGCAGTCCTTCAGAGTGTATGTTTGGGCTATCTCCAGCCCGATAGTTCTTCGGTGAAGAAGAAGAGTCTCGCTGCATCAAGCATAGCAGACAGTAAGCTTGTTCGTCAAGTAAGTCTCATCTCATTGGCGAAGCAAGTGCGTATCGTCGATGCTGTCTACCATGGGGATTATGTACTATCCCTTGATCTTCAGCCGTCTGGCATTCAAAGTCTGCTGTTGAGTCCACGTATGTGTAGTAAATAGTACATACTGAATAACTGATGTGTTCCTCAGGGTCTCGTCGGAGATGTCTGGGGGCGCAGAGACTGGGCCTAAAGGCGCTCGGTGGATGCCCTCCCGCCAGCCTCTCCCGCGCGGTCCCTAGGGGGAGTACCTCTTGCTGGTGATCTCCGACGGCGTGGGCCTCCCGCATCAGCGGAGCGTGAGTCAGCTGAGTCATCACTCGAAGCCGGTCGTGGTCGTTGCCGGTATCGTGTCTCCGTGGGACCCTTCATTCGCAAGTCTTCATACCAGTCTGGCACTGATACGGGTGGGATTTCCAGCTGGTCACAGAAAGCGGCTGATTCTTCAGGCAAGCGGAGTACCGCCACGCGTCCGCGGTGGGAGGCAGAGAGGCAGAAGGGGAATTTCCAGCGGTAGTTGATGCTGTGGGCTCGGAGGTGTTCTAGCAAGGGTCGCAATGCTCTGCGTTGCTGTAGTGTGATGTTGGAAAGATCATGGTAGAGCTTCACCTCACTGCCAGCGTATTGTGCCGTTCCTTTTGTTCTCGCTCGTTGCAGTATGTCTTCTTTAAGGGGAAAACTTTGTAGGCAGCAAATAACGTCTCTGGGGACATCATCTTGAAGGTTGCGGGGCTTTAGCGCCCTGTGGGCCCGGACGAATTCAATGGGGGATTCAGGTGGGTGGTCTAGTAGGTCATTAAAGATTGCCGCTAGTGCCGTCGGTATGGCCCCGGGCAGTATCGTTTCCGGCAACCCCCGAATCGTATGTTGGAGCGTCACCCGCGATTATCCAGATCTTCCACGTGCCGACGAAGCTCTATCATTGATCTGGTAGTGGAGTCTTGGTGGGCATGGAGGGTGCGGATCTGTACCTCCCGTTCTTCGCCCGCTTGTTCCACCTCCTACAGTCGGCGGCCTATATCGTGGATGTCTCTCCTCAAGTCTGACACTGCCGCGTGTAAGGCGGATTTAATATCTCCCGCGAGAGACGCAATATCTTGCCTGGTAGGCAGTAGCTTGATGTATTCCGCCATCGTACCTGATTCCCTGGCAGTCATCGGGTCTCCGTTGTGGGAGCACGCGTCGCTCAGGGTAGCAGGTACAGACGCCATATTGGAGGAGCTGGTCTCCGGGGTTCCTTGCCTCTGCGTGCGGAATAACTCCGGTAATTGTTTGCTCAGTTGCGTTCCCGAGGGACCGGTATAGTGGTACATCCCTACTTGCTTGCCAATTTTCCCCATCGCTAGGCAGAGTGGGCTACAGTAGCTTCGTTCAGGAGCCTGTGGGTCGGAGTTCTGGAACTAAGCGTCCATCTTATCTCGCGGCTAGCCACGCCCCCCAGAATTTGTAAAAGTTAACCCTTACAATGGGGCCTACCCCCGCACTGCAAGAGTTAAATGCTTGTTTCGGTCTAGGGGCTAAAATAAAGAAGATATACTCACCCAATCCACCGTCCCGCCTGACTGCTAAAGCGGGCATTGCAGCCTCTTCTCCCCCATGCGTCGGTGGCCTAAGGACCCGTGATGTCATCAAGACACCAAGGGACATTTCACCACCAGAGCTGAGGGTAAGAGAGGTGAGTGCTGACCGCTTCATGACCGAGGATCAGATCAGGGTTTTTTTGTTTCCGGCCCCTATTATGTTAGCAGTTAACTATTGCGGTGCAGGGGTAGTCCCACTGCAAGGGTTATTTATTTATTTTTTACAATTCCTGGAGTTCCTCTTTAAATTAATTTTTTTAAATGCAAGCAGTGTATGTACCTGAATTTGACCATGTGTCAGTCTTTTGCAAGCCACTATACAGCAGAGCTCAAGCTGCAAAAAGGAGAAACAGCACAAGGAGCCAGTCAGTTGTGCTGCAGTTCTAACATGGCACATGCTGATAGGGGGAGTGAGCAGGGTAACAGAGTTGGGCTAATCAGTGTACTGCTTCTCATTTCACTGTCCAGTCACAGGCTGGGGAAGGACAAGACCTATATAAGTTATTTCGCTGTAGCAGAGAAAAATCAGTTCTCCTGCCCTGCCTGTCAGGGCTGTGGTATGTGGCTGACCTGTGTACAACTCTGAACTGGATGGACAGAAATACAAGCAAGAATACATACAACAAAAACAGCTCTAATATATCTGTTTCATCTGTGTTTTTAACAGTTTGCATGGTAATATTTAATGGCTACCTGTGCAGAACTAAATATGTGAGCTCCTGTTGCAGGCCCTCTTCTAAAAGATCTAATTGCCTGGTGGGTCATGCTGATCCTCAGTAAATGTTGTTCCTGACCTAGAACAACTGTTTAGACACAGTGGAGTCAGAGCTCCAGTTCTTTGAATTTTTTTTCAGACAGTGAATAACACATTTGGATCAGAATGTCAGCAAGTCAAATAGCTTTTTTAGATGGAGCGTAGAAAAAGCGCTTTGCCACATTGTATCCGAGCAGAGATCTCACAACTAGAAGTCACTAGTGATTCCACTTGTCAGAATCTGGTGAACAGGACCTGATATACACAGGTCTACTGATAGTTTTGACCTGAACAGAGTTCTACTTTAAAGGAAAAGTCCACCTTATAGAAATAAATAATAAATGCACACTTTATAAAATTAAAAATGTGCATTTTTCTTTTTGCATTAGAGCCAATATGACATGGCAACCGCGATCAAGAGATTGTGGGTGCAATGCTCTGGCTCCTGCAGTTTCTTCCTCCCATCCATGTTCATACTGAGGTTATGGACATTTAGTAACATGGACAGGAGGAAGAATGAATGGTCTGCACGTTCTTAAAGGGTCCCTGTCAAGACAGGAACTTGGGAGCTGCCATTGCTGACTTGTGCAGGTTCCAGAAACATCACTCCCGCCCTGCATGTTTGCTCAAGGTCAGTGACTCACTAGTTGTCTTACTAGATTGTTAAAGCCCAACTCCATTCAAAACTGTTCTTTTTACATTTTACATTTGGATAGAATAGGCAAGGGTTAGAATCTTGTCAGGTTTTTATTGAAAATATGTGGCTCCATTGCGCAGATTTCCTCTTTTTTTTAAATTTCTGTTACAACAAAAAAATGAAAAGGATGGGGGTCACTGAGGATTGAGGCATGAGGGCCACTGTGACAAGAAGGCACAAACACTTTTAGATCTTATTGGTCTTGCCCGATTTACTTAAGAAAATTGTTTTTGTTCAAAGCTAACAAAAAGGTTTTGGCTGGAATTGGACTCCAGCTTGCTCTTTTTTGGTAATTTCTCCCCCTCTTAATGTATTAAAAAAAAAAAGCGTGTTTTTTTTTTGCTTCAGTGCTGTCCTTTGCATCCTCTTCCACCACTTGTCACTGCCCACTCCTACTGGCTGGCATTCAACTCCTTCCTGTAAGCCTGGGCTGTCATGGACACATGCAACATCACGCCAGCCTGGGCCTATAGTACTCATAATGCAAGCCTCTTCCAGTGCTACAATAAGGACTGGCGACTTAGGACAAAAAGGGGAAGGGCCTGTGACAGCCATGATATCGCCAAACCAACCATTATTAGTCATGCAGTCAGCCTTGTGACACGTTAACCCCTTCATGACTGAGCTAGTTTTCAGGTTCTGTTCATAAATGACTGACACATTTTTTACATTTTTGCTGTGTGATTCTTCCACAGCAGTAATATACTTTCTTACTAAATGTACCCACACATATTATATATTGTTTTTTAGAGGACAGATAGGGCTATATAATTATATCACATATGTGTACCTAACCCCTCACTTAGTTTGAATAAAAAAAAAAAAATGAGGAAAAAAACTAGAAGAAAACACTTTTTTCACAAGTTTTGATTATTATTTTTTTTTTTTAGAATTTTTTTATATTAATTATAGTATAAAAAATATATTTATATATAATTTATATTTTCCTAATTTTGTTTTACACTTTATTTTAATTTTTTTACACTTTGTAAAAAAAATAAAAATAAAATAAAAAAACTTTTTTTTTTCTTGTCAGTTTATATCAAGCAATCACTATGACAGCTTGATAAATTAACTTTTTTATTTTATTTTTGGCTATTAGGCTGATCCAAACTTAGGAACAGCTAATAATAACCTTAGAGACTGATCCTGACTTTAGTCAGATTCAGATCTCACTAAAAGCTCTTTGATCGTGCCTAGACGATCAGAACTGATACATTTCACTCAAAAGATATACATTGTATCTTTTGAGTGAAATGTATCCAAACATCGGGCTCTCGAGCTGTCAAAACAAATAGCAGAGAGGTGAGGTGAGTCACTGCTTGCCTCTCTGCTATTTTGAGCTGTCAAATACGGGATCGCAAATTGCGGTCCTCTATTTGCATGTAACGGCTTCATTCTTTCATTAATGAAAGGAAGAAGCTTTTACAAAAAGCTTAATTATTTCATTAATTAATGCCTCAATACTGAGACATTAATGAATGACTGTTAAATGCTGAGAATCAGCAAATACCGGCATTACAAAGCCTGATATAATTCGTCACGTACAGTGTACGTGGCCAGTCATATAGGCACAAAGTGACAAGACGTACACTGTACGTCTCCCGTCACGAAGGGGTTAAACTACACAAGGCTGATTGCAGGACGTGCACACAGGGGAACCGGCAGCAAGGCATTCATAGTTGCTGGTTGAATCTTGCTTCTGCATCTACAGACCATCTACAGATCCAACCCACAACAGGAAGTGTAGGTTACTTGCACTTACCCCAGTATACTAAATGAAAAGGAACATATTTAAGAATCTTTGTTTCACAATGGAAGTAGATATTATCATATACTACTGAGTGCAAAACAAAAATTAAAAGTGAGGTGTGGTGACAGGATCTCTTTAATTATGGATCAGGATGCACCCAGCATAACAAATATATTCTGTGCAGCAATTGATAAAATAGGGATATGAAAAATGCAGGAACTCCTAGCATTCAGATTTCAGTTGATTGAAGTAAGAACAGTAAATGATTTCTCCACTGGCCCTTGAAGGCAAATGCATTGTTGTCCATGTCTTGTTTTTATAAGTTCAGAAATGTCAGTCTGGTGTCTTGAAAATGGAAGTGTCATCGCCATAATGCAGTTGACTCTGTTCTCTAATTTTTATCTTTAGAGTTGGCAGGTATAGCAGCCTCATTAGTGTATAACATCTTCCACAACATACATATATTCAGCGAGTGGAGCCAGAGCATGCACATAAAACTAAAGGTTACTATAGTTTGCATCACCAATCTTTTTAAAAGGGTTCTATCAGCTCTTTGCCTGACATGTGCTGGTATAACAAATCACATTATGATAAATCATTCTGTGCAGGATAGACTATCAATGGCCTACAAAAAGCCTGCCAAGTTGCCAATAGTGTCTACATGCTTTTTGTTTGATCTGTAAAAGCTATTGTGCTGCTGGGCGAAAAAGTGTGTTTTTAAAAAAAATTATATGTTAATTATTGTCCCACTTTCATTACTGCCAGTGTCTTTATTTCTTTACAGTTTATCTCCTTTGTGCGGAAGGGCTTTATAGAGTTGACATCAGGGCTGTATTTACAGGAAGGCACTGAGGGGCCAGTGTCCAAGAGCAGCTAGGGATGAGATGACGAGTCTAGCCAGACAAAAGATGGCAGGACTAGCAATAGAAAAAGGGGCAGGACCATCCAGGGATGAGGGTGGCAGGACCAACTGGGGATGAGAGTGGCAGGACCAGCAAGGGAAGGTGTCAGGACTGGCAAGGGAGAGGGTGTCAGGACCGGCCAGGGACAAGAGTGGCAGGACCAGCAGGGGTAAAAGAGATAAGACCAGCTAAGGAAGGGAGTGCCAGAAAGGGCAAGGGAAAAGGGGTCGGGACTGGCCCCAGATGAGCTTAGCAGGAGCAGCAAGGGTAGAAGGGAAAAAAACTGCTACAGAAGACAGTGGCAGAACCAGTAAGGGAAAAGGGGCAAAACCAGCCAAGGAAGACAGTGGTAGGACCAGCAAGGTAAGAGGTGTCAGGCCCAACCAGGGATAAGTGTGGCAGGACTAGAAAGGGAAGTGGCAACAAGACCCACCAAGGAAGAAAGTGGCAGGATCAGCCAGGTATTAGTGAGGCAGAACTGGCAAGAGAAAAGGGGGGGGGGGACCAAAGCGCAAACAGTTTCTATTTACATTGTTTTCATGAATTTGCCTTTTATTTCCACACTCTTCTAGAGAAGACAGTTTATTTAAAGGGACAGGCAGGGAGTAGAACGTCTAAGAGGAGCCACAATATACATGGTGGCTTTTAGGGGACTGATAGCACTTTCTGTATTTGTACTATATAATGTACAATTGCATTTAGTTGAAATAGAACTCTAACCAAAAACTGTTTAGGATTGGATAGAGTGGGGAAGAGTAGAACCACAGTTGTTTTTTTCTTGTTGGAGTGTCCCCATCGGTTAGGTTTTCCTACCCCAGAGATGTGAAAGGGATTGAGTGGAAATCTCCTGAAAGTGAGGGGAAATAATGTTACGTTTCCAACTAAATAAAGAAAAGATTGCTAGACGTCTGCTCTACTCCCGATGACAACTGTAAAATGTCCCCTTCACTTCCATCCAATAACAATAGTCATCATGAGAAATTGTGAAGAAAAGTCTTCCAAAACTGCACAAACCAGTGTTTGAACCAGATCATTTTGATTATTTATTCTGAGATTTTCCTTTGAGCTTGCTCCACTTTTAGAATGTCCAGCAACTTTTTCCTAATTTTTCATGTCAAAGTCATGTCCCTGGGTCCTCTTCCTCCAGTGGTGGTGAATGCTGCAAGTAATGGTGCCATTTCATGACACCATTGCTGTTATTTGCTGCATTCTTCTGTGAGCTCAGAATGGCTTTATAATGTCCTTCTAGTGTCCTTGATGTCCTGGACTCACATGAAGTGGATTGAATGATCATAGATCACAGAACTATGGGTCTGTAGGGGACAGCACCTAGTGGGTGTGTCCTTGATGCCCTGGGGTCATATTAGCTATGCTAAATGATGATAGGCACTGGATCACAAAGAATCACATCAAGGGCGTCTTTTTTACATTTTACTGATACTCAGGCAATTTAATTTGTATTTTTCATCCAAAGATTAACTTGGGATTTAAGGCTTGTTCACACCAGCAGCCACTTTGTAACGCAGGCACTGTTTTTTCACAGTGGAGTGCACAGCGCCAGTGCACTGATTACAGCTAATTGCAGTGCCAGCGTGCTGATTCTTTGTCAACTTTATTGGAATGACACAAAATGACATTCTATTCATGCCTATTTACTGCAGCAGGTTGTGATGCCATGTAGTGCGTCGTAACATGCTGTGGTGAAAAAAAGTAGTGCATGTGCTGCATTTTTTTCAGCGCACACTACCCCAATGCAATGGTGTGCAGTTTGTCATGTTCATGCGTTGGCACTGTGCTGGATAAGGATTGACTGGGCCCTTAATGTGGAACTTGGTGTGATGGGAGGCTGCGCTAAATATTTCCTTCCAAAATACACTGAAACCTACATGATAAATCAGTGCTGACTTTTCCTACTTACCTCAGTTGCAGTATATTTATAATGTTTCCAAAATCATGGGTACACATTGCATTAAATCTATTAATTACTGTATATGGTCTCAAAGGACTAAAATAATTTGTGTCATGTAAAGGTTAAACTAAGCGTTTATCTTCAGCTCCTCTTTATGTGCTTTACTACATCTCTGTGTGTCTGCCATTGAGCAGTTGTTTTTGATGCATGCCATTAAAATCACATTTATCGTATGTCTGCTGCCTCATCTCCACCAACTCATTGTACTCCATGTTTTACAACCCTTTCTAATCAGTCACTTTCTAAGCACTTTATATAGTTCATCGCAGTATTTACTTTGTTTCCATCATTGCCTATACATTTATTTTGTTTTAAACTCCATTCGTGACTGTTGAGATTGCAAACCGGTGCGTCTGTTCAGTGCGTCTGTTCAGTGCGTTTAAAGGTCATAGATTTTACTGTTGGTCTAATTCGATTGGAGGTTTAAAACTTTAAATTTGCATATTCAGTCATTTGTTACAAGTGTTCTTTACAGCTTTGAAGTATTTTAGACTTTATTAATGACAAGCTAAACGAGAATGCCGGGATTATGTGTGTGTTAAGTGATGGATAAAGTTTACCGCTGACGAATGACAGTCATCAATGTCTCTACAAATGATGTTTTATCTCATCTAAACCTGTCTTACACCCAGACTGATGAAGGTAAAACATACAGCCTTATTTATATAAATCTACAATAAGAGCGGAATCACACTTTTACAGTGCATTGTGGTACATGTGTTAGCGGGTGTCGGAGCCATTCATTTTGAATTGTGGTGGACTGCCAGGCTGAAAATGGTGCACGTATGTTTTTGTGCATTGCCAGCCCATTTCTTTGAACGGACTGCTTTGATGTTATGCACAAGCATTAACACATGACACAATGCACGGGCATTAACGTAATGCATGGGAACAGAGAAGTGTGAATGGGTCATAAATCCCCAGTCACAGATATACCCATATCCCCCTTCTTTCTTTCATTTTTATGTTACATGTTTTATACGATTATTTTTGGTGACTTTATAATATGTTAGAGAGCCACATTGGAAGACATACTATATCGTGACTGAACAGTATAAGGGAGATGGATGCTAACCCCTCAAGAATGGATTAAAATTTTCCCTAAAGGGAACTCCATGTCTTTTTTTTAATACCTTCAAGTAGTATTACAATCACCTTTGAGCAGTAGATATATGCAAAAACATTTTTTAAAAGTTACCAAATAGGTAATTACCTACCTCTGTCTCCGCCGCTCGAAGATTCTGAAGATTCTCGAGCGGCCGTGCAGGATGACGGGGAGGAGACAGTGTAAGTGAATGCTCACAGTGGGCGGACAGACACCATGGGACAGGAAGACACAGCAGTCAGCACTGGATCAGAGACCGCCATACATATCTTTTTTGCAAATGTTTACATTCATGTTTTTTACATTTTAGACTGGGGTGCCACTAAATGTTGTGGGTAGATTCACCATAACTATTGGTCTTGATGACCATCGTCTCCAGTACAGAAAATAACAGGAAATCACAGATTTTTGAGTCGTCAGGAAAAGGAAGGGAAATGGTGAAACCTGTTCTGGTGACTTATATTCTCGCATGCCTTGAAGAGGCCTCCTTTAACTTCCTGCTGTGCCTCTGGGAAAAGAAGTGAAATCTACCAGATGCAACACAGCAAAAAAATAAAACTCACATGGGGGCTTAAAACTTACCTACTCTATTTAAAACCCAAAAAAGTTTTAGCTTTATATATACTGTAAACAGTAATTTGAACCCTAAACGGCCACAATATGTTATAAGAATAATTATAGCTTTGAATATGTGTAACATGTTGTTATGTAGTTCATATATATATGTATATATTTGAGTGTGTGTAGATGGATATAGTTTTTTAAAAAAAAATTAAGTTTGCAACAATTTGAACGTATTGTGTCTGGATTAGGGGGAGATGTAGGGTTTGGAGAGCTCTGCGATTCTTTCATCTTATTGGTGGAATGAAATCACCCTCTTCGTGTATTTAGCGTGCTCTATGACCAGTCTTTTGTCAACAAAACGCATCAATCCCATGTTTAACTTTGCATTGCCCTTTATAGGAATACATTTCTTTGGAGTACAAGTCTGAAGTGTAGTCATTATCAGACTGAACTTTTTATGAACTGGAGGGTCTAACTTGCCCAGCAAGCTTTTTCTGCCGAGTCTATCAAACGGCTGAATTGCTCAGACTATATGTAGGCGAGCCTCACACATTTTTCTTCTCTACAATAATGCTCGCTCAGCTGCCTGCCAAACATATAGCAAATTGACGCCGTCCAGGTGTGACAGCAAATTCTGCAAAAGAAAGAGATAAAAGGCTGTAGACAAAAGAACTAAGGGGCACGTTCCCTTATCTTTCCTACATTATCTTTCCTCATTGAAGGTGGGAGGCTTTCTTTTACTTCACACACTGCAATCATGAGCCCATATTACCATGGGAGGGAAATTACCTACCTGCAGCATGAGATCCCTTTTCCCCAAAATTGACCAGTTAATTGATTGACATGTTTGGTAAAAGCTTGCCCCAGTGATGGCGCATCTGCATTTAAAGGGACAGGGCACTGTTTTAACCTATGTATAGTTTTTGAATATACAATTAAAGAGACATCATTTGGGCAAATACAGAAAACTGCAGGCATAAAGTGCACGCACCACTGCACATGCCTGCAACAGCTGCCTAATCTCTTAAAATGGCCATACACTAACTTTTTTCCTGTCCCTGCTGTTCCACAGTCCGTGTGGATGGAAAAATCTCCCCTTCCCAGCTACTGTATTCTGACAACCAGTGCCAATTACTGTCAGAATACCTATGCAGTAAGTGCATCTGATTGGCTGCAGTCACTGTTCAGTCGACAGTTTTCCACCCAACTTCTTCGACAATAAGTTGAATCTAAAATCAACTTCTTGTTGAGCTGGGTGGGGCCACCCACAGATTGAATTTAGGCCTATTCAGCAGGAAACATCTGACATTCAGCCAGCTTCAATTTAATGACCAGATCTTGAAGAGATCTACAATTGCCTGGCATTGTTTATCCTAAATAAATTTGCAATGACCCCAAGAAAATTGATTATATATGTGATTTAGATATTTCGACACAGTACTAGTGAAATAACACACACAATTAAATACAATGTAAACTATGGATTATACATTAATCTAGCAATATGCCCCCTAACCCTTCTTCCATGGCAGAATGTTAGACTGTGTTGAAGAGCAAAGCTTCTGTACTTTCCGATTAGTCATTTTGTGCCCCTTTCTGCCTACAGCACATTTCTATTGGGCAGTGAGAGTGGCCATCATAGTGATGGGCCAACAGTAATGTGGAGGTGGAGATTATATCCTGATCTGACATTACATGGAAGTATGGGAACTTTGCCTGTCAGGAAAGCCGGCAATTTACCATGACAGGCGGGTTTGCAAATCTACTTCAGGTATGTGCCTCTAGAGTCCTGCGCTTTCAACTTGCAAAAGTTCTGGACTTTTCCCCCTTGAGTATCTCTTTAAAAATTATAAAACCTGACACAAAGACATTAAAGTCACCCTAAGTTTGCACTTCCCCCATTTAGGACACAAACACAGGTTTATTTAATAACCTGCTCCCTCTGCTGCAAGTGACTAGTTTTCTCATGCTCCATGTCCTCCCCACATTTGGTCAGCTTCTAGTTGGAGCTCACAGGGAATTAAGGACACTCCCCTGCCTATACATGACAGCACTCAGGCTTGGTGACTGGTCATTCAAGCACCCAGTACTGCATGGTGGAAGGAAGAAGAGAATGGGTCATCCATACCTGAAGTATTGGGTATTTTTATAGGCTCTGATGGGTGAAAAGTGTGGGATGGAATGGATACTGTACAGGTTTACTTAATAGTCTGTTTCACAAAATGTCCTTTAACTCCCCCTCTCCCCACCCTGGACTCATACTTAAAGTGACATTAAAGGCTAATTTATTTTCCCTCCCCCCAATGTTAGTGTAAGGACTTACCTTAAATCATGCCTCTTAATCTGATCATCTTCTTTCCCGTCCTTTCCAGCTGTCCCTCCAGCGCTGGTGCGGGTCTCTGATCCAGCACTGACTCCTCTGTTGTCCTCTTCTCTGATGTCCCACGGAGTCTGTGCGGGTGCACGCTGCTCCATATACTTACCTTGTGTCTCTCCTAGTCTCCCGGCCAAACATCTGAACTGCGCATGTGCCCGCCCCAAGATCCTTTGCGGCCGCCCGAGAAATTTTAAGATGTTCGGACGGGAGCGCGTGGTGGAGACACAAATAAGTATTAACCCTTTGAAATTTTTTTTTTTTTTATCGTTTTGCATATATCTACTGCTTGCTAGCAGTAGATACAGGCAAAAACATGCGAGGGTTTAATAACCCTTTAACGCGTACTTCAGAAAATGAGGGAGCATGTGGCATTCTCCCCTTGCTGCCACAATGCTGGAAATCTGTCACTAAGCCCAATACCTTTTTAATAAGCTTCAGTTGGAAGCTTCATTCCCTTATTCCTGGGCCAGATACTAGCTCAAGTTCAGCGACTCTGAATCCATTCAGAATGGACATCACAGACTTGAAACTAGTATGCAGCCTGCCTGGCATTACAAAAATGTTTGCTTCCATTTTTTGCTTCCAGACAGAATTCCTTGAAGCGAAAGGTGACTTTGAAACATGTGTACCTGCTTATTTGTGCCAGTCCAAGTGAATGAATGCTGCCAGTCCTGTCTGCATTGTAGGTGACTTAAGTCTCCTACATTTTCGTGGTTCATTCGTCCCCATAGATGCACAGAAAAAATGGGTACGTTCTTTCAATCTGTCAAACTCTTCTTTAACCTCCTGTACCAAGAGCTTTGTCTGTTCTGGGCACAGCTCCAGAGCTCTAAGCTGAGGATTACAGAACATATTTTATACATTTCATACATTGCAGAGGTGCCACAATGGTAATTTGGCCTGACGTCAGTGGGAATTCAAAGACTGAAATTGGCGGCAGCTCACACAAGCTGGTGTGTACAGTAATTTGGGTAAAAACACATTGATTTTACTGTATGTCTACCAAGACTCTGAACTCACAGCTGTTGGAATTAGGAGGATGATTCCTGGCAGCCTATGTGCACAATTACTTTAAAGGGAAACTAGAATGCATTTCAGTTAGTACTTCTTTCCACTTACTGTAAAGCTTTTAGATTTCACACTTTTTACCAGCCAAATTTTCTCGTATTCTTTAATCAGATGTGTAGCTTCCTCCATCAGAAGGCCAAGTCAGCAATTTGGAAAATGTTGGTTAAAGGGGGCATGATCCAAAATTGATTTATTTCTTCATCGTGAATGAATTTGGTTGGGCAGATCTTTAAAGAGACAATCAACTCAGAAGGGATATTAAAGCCCATTGCCATCTTTGCTAAAGTATAATTAAAAAAACATGCCAGCAATGTACATTGAGTTTACATGAAGCAGGCATATGTAGTTGCTGTATATGAACACCGGAACGTACATTTTTTTTTTAGCTTTACTCTTCATATCCTCATTGAAATGCCCGCCTCTGTGCTTTGCAGGCAATGTGTGTATATGACAAGTGAGTTCTCCACCCCCCCCCACCCCTTATTCATTAGTATTCATAGTGGCAACCCCCTCTCCCCGGACAATGTATTGTGTGCAAAGGCAGAGCTGGTGTTTAATGATTTGTGTTAAAATGAATAACGGAGGGGGAGAGCGGTTCAAAAGTTGCTTTACAATCCCACCCTGGTATCAGACTAAGTTTCCTGTGGAGAAAATTTTTAATTTCTAGTATTCAAGCCCAATAAAAAATTAAGAAAAAAAGTAAGAAAGGCTGCAATGTCATGAAAATGTGCACACGTATACATTATAACTGCACCTCTTCATTACCACAATAAATGTATAGTATTTGAGGTTGAATAAAGACATTAGTCCATCAAGTCCAACCTATTAGGATCTCATTCTAGGAGTACCCGTACCCCTGTATATTACCTGTACCCCTGTATATTACGGTCCCTTAAGAAATCGTCCAAAAGTTTCTTGAACAATTCCACATTATTTGCTGAAATCACCGCCTGTGGCAGTGAGTTCCAGACCCTAACTGATCTTACTGTGAAGAACCCCCTTCGCCCCTTGTGCTGGAATTTTTTTTCCACCAATTTTAGGTGATGGCCTCTAGTTTTTGTAACGGAGTTAATTTTAAACAGTTTATCGCTAATGTTGCTACCACCTACCGCTGCTCTCCCGCACCAAAGGTAAGAGAAAAAAAAAAAACATATCGCAAACATCGGGGCATTTTGACAAGTACATTACTGGTCAAAATGCCCTGTTTTTTCCGCCCTCACCCTGCAGCCCTGTAAGGCGGCCGCCTGACTTGCCTTGCGGTAGCGCCGGGCCTGTCAGTGGGTTGGGGGGTGGTTTTACAGAGATACCATTTAGGGCAAAGTGACCGTATCTACTTAAAGGGAATCTATTGAGTATTTGATGTATTTTCATTTTTTTTTTTACTTATTATAGTGTTTTATTGAAAGTTTTGACATACATAAAAAAAGTATTTTCATTTTTTAATGTGGTCATTGCTAAAAAAAATGTAAACTTTAATCTGATAAATATGAAATCTGGCATACCAAAATATCATATTTGCCACTTGCAACCAGAAGATGGAGCTGTTGCTTAGAGTGTTGTGCTCAGCAGCGTCTTGTTTGCAGCTGCTGCACTACAAATAGACCTGAATAGCAGACATTCAGGTCTATTTTGCCTTTATCCCAGCAGAGACGGCAGCAATTTAAAGTAAACCTTTCATACGAGACCTATGGGAGCTGCCATTGCTGACATCATTCTGAAAATGCTATGTCACCACCTCAGTGGGACACATTTTCAACAACAAAACTTGAGATCTTTGGTAAACGGAGTACATGAAGCAAGCAGAGCAGGAAGCAAAGTTATGACCTTCTATATTAACATTTCCTTGTATAAATGTCACCTCTCTACAGTGTTCTTGCCATGTTTTTCTAAAGTGACATTAATGATTAGAGCGCACATGTAGCTTTCTGCAGTGCAGAAAAAAACCTACAGAAAAAGGCAGGCCGGAGATTATGTAATTGTATTCTCTAACATATTCATAGAAGAGGATGGCATTACAATAGCGATATGTAAATTTGTCTTTATCTCTAAATACCTGCAAATAGCAGCAGTGAAAGAACAACATATCAGCTGCACGTGAAGCATTTCCTCTCTATTGTTATATCATTCTTAGATTTCACTGTCATAGAATTCTACTACTATACACCTGATATGGAAGACCTGCTTGTTTATTTATTTTTTTCCTAATGTTTCTTTGAATATATTCCTTTTTTTTCTCACATAACTGTCAGTGATAAATTTCAAACAAATTCAGCGGAAAACGAAACTTAGATGATTTATTTTCTTTAACAAGTTAAAATTTTGCAAGATACAATTGGCTCAATTCACAAACTTTATCAGAAGGCACTCTATGTTCAGTCATGTGACTGTATTTTTAAATCTCTTCACTCAGCTTTAACCAGTTGTGGATATTGGACATGCTACATGCGTCCCAAAAAACTTCATTGAATTACACAGGGCATGTGTAGTGAGCTCCTAGTCCTTCTGCCCTGCTCCCTAACAATTTCTTACTCTCGAAGGCTCCATTCAAACATAGTGTTTGCACGGAAACGCTCAAACCGTAACATACATGCAGATTCCACGCGTTTGCATCTATAGTAATAGCGCGGAATCCGCCCATAAAGTCATGCTAGGACTTTTTTTGAGGGACGTGTGTTTTCGTACCACACGGACGCCGCCCTTATGTGAAGAATGCATATTGGAATGCATTGTTTTTCATGTTTAGTGTGTTTCATACGTGCAGAAAATCGCTCAAGTTTGAGTATCTGACCATGTTTATAAACACTGTTTAGACACGAAATAGATACACAGTTACTTTTGTATCTTCTATATTTCAGGTGATCTGCCTATGATGGCAGTTAAAGGCTATTCATTTTTCACGTTCATTTTTTTTACTGTCACACTTAAAAGAAAAGGGCAGAATTATATTTGTAAATACCTTGAGAAATGCTTTGTGCTAGAATGATAATTTGTCAATGTGTCATTTTAAGCTAGACAAATAGGTAGAATAAACGTTATACTTTTTATCTGCAGTAACCATTTTTTTTTCAATTAACATCGATCAAATGAGGAAAAAAATAAGTTTTTAGTTTTGTCTATGGATTGCATAAAAAAATGTTTTAAATACTTTTTTTAGGACAATATCACCAAAAGAAAGCTTTATTTGCCAAAAAATATATGTATTACTTTGTTGTCCTAACAACAAAGGTCTTGCCGAAAAACAGGCCCATTGTAGAAATGTAAAACTACTCTGGGCCAAAGAGGGGTATACAAATAGGAGAGATCTGAACTGGTTAAAATAATGTTCACTTTAAAAAAAAAAAGAAGTATATATAGTGATGTGTTTGCGATGTAAATTGAGTCTATTGACAATAACTGACAAATGCATAATACATATGAAATTTTGATATGAGTATGGCAATGGCTACAGGAAATATGAGTATGGCAATGGCTATAGGAAATACGAGTATGGCAATGGATTTTGCACAAGATTAAAGTAGAATTAGCAGTGGTAAATAGTAATCACTATTGAAATATATATAAGCTATCTTAACTGACAAAATATTTGTAATTTTGTTCAAAGAGGCTTGTGGCCCGCCTTTGCAAGGCAGCAGATATAGGTGGACTCACTTTTCTTAATTGCAGTTCATCAATACGGCTTGGTGAAGGTCTCACCCTTGCCGATTGGACAATGAAGCAGTAGCAGCAGGACATTGATGGGTTCATCACTCTGATCTCACCTCGTTAGCAATCTCCCTTTCCGAGTCTGAAACTATGCAGGGAGTTACAGAAAGTTAATACTATAATAGAATACTAAATGATAAAAGGTCAGATTAAAGCACTACTGGCTGTTTATAAATATGTTTATTTTGTAACAAATAATATTCATAATAATAATAAATGTAATATGGGGAATGGGGGCTTTTTGTATCAGTTTATAGTTGTATATAACTTTAAGTTATAGGACATTTACCTATAATTCAGCAAAGTGCTTCATGTGATCTAAAATTACTCTTTTAAATTCTTTTGCCATTGCTGACCACCTTTTTGAAAATGTTGGTTGCTTGGCTGTTATGCTGACTCGCTGGCATCAATATTTTCACTAATTAAGTCTGAAGATCTGGAAAGTCAGTGTAAAGACTCTTTGAATCAGTATCCACATCAAGATTGCTGTTAAAGTATTGAAGCAAGAGAGTCAGCTTAACAGCCAGAGAACTAGCATTTGCAGAAATAGAAGATGGCAATGGTAGCCTTTTTTAAAAAGCAGAATGATGCTAACATAGGTTATAGGGGGGCCCTTAAAGACACCCTGTCACCCTATCAGACCACCTTATACTCACCTTCATAGTGCTGCTCCTTGTCTGTGGACCACATAAATACTTAGTGGTGGCTGAGGTCAGATCTTAGAAGAAGCACTAATATGACCCCCTCCATCATGCATCAGTGCTTGGGCCTAGTTGTTGGCATCTGGGCACAGGCACTCTATTATGTGAGTTCTTATACTCCCTCAGACCCATAGGGACCAGCAGGGAAGCGCTGTGAAGGTAAGAAAAAGTTGGTAAGGGGTTGGTTTTAAGCAGGTTCCCTTTAACTGCCTCTTCCTTCCTTTTAGTATGTATGCTTTTATTCTTACCCATATTTGTTCTTCCTTCCTCTACCATTGTACCTCCTATGCTATTCTCTTACCCCCTTCTTTTGTTTAATTGCTTTCTTTTCACCTATTCATTGCTTTATATTTTTCTTTTCTATCTACCACATTTTGCTTTTCTTTTGAAGCCTTTTCACCGTTTACACCCCCCTTTCCATTATGTTTTCCTCATGAAGGATGGGATTTAATTTTTCTCCAAATAATATCTGTTCTGCTGCTGACATAAACCATTGATTTTCGTGTATGCATTCTCTACACACACCTACCTTGTGTTTATAGTCTTCACCCATATCGGTGACAATCGCCTAGAAGCCAATATTCTAGTATAATTTTCTGTTTTCTTGCTGGAACACCTCTGCTCCTCGGCGCGTAGGACTTGTGTTGAAGTTTCTATCACAATTTGTTTAATAATTGCACATCACTTTCCACTTCCCCGATCCCGAACACTTCAATATTCTTACAATATGAGTAACGCCCACATTATGTGATCACAATTGCAAATGTTTCTCACTTATCATTGTGAAGTCAGGTTATGTATTTATGAGATGAAGAGGAGACAGCTCGGGGAGTTTTCAAAAGTTTCCACACAAACACACCCCGCTAAACACCTACACTGATACTGCTGGCAATTTACTTCAAACAAGCATCACTAAATTCTCAATATTGCTGTCAGACTAAGAGACTGCATAGCAGAATGAAACAAGCCAAGACATCTGATAGGATGTCACATTAGTTGGATAGATGAACGCATTTATGTGAAAGATGGGCAAATCAAGCGGGATTTCTTTGTTACCTATTGATGCATTCAATCTTCCCTTTAACTTCTTAAAGTGGACCTTTCAGTAATGTTACCACTCTGCATGAATAAATTTCTGACGCAGCACACTATACAAGAGCAACATTTATAAAAATAAACTTTGTTTTGTTCCAAATTGAAATTCAGACAAATATTGGCATATTCTGAAAATTTAAATTTTGCGGTTCGGAATTTTCGGAAATTAACTGAAAGGTGTTATATGAAAGGGCACACCCATATTCAGCAGACCCCCACAACCACCGGGCCAGGGTTGTATGGAAGAGGCTCTTGTCCTCATCATGGCAAGGTGCTTTGCCGTGCGGTGCCCCCCCACCCTTGTTCCCTGCTTGGCAGCAGTGGTCTCTCAGCACAGCAAAGCTCATGCTCCCTCCTGATTAAATCGCTGTAACTTAGACTCAGCAGGGCGTTTGTTGGAACTTTGCAGAGCAATGATGCTTCCACACAGATGGCAAGGGTCATTCTTTGCAGTGCCCTGGCAGTGGACAGGCTTTTCTGCTCAGGCTGTGGCTGTTTTCTAAATGAAACCATTTTTATTGTGTGTGTGTATATTGGATTTAAGCTGAATGTTCTGTCAAGCTTTAAATAGGATTCTGAGAGTGGTGATAGTTGTTAGGGATAAGCAATAGTTGGTGGGACATGAGTGTTTTGAAGGTTTTATTAGTTTTGCATTTTGTAAGGCTGCCTGCATTAGGGCACCAGTAAAAGGAGATTACATTGCGTCTAAAATTTGGTACCATTTGTTTCTAGGGAAGATGAGCTGTCATCCACATCTAAGTAGGTGGCAGGATTTTTCTAAATGCACCACATAACACATATGTGAGAGCTGTATCGCTGATAACATGTCATTCTTCAGGACCTGTGGTATGAGAAAATAGTTGTGAATTAACCCTACTTTTTATTTATTCTATATAATTTTAAAATGCGCCTATATTCATATTCTCTCACTATTATATGTGTAAATATATATATATA
>NW_017306280.1:159456-163082 GCF_000935625.1 Nanorana parkeri | reverse complement strand
TATCTATCTATATATACACACACACACACACGCACACATATAGTATATATTATAGCATTATCTTTGTCTACCTGTGTTTGTATCTACATCCATTAACATTTTTCAAGTCAAAATAGCTAAACAAGGGATAGTATATAAATAGATATTCATATCCAATTTTGGTATTTGTGGATTGTGAAGCATGCAGTAAAAAAAACAAAAACTCAAAGCAGTTATGCACCACTGGGGAAATGTGCTAATAAATTGCCTTTGTTAATGGCACTTGAATATTTATTTAAGCAGGTGTGACAGATTACCATCATGATCAGCTTTTTTTACCATACAAAAAAATCAGCATCGAACTGAAACAATGCAATATGTGCTGTATTTTGCAGATTGAATTAAAAAATGATTTGTCATTTACATCATTGCATATGCAAATAGCATCATGATCAGCAAGGCATTTCTCCTGCTAAACTCTCAGAAATAACACTTATATTCATATGACTGATAGACCCATCCACACATAGGACACCCCTAAACACCAAAAAGGTGGCACAGTTTTAGTAAGTGATTTAGTTAATTATAAAGAAGTGTCCAGTAATGTGAAAAAATAAACTTGTTAAAAAGTTTCTCTAAACCCAAGATCAAAAATGTAATACAGTATGCTGCAGATGTTTTTTTCTCTTTCAGGTTTTTTTCCTTTATTTTTACCTGGTGATCCTGAAAGGGCCAAACCTCCTGTCCTAGGATGACAGCTCACTCACTGTTCTGTATCTATGGAGGGTCAGTGTTGTTAGCCTGGGAAGAAAGTGTGTTAAGATTACAAAACACCTCCCCCTCTCCTAACATAGGGGATGTTGTTCTGTAGTTCGCAGAGGAGCACTGTGCAATGCTGATATCACTATTTGAGATTTTAGTCCAGCAAAGGCAGAGGCAGTTAGATTTCTGCAGGGATCTTTTTGCATTTATCTAACCAGTATAACAAAAACATAAAAGGAGCAAATCTGGTTCATTGTAAGAGTTTTCATACACTTTATTTGATCAAAATGCACATCTTTAACTTGAAAGTTATTTCTGTGTTGTATTCTTGCAGGTTCTTGGAATATGTCCCAAGGACATGAGAGCGGACATCTGTGTACACCTGAACAGGGAAGTGTTTAACGAGCACCCTGCTTTTCGTCTGGCCAGTGACGGCTGCCTGCGTGCTTTGGCGGTGGAGTTTCAAACCATCCATTGTGCTCCCGGAGACCTCATCTACCATGCTGGTGAAAGTGTTGATACTCTGTGCTTCGTTGTGTCAGGATCGCTGGAAGTCATCCAGGATGAGGAGGTGGTAGCCATCCTAGGTAAGAAAATACATGCTCTGTAGATGCATGATGACCATGTATTGCAGGATTTAACAGAGAATGACATCTATAGATAGTATCAACTGAAAATCACAGATCACTTACAGTATATAGCATTCCAAACCAGAAATTGAAGTGTATTTTTCATTTTCTGTTACATTGAATGATATACCTTCCCATTCTCATGATTCTCAACTTTGCTACATCTTTATGGCCTTTTCCGATGCCTTACGGTATCCATTTTATCATCAAAGTTTCATTTTAAAACGTCTGAAAGTAGTTTTGCTGGCATCTCACCACTGAGATGCTTTTGTGCTTGTCATGGTCCTTGGAATACTGAACCATGTCTCCTTGACTATATTACACAGTGGTGGGTCCTCCACCCTGTCTTAGGGTTGAATCACTCTGTGTTTGGTTCACAGTTCACAGTTTGTCTTAAGGATAATCCCCTCCAACGGCTCCGGGGTCTGGAAGGAAGGCATTGTTCTGTAGACATGTGCACTGCCAAAAAATTTGTTTCGTTTCGTTTCGTTTTAAATTCGGATTTGTGTTATTTCGTTTTTCGAGATTCGGGTGTGAAAATCAATTCGGATTCGGAATTCGGATTCGGACGAAATTCAGTAGCGTTAGTTCGAACGTTCATTTCGTATTCTGTTCTTATTCGTTTCGTATTCGTTTCGTATTCGTTTCGTTCGTTCGTTCGCAGCAAAGTGACATTTGAAGGGGAAAAAATATTTTTCTCCTTCTCTAATGTCACTTTGCTCCAACGAACGAAACGAATAAGAAACGAATAAGAACAGAATACGAAACGAACGTTCGTACTAATGCTACCGAATTTCGGAAATGGAAATTCGGATTGTAGGCCAGTTGTGCGGCTGCAGTGTGACTACACTGCAGATGACAGATGTAGCAGGCTAATTACTACCCATTGCCACAAATTCCCTTTTTAGCCCCCACCTATTGGCATTTCACTATTCCTGGAGGGGTCCCACCATTTCTGTTGCACTCCTCATATTACACAGAAATTGGCAATGCCGACAAGAAATAAGAGGACCGCTTGCAAAGACCCTGTAATGTAGACATATCTAGGAACTTATACATCTTTTTGTCATCGAAATCTCAAAAATCTCTCTTTACCATATTCTTTGTGGCTGCTGCTACTTTTATCATGGACAGCTAGATGTAGACTAGTGTTTCTTGGTTGGCTCTTGCTCTTTTGTATCCTTTATACGTTGAACACATCCCCATCAGATAATAGAAGCTCACAAGTGTTGACACACATTTTTAGGTATATTTGTATGGATTGGTAAAGTTGATTAATCACCAGACTTGTAGTGAGACAAAACCAAGAGAATAATCGAAGTTTGAGGAGATTTGGTAATGACTGAGAGGTAGAGCAGTTCAGTGAGAAGCAAACCGTGCAGATCATTTATCCTTCATAGATTTCGGAAGTTGTTGAAGCAAATTGTGCAGTAGAGGATACGCCTGTCTGGATGACTGATGTGTAGATGTTATTTCAAGCCTCGCCGCTCCCCAACGCGTTTTACTCCTCTGTTTAATACATTTTTTTTTGTTTAATCTGCCCACTCGGCCCTTAAATTAATAGGATTCCGAAATACAAGATGAAGTGTTTGATATTTGTGAAAACAGCAACATTTATCTAGTAAACATAATTATGTCAACGGTTTGATGTATTGGTGTGACCGGCAGTGTAGGTTTGAGTAGATGAGTGATTGGCTTTGCTTCATGAGACAATTTGTTACTAATGACACGAGCAGTGGGGGGCCAGTGAGATGTCCTATTTGGATAAATGTTTTAGAACGTTCTGTATTATTGAGCTTTAGAGAGTAATCTATGTAAAAGCTGGACTCCATGCAAACAGGTAAATACACAGATGCAACATATATATGTGAGCTGTTTTACCTGCCTAGAGATTTGTAATTCTGTTAATTATGAGTTTAATCATGAGATTTACACAGCTCTACCACGCAGCACAGCTCTGCTGGGCAAGGGACCTCATTTTCCTCTGCTGCAGTTTAACTTTCACTTACATGCCTTCTCCCCATCCTCTGTGACTGGACAGTGGAAGAACAAGCAGTACACTGATGAGCTCATCTCTTACGCTTCTTTCTCATCCTATCAACATGCTACTTGCACTAAACACACTGCTCGCATATGTGTTGCATCTGTGTATATAGCTGTTTGCCTGGAGTTAAGCTTTAACATAATTTACTCCTCAAAGTTCAATAATGCACGGCATTCTACAACATTTATCCAAATAGGACATCTCTCTGGAGC
>NW_017306280.1:145622-159405 GCF_000935625.1 Nanorana parkeri | reverse complement strand
TGTCTCATCAAGCAAAGACTCCTTGTGCTGGGTCTCTCTTCACCTTAGCTGAAATCTGCTGTACAGTACACTGCAAGAGGCTGTGACTGTCGCATTCATCGCATTCAGATGTATAATGTATTGAAGGGAATATCCATCTTTAAAAAAAATTAAAATACAAACTTCATCGTAAAAGAACAAATGTGCATTTATTATAGTTTTGTATTGGAGCCAGTAAAGCATTGCAACCGCAATCAGTGTGTGGGTGCAATGCTCTGGCTCCTGCAGACCCTTTCTCCCATCTGTGTCCAAACCTCGGTATGGACATTCAGTAACAGGGATTAAAGGAAGTGTCAATGGACTACGAGTGTGTCACCTCACTTGTATTCTATTGAAAACTATGGGGCCCTCTGCTGCAGTGTCTAATGAGACTTGTAGTTTCTTCATCCACAGATCCTGTCAAAGGTTCTGTGAATGGATGATGCGGCTGTGTGGGCAAAGCCAAACGCAGCCCTGACCAATGAAAAATGTAATGTAACCTGTCATGGACGGAGCGCTGCCTGTTAATTAAATGGGCTTCCCCACTGCATGTGTCCCCTAACGTGGTGAGGCAAGAGCTGCAACAGCCTCCACTCTACGTTAGAGGCTTGAGCTCTGTGGATGGTTTGGACCAATGGCAAAGTTGTCTAATCAAAAAAAAGAAGAAAAAAAACCCACTGAGGACATCAATCTGGATGCCTCACCAGTGACAAGCGAAAAAGGGACAGTGTCTCCACCACACATAGCTTGGTGACCAGGTTGGGGGGTGGGGCTTCGATGGGCTGGGGCTTTGGTAGACTGGGGACCGGGCCTCGGTGGGCTGGGGGTGGGGAATGCCTCACCTAGTGCGGAAGGTACCACATGTCACTGAGACCTGTGATGTTACTCACTAAGCCTTCCCTTGAGTTTCTCAAACAGATGTTTGTGCACCCAAGGTGGTCATTTGAATAGGTTCAGGTAAAGCAGCTAGCAGGTATAAAGTGTAGGTCCCAAGAGGTAACTGAAAATGCCTATAGTAGCTTTTTTTTGCCCCTTCTACTTCTGAATGTCAGGCTAATCTGGTTAGGCAAAACTCTGGCACTTTCTGGTAGTGATGGACCTTGGCCACCCCCACCACATTTGTTACCCAGTGAGGCAGTGATTGGCCATTGTGATTTATGATGTGTGAGGGAGCAGGCGAGCTCTGTCACTCCCAGAACGTTTTAAAGCTTTGCCTAATTAATATATCACAGCAATCCGTCAGAAAGGGGGCAATGAAAGCTGCACTTTAAAGTAAAAGAACCTACTTCTTATTGATCAAAACAAGGCTAGCCAATGAAGGCTTAAAAGAGCAAAAACTCATTACATTTTGGCAGGCTAACTTCTTTAATCATTTGAGGTCATTCAGAAAACATTAAGTTTAACTTTGAAGCTGGGTGCCTGCCAAATGCCAGTCAAGATGAGAGTTGTAGTTACATAATGGCCGAATTGTTGTGGATTATTTCTTCCTGCCAGTCACTCAATCTACTTCAGACTCTCTGTTCCCACTTGGAGATTTCAATCAGACTGATTCCAGAATGGTGTCATGTCTAAAGAAGTTGACAAATGGTGTTGGTAGGGCAGCATATGCTGTGCATAATCAGATTTTAACGTTGCCATCTACAAGAGAACACTGCCATTAAAATAAAGAGCTTTTCAGCAGTCTTGTAGCTGAAAAGGCATACTGATTATTTATGTTTCACTTAACTAACCACTGTCCCCCGCTGTGTTTTCTTGCTGCAATCTGCCTCCCGATGAACCAGCTCCTCTCTGCCATTTGTGCGTGTGTGCTTGGATAGAGCAAGAAACAAGGTCTTTGCATTCTTGGCAATAGATAGCAAAGTGACAGGTTTATAAACCGTTATCCATTTAGAACTTAATTATAGAGAAACAAAACTATGGGAGTTCATTGGTTTGTTAATCCATGCTTCCAATACTGATATCAGGATTATAAAAGGGATGTTGACTGTTTGAAGTACTTTAAGGAGGGTGTTGCTGCACATAAAACATGTTTTATATTTGGTGTAGGTTGGGTTTGCAGTTATATTTGGTGTAGGTTGGGTTTGCAGTTATAAAGGGTGTTGGGGTTATTCCTAAGCTCTGTTTAGAATCACATTGAGGTTAAGCACAGACCCTGAGGATTTGCCATCTGTCTGTAGAGTTGCATGCCCACTCTCCCCTCATCTGAAAATTGTCATCAGAGGTTGCTAGGCAGTTTGACCTCGCCAGCAGTTAATGTTTGTTAACATTTTATGCTCTTCTGGGTTTTGGGATAGTTTGAATGCTTGTTTGGCACTTACTGTAAAGACGTGCATTTGGGCTAGGTCAATATGGTGTGCTCACTATATGATTTGTACTGACACAGGTCAAATTTTCGCTGTTTGAAATTATTTATGTTATTACAGTAAAGCTGTGACTTTGCACTTTTCCAACTTATCTTGTTTCCGTGCTATCTTTGGGCAAGGCTATATCTAAATGTGTTATATTGGTTTTCTGCATTTGCATTTCAGCAGCCATGAATCACCCAGTGGCTTGTAAAGTTCTCCCCCTGAATTTCCCAACCATGGTCTCTCACTGGATGGAGTCTCACTGGACTCCTGTCTCTGTGTAATATTAGAAAAAATCCAATAAATAGAGTAAGACAGCTGGTGATGAGCATCGCAGATGGTTGGAGCTGGGAACAGGTATGGGTGTAGAATTAAAAGAGTGATCCACAAAAAAGATCCATCTACAAGGTTTTTGCCTATTTATACAGTGTATGTTTTGAAAATCAGGGGTAGTGTCTCCGTTTGTATTTTAGCATAAAAACCCAACTTAATATCTTAACGTTATGCTAACAAGCTCCTGGGCCTAGTGCTAAACTCCGGCTGTCACAGACACAGCGGTTCCAGTGTTAGTGACAGCAGTGGCCTGCAAGAGCCGCTAAGACTGGCCATCCTTTGTACACAGGGACACAGTCATGCTGGAACAGAAAAGGGCCTTCACCAAACTGCTGTCACAGGTTAGAAAAGCAGAGTTGTCTAAAATGTCTTGGCGTGTTGTAACTGTAGAAGAATGGTCTGCATTATTTTGGCCACATGGTAGGTGTGATGGTCAGGTGTTCACAAACGTATTGCCATATAATGTACTTTTTAGCGTGAGCCTAACTTAGATACAGGCCCAAAGTACTGTAGCTAGTATTTAATTCAATTCTAAGATTAAACCATGCAATATAGTGTTTGCATTACCATGCAAAATACTGAAATCATTACATTCAGCCGAATGAAGTATAATTCCTATCAATTTCTTTTTTTAGCTTTGGATAGTTAAAACTAGTTTGTCTTGTTTAATTTCTGTCTGTGACCTCACTGGGGAGATTTTACCTCCGTTCTTCTCCCTGTGAAACCAGCACAAGAAATAGAGGCACAGACTGCAATAAAGACAACTTTAGAAGATCTAACTCTTCCCACCTCAACTTAAATGTATTTTGTCTGTGTTCCCATTGTAGAGATTTCCCTTAATTTCCTGTCCAGTCACGTGATGAGAGGGACAATAGGGAAATAAACAACAGTAGAAACTTGACATAGGCTTAAACATTTGGCTGGAGTTGGACTTTATTTAAACCCAAGAACAAAAATGTAATATATTTAAGCTTACCGTTAGTTAAGGTAGCTGCATTAATTTCATTTTTTTAAGCTAAGAAAATACTTGTTGAATTTGCAGGAAATACAGCATTCTCATTGTTGGCTTTCATACTTAATCCACTAATCCTATAATTATCTATGTATATTAGATGAACACAGGCAGATATGTTTAAAATCCAGCCTGGGTGACAACCATGGATCCCTCCATGTGAGCCATGGTTTAATGGCTCTCTCTGTGTGGCCAGTTTAAGAAAGACAAACCCTGAATAAACTGGGTGCATGCAATCTGATCTCCATATAGCCCTCTCACACCTTTACATTGATTGCAATGTTTCTGTTGCAATCCTTTCTCTCTCCTGTGATTGTGTTCCAACTATGTATGATTGCTGATGGCAAGGCTAAAGGAGCCCATACACCTTACGAATATGGGCCGAATTTCATTTACGATCACGTTTTCGTCCGATATTCGTAAGGTTGATGGGCAGTGTACAACCACAAATACTGTACAATGGTACGACTTTTGTCTTTCCAGCAGGTTAGAAAACTTCTGTCGAATCGTACGATTTTCGCAAGGTTGGTGGCGTTTCCGTACATCAAAAGTCGTACAATTAACACTGCTCATGCGCAAACGAAAATCTGTGCAGTCGATTGACGAAATTTGTCCAGGTGATCTCTGCTAAAGACCGCTGATTGAAATGTGCGATGGTCGGGGCAGGATGGGGTGGCCGTCCGAAAATCGTAAGACGTTTCGATCATCGGACGAAAATGTTTGTCCGATGATTGCAAGGTGTATGGGCACCTTTTAGATGGAGTGAGGCCATTGATTCACAGGTGTGAAGATCTGTGTAAAAATAGACTCCAGTAATTGAAACATCTCTGGTTATAATGTCAGCCTTTTGACAATCTCCCAAGAATGTTTTTCTAGTTTGCCTTCACAGACCCTCTAAGTTTGATTTCTAGAAAATCATTCCACGAAAATAGAGAAGTTCAAACAAAGCACACAACTGCATCCTGTTTGTAATGACATTCGTAGTAATAAGAGGTTTTAAAAGCTCTCGGAATACAAACTCGAAACATTCATGTTTTCCTCCCTTTGGCTCAGTAGATTAGCTTCAGTTTGCTAAATACATCTTCTAGAGAGCAAATAAATGACATAATTATGTGTTTGAAGAATGGTCCAATTTAGAAATCTCTTCAATCCTTTTGGCAGCTTGTATGTAAATATTTCAAATAAATCATGTTTTATTTTAGAAATGCGGAATTCACAGTAATAGGCACTACCAATCCTATACTCAATTTTCATTGTCACTCATCGTTCTTCTGTTGTCATAATGTCACTTCATCCTCTACAACTGCCCATGGCAGAGATTGGGTTGTCTACCTAGCTAATGGTTAGGAAATAGAAGATTTAAAGCTTATGTTTTTGTGACCACCTCCCCCTTCTCCCAGGTTTTCCAGTTCCTTCTAAATACACACCACTGTTTTTGATTGTCTAAGGTTCACGGCTTCCTTAAAGCAGATACTGTAAGTTTATTTCTTTTGGCTTAGCTTCACACTAGAATTATTTTCTTATATCCATGCTATTCTTGGTAGAGTCTCAGTGCTCTAGGTCAACCTTTTTCTAATTGATTGCATCTCATTTTGCAGAGTGTCTCTGCCTTATGTCTGACTTTCCCAAGTTTGCTTAGTGGGCTGTTTTTGTCCATTACAGCTTTTAAAGCTGAACTCCTGGCAAACAGCTAAATACACAGACAAAACACATACTGTATATGGGAAAGGTTTTACCAGCCAAAGGATTTGTATTTCTCTTGATCCAGTCCTGAGATTTACACAGCACAGGGCAGGAAACTTTATTTTTATCTACTGCATTTAAAGTGACACTAAATGCAGTCATTAAATCTTAAAAATGCAATCAAGTACCTGAACTATTACCAATACTGTACCTTATTTGTGAATCACTCGGCTGTAGATCCTCAAATCATCTCTGAATTCATACTGACACTGTCCTTCCTTCTGGAGAGTGGCTACTTTTGATCCCCATGGTATATCTGTAGGTTGTAAAGTAGCCACCACTCCAAGCTCACTCCCGTGATGGACTACAATCTAAAAACAAATTAGTAAACTTAATGTTAGAATGTAGTCTATCATAGCAAGCTTTGAGCGGTGGCTACTTTACAACACACACAGGGACCATGGGGAACAAAAGTAGGAAGGACAGTGTCAGCACCAATTCAGAGATAATTTGAGGTTCCACAGCCGAGTGATACACAAATAAGGTACATTTTTGTTAACAGGGTACTTGACTGTAGTAATACTTACAGGTCGTGTTCCTCATCATGCCTGTGACTGGACAGTGAAAGGAGAAGCACCTTTCCATTAATCTGCTTTCTACTAATAGCCGGTCCCTTGTTAGCACATGAGCACTGCAGCACACCTGTTTGGCTTCATGTGCTGATTTTCCCTTTCCCAGTCTAAGCTGTACTGAACAGGGGGGCTGCAAGAGGTGGAGACCAGGTCAAAATAAAGTGCTTACACTAGTTGGATTTAACAAATTGCATTTAAAGATATATGAATGTACACAGAGCTGCATTAATGTAAGTATTTTATTTCTGAGAGTTCAGATTTAAAGCAAGCCTTTTGCTCAGTTCTTTGCTTACAAGTTTGGGAAATGTACCTTCCATAGTGTAACCCACTATGTAGATTGGATGAGTGGTCTAAGGTTGCTTTTTATACATAAATATGGGTTGAGGGGTTTTAATTTAACAACAGGAAGTTAGAGGAAATCCCTGGTGGTCAGCAGGGTCACCAGAACTAGTGTCCCCATTAGAAGATTTCCCATCTATTCCTATGCTGTGGACAACCCAAAATTTGGGATTTTCTTTCACTCTCACAGATAGAGAGGGTGAATCTCACTAATGAGGACAATGAGGAAATTTTGCGTATGTTAGACTATACAGTATCTGTTTGCATTGTATTTTATTCAGGTGAGCTAGAGGTAAACACCTGGTAGTTTTTGACCTTAAATAAGACATTTGCATTTGTTGACATGCCGAAAGATTAGAATAATAAATGCAAATGAGATTCCTGTTTTTATATTAAAGTGGCCCTTACATCAAAATGCAAGGTCTGTTCATTGTTTAGACCCCACACAATGTAAAATACTGCATTCCTCACACAAGAAAATACCTCATACTAGGACAAAAGTTTAAAAATATAATTTGAGCAACTGTTTCTCTTTTATTTATTTCTTTATCCTGCCCTAGATTCTTGTTAGTCCCTATGTGATCTTTGCATGTAATTGATGGTCTATGGGGTCCATGCATCAACATGTCAGCAATAAGACTTGCTGCTATTTCCCACAGCCACCAAGTTCAAACTTTTCAGACTCTACCTGTCATTTTCCAGGACAGGTTTACATCTGATGGGTGGCCATGGGCAAATACACCAGAAATTGCATTTATTTTTTTTATAAAACTGTAAATAGAAAAATCACAAATCTGCTGCACTTCCATCTAATCTGTACTTGTAAACCATATTGTAAAAATTTCTGTTTTATTTGGTTATTTATAACATACAAAAACACAGAGGGCAAAATGTATAAATTGTGAAACATGTATAAACAAGAAACAAAATTACAACAAGTTGCAGTTTGTTCTTACTATTTAAATATCAAATAATCCTACCAGATTCATAGTCAAAAACATTTAGCCTTTGTGTAAAAGGTGCATACTTGGAAAACAACTGGTCAATAGATGAAGATTAGACCTATAGCTATACCAAATACCTATAGATTATCTGCAAATTTTCTATAGTCAGATGGAAAAAGCGCAACAGATTCCTCCATCTACGCTAGACTGTGTGGATGGAGGAATCTCCCGCTGGCCCAAGCTTTAGTATCTTGCTAGTCGGGCTTGCTGGCTCTCAAAATACCTGAACAATGCCTGCATCCAATCAGATTGTTCAGGGGTGTGTCGGTGCTATTCATGTCAATGGCACCGCAGACAAGCCCCCCGCTTACAGTGCTATCGCCTGCGCCGGAGCGCGAGGTACAGGAATGCCCTCTGTTCCAGTGCAATGCAATCTGATAAAATGCTGAATGCACTATTTTTTTCAGATCGCACTGAACTGGAAAGGAGGGCATTACTGTACATTGTGTTCCGGTGCGGGCAGGGTGTGTGTCTGCAGTGCCATATCTGTATTGTGTTAAATAAGGTACATTAAAATATGTTCAATATGATTAGTAGAACATGAATACCCATGTTCCTTTTCACATTTGTCTATTTTTGCCGCTAAGTATTATGTAGCAGATTCAGAATACTCTCTACTGTTATTTTAGTAGAAGTAAAGTAAAATGAGTACAAGATGCTGCTAGCCTAATTTAAAGCAGTCAGAGTTTGGTGTATTACATAAATTGATTAATTATTGGGTGGAAAGCTACATGTTGTTGAGATATTGTTGATTTTGTACCGCATAGTTCAAGAGCGGTTTACTAATGTATTGTCCCTGTGCTCCCATAGGTAAAGGTGATGTGTTCGGAGACGTGTTCTGGAAAGAAACCACTCTTGCTCATGCTTGCGCCAATGTTCGAGCACTGACGTATTGCGATCTACACATCATTAAACGGGAAGCTTTGTTAAAAGTTCTGGACTTCTATACAGCATTTGCTAATTCTTTCTCCAGGAACCTCACGCTGTCCTGTAACTTGAGGAAGCGGGTAAGTATGTCTATACTCTGTATATGATAAGAGGTATAAGGGTCTTACATTTATTGGGTATTTTCCTCCAAGAAGACAAGGAAACATCCTGGGACATTGGATAGTTCCTAGTTTCAAATGCAACCTGATAGTAGTCATATCTAATGACTATTAAGAATGAGGGGAGCAATTCACTTCACTGCCAGATTTGCCTTCGGTAAAACTTCACTAAAGCGAATGCCCTCAATTTCGCTCATTGAGCTTGCTTAGATGAAATTCACTTTAAAAAACGTTTTTGTTTTCCTTGTATATGAAGGATGTGGTATTTGGTGTATGTAGGGTAGCTTATGTTATTTCATTTAATGTTCTTTGCATTCGTTGTGTATTTGATCATTTTTAAAGAACTGTTAATTTAATTGTTTTTATAACAATTTTTCTGTAAAAAATAATGAGGCTAATGAGGGTCCATTTTCTGGCACAGGTCCAGGATAGTTGAAAGGAAAACTAGAGGTGCATCAAAATGAAAATTTAAAAACCGAAATTTAAAAAAAAAAAATGTCAGGCCGAAACTGAAAAAAAAATGTATTCTAACTTTTTCTAATTTTTTTTAAATATTTTATGTATTTTTTTATATAAAGTTTTCATTTTTTTATTTTATTTGTATTTATTTATTCATTTTTAATTAAATATTTTTTTATTCTTTACTTTTGGGGCTTCAGGGAAATATTAGGGGTCTAAACAGACCCCTGAAATTTCCCTTTTAAAATAAAAAAAGAGATTGACTCCGCCCACACACCGCTCTCCTGATCTGTCACAGGAGGCGGAGCGGTGCGGGGAGACGCCAGCTGCTCACAGCGCTCTCCTCCGCACCGCTCGGCATCCAGACTCTAGGTCACAGACCAGAACATTTTCGGAGCTCATATTTCCAACTTTATCTAACAGGTGCCTTGTACCTTGACTTAGTAAGGGAATTACCTGGAACTACCATGCAAGCTGTAAGATCAGAATTCTCAGGCTCTATGCTTGTTTTGGGAAAGTGACTTGCTAAGTTGCAAAGCCATTGGATAAACATGACAGCCAGGGAACTAGCCACTTAAAAATTCAACAATGGCACCTTTCGTATATCTGCCTAAACTGTTTTCTTGCTCCACTTTGTTAAACATCCGGTAAAAAACTACGCCTTCTATCGAATACTCTGGTTATAATTTATCTTGCATGCCTCTGCTTTAAATCCTGCGCAGCTCTAAGGATCGAAGGGGTTAATCTAAACAGATCTTTCACCCTTTTCCATACTTATTATATTTGTTATTAGCGCTTTAGGGTTCCGTGGGTTGGATTTGTGCCTGGACGTAGTGATGCAAGACGTCAATTTCATTTAGCAGAAATCCCAAGGCCATACAACAGTTTTAGTTTAAAGCTGAAAACTCCTACTATATGCAGTAGATCAATCATTCACTCTATCTTCATTTCAGCGTGTTTGAAACTGATTAAAATCTTAAAACCAGCATTTTCTTTGGCCTGGGAATAGGATCATTACACTTGCTTCACGGGAGGCAGTAGGAAGTGAGTTTAATTAATTCTCAGTTTCAAGCCAGAAATTATGTTAAGTTCAAGTAACATAATGCGCTTTGGAGTTTGTGTCATAGGAGACAGGCATTAGACCTGTCATCTTTTCCAGGGCTGATATGATGCATGCCAGGATGGGTGGAACTAATTAGTGACAGAGGTACACATAGGACATAGGAATCTGCACTAATGTCTAACTGACATTTTATGGCAACATTAGGCTGCAAAGGAGAAAGGTAGGTTTCAGTTTTCTTCAGTATGAATATTTTTGTGTACTTTATGTTTTACTTTACTCAAGCCATCCTATTAACTCCCCAATCTAATAAACCCGTCTTCCTTGCTGTAGGCAACGAAGTACGAAGAAATGTTTAAGAATTGTTAGTAATTGCAATCTACACACAGATACTTATAGACAATTGCTGGCTTTTTATTCTTTGCATACCTTGTTTTTCTTTTCATCTCCATTCAACTAATTCTCACAGTGGCCATTTTTACTGAGGGCAGATTATTCCCTCTCCCTTTACTTCCTGCAACTCTGGCACATGTGACTAGGACATGTGACCATGCACATCATCTCAGGGGAGGAAAATTCCTTTCCCTGAGATCTCATGAGATTACAGATGAGATTTCCCAGCAGTGCACTGCTAGCGTAACCTTCCCAGGATGCAACACTTGGGCACATTACATCACTTTTGCTAAAGAGAACCCGGAAGTGGAAAACAAGAAATTGCAAGTAAAATGAAAATATGTTTAAGTAATGAATTTAAGATGATTTCATATCAGCATGCAGATCTGATTTTTAGTCGAAGGGGGTAAAGGTCCACTTTAAACAGGTTATTCACAAGTTGTCACTTAAACAAGGTCACAATTCTAATGTGATGCCATTATCTGTAAATATAATGCCATGGGGATTCTCCCCAAACATATTCCCTTTAATCTTTTTGATAGGGTACTAGCAAATAAGAAACACATGTACACACAACAACAAAAACCCTAAAAAGTAACAATTTATTTAACTTGGCTACAATGGTGGGTTAGAAAAATAGCAGCCTCAGCATCATTTCAGTCCAGTCCTCAGCAGGGTCTGGTGACCTACAACTGTCTCACACAGCAGGCCGCTGAGTTAAATGGCTCACCAATGAGCACCCTAAAAATTAGTACAGTTGAGCTGTTTCCTTACTGCACAAGCCAAAGACAATGCTTGCCAGATGCTTAATATAACTCTGAGATGGGCGGTCAGAGTAGCTGCTGCCTATTTTATTTTTCTATAGTCAATTTAAATTCTATTTCAGGTTGTAGTTCAGTATAAGTATATAGTTTGATATGACAGTTACATTTTAATTTAGTGTCAAAGCAATCTCTATATTTCCCAACCTCTGCTTTTTTTGTAGCTTTCAATCGGCTAATAAACAAAAGTACTTTAATCAGTACAATATTGGGTTATTTTATCTATAGAGAACTGAAGATCAGCCCCAGCTGGTCACTGCAAGTTTTATGTGTGTTCCTCAGAGATGTTAGCTCCTGCCTTGAGACCTAACTTTTCTTCACTGCTGTTATGCGTTACAACTAAAGAACCAGCTGAAATTCATACTGTGGGTGCCACTGTCGGCACCCTTCCAGCCGGCATCCCTCAACCATCTGATTGAAGGAGCCGGTTGGGAAATTCTTAGCTGAACAGAGGCATTCTGAAAGTGGCCACCTGCCACTGAAAAAAATAAAACCATGTATACCCCACTTAAAGTGGACCTTTAACTCCCTTTACTAGAAATCACATCAGCATGGAGCTTTGCATGCTTATTTAAAATCGTCTTCCTTATATTAAACTTTTTTTATTTACTTACAAATAGAGTTCATCTACTTCCTGGTCCAGTTCTGGCACAAATGATGTATGTGCCAAAGCGTTGCATCCTAGGAAGGTTACATCAGCAGAGTATTGCTGGGAAATCTCATCTGTAATCTCACGAGATCCCAGTGAAAGTAAAATAAAATATATTTTCATTACCAAAGGCTGTAGACTAAGGTGACTGGAGACAATAGACAAAACATTAAGTACTTCAGCTTTTGGGTAAATTAATTTTTGCTTCTACATATAATTTTGCAACAGCTAATCCACGCTAAATGGAAACCAATTAGTTAAGTGTCAAAATTTTATATATAAAGTCCGCTGCCGTGCCAACTATGTAGTGACATTTTTAAAACAATGTTAAGTTTGGGTATAAAAATTGTTTTGAGGTGCTCTGAACTGTACTTATGGCATATAAAATACAGAGTATCTGTGTAATATCCATTAACGGTTTTGCTGCAGTCAACAAAAGTGCCTATTTCAGTTCGTTGGAGGAATTTGTATCAAATAAATCAGAGTCTGTGAATGGACAGAGAAATAGTGACATTTCTGCAGAGCTGGGCTAGCTGGTAACTGTAATTGATTTTGTTTCTAGTCTAGTTCAGTTATTACGCTTACAATTTTCAGGACATGTTCTCACTTTCCTGCTCAAGTAGTTTTTTGTTTTTTTTCTCCTCGTTCAAAAGACATTTAGTTACTCTCTTGGTTCTGGTTCAGCAAACATGAAAAGGCAAAAGAAAGAAATGCTTAAAAACTAAGCATCCTTTGGCTGCTGCTTTTGGGATCCAAAATACTTTTTTTCGCGCTACTGCACCTAATGACATGATCCGTGTTTCAAAACAGATGTTCAAATTGTTATGGATCTAAAAGAACTAAAGCAAAGTAACAACTTAAAAAGGCCAATGAATACAAAATGACAAAATATTCATCAATAGATTTGTTTGAGTTCTTAGTAGCATTCATGGGTGAAACAGAACAGTTTGGGGAGATGATTATAATTGGAGATGATATAAGCCCAATTAATTGCCCAATTGTACCATTATAGTTTGGGCAAAGTCAGGGAGCATAAAAAGTTTTTTCTGGGTGTGTGTGTGTGTGTGTGCGTGGGTTTGCCGCCAAGGCTTTTTTGTTGAAACATCTGTCAGCGGTATCGTATGAGGTTCACAGCAGCAGCCACCATAACGTGCAATTATGGGAATACACTGCAGTTTCCAGCCTTCTCCTGCAGCGTGCAAACAGCTCTCTGTACAATGTCCCTGTCTTCCTATTTTCATACAGTCGTCAATGATCTGGGATCAGATTCTTGACAACCTGAAGAAATGTTGTGTCAGGCATTTCAGTCAAGGAAAAATCCTTAGTCCGCCTCAGGTCTGTCAAGAATGTTCCTTACAATATTTCCCATCTACTTAAAAATTATGTATTCTTAAGAAATTGTTGGAGGCGGATATGGGATGATGAATTCCTTTGCAGATATGGTTTTGGTTAAATTGGAAAAAAGAAATGTCCATCATTTGACCCTCTTATATAAAAAATAAAAAGATAATATGTATTCTATCAACTTGAGCAACCTTTTCTAAAGAAATTAGTTCTATACTGTTGATGCCAACCAAATCTTGTGGAGGGATTTTTCACAGTTTCACTGCTATTGCTTTAAATAATCCTCCAGCTTTACTCTTGTCAAAATAAAAAAATAAACCTTGAGCATTAAGGGAACACTACCTACCTGGCCATGTTTACTGCTGTAATGCACCAGACCAACCTATAAATTGAAGCTGAAGTCCCGGCAAAGATGAAAGCCCTCCAGTTAAAATTGCAAGTCCCATGTAATGTTGACAGTCATGGCTTGACCACTGTATATACAGTAGCTGATGGGTGGATCCAAGTACTGTATACTCTGCCTGCCTTTAAACTAGATAACAATAAGAAAACTGGTAAAGCTAAAATACAGTCAACAAAAAGAGGAAAAAAGGGGCAAAAAGCAGATCTAAGTGACATTAAAGCTAGAATTCTCCCCCCCCCCCC
>NW_017306280.1:134231-145456 GCF_000935625.1 Nanorana parkeri | reverse complement strand
CCCCCCAGTTCTTCTTTAAAAACTTACCTTGTGTAATGCCTCTTGATACAAAGATCCAGCTTCTTCTTTTTGCTTGTTTTTCAATGTTCTTTCAGCACTGGTGCTGGTCTCTGATTCAGTGCAGACTCCTTGGGTCCTACTGAGTCTGTCGTGCGTGATTGGCCAGTAAACCGTCTCCATGCAGTTTGGCTGGCTCAAATGATGGCTCGATGCTGATTGGCTGGGAAAACTGTCAGTCATTTTAGTGTCACCCCCTCTGCTGGTGTCACCAGGTGCGACCCCCCTTGTGACGCCACTGAAGGATGATAATGTGGGTGGTGGGGCAAGTATTAAAGTGTAGGAGAGGAAGGGACGGCAATGTGACATTGTCTCTGCTTCTGCAGATAAAAACAAAAAGGACAGGAGCGCAACTACTAGAAGTGACGTAAATGGAATCGATTTGGCCTAGTTGATCTATGTGATAGGGGATGTTGATGGATCTTAGTGTGTAGAATCTGGGTGTATGCAGTAATGTTAGAGCAAGCTGACTTACGGTTGGAAGCTTCTCCGTGGTCCGTGCGGTGCCCTCCTTTGACAGATCCTGGGTCGAAGAGCCCCAGTGGTGTCCCCGGTGGTGTGAGAGGCTGATCTGTTGGGGGTGCATGTCCGTATGGCCGCCCGCGTTCTCGTCTGGCCGGGCCGCGTCGGTCAGGAACGGAGACAAAAAGTGGGAGGAGCTATACCCGGCTAGGGAACGCCGTGCGCCGTGTGTCAATGTTGATCACAAAGTCTTTGACTGTCGGGTGTCTCCAGTGGCTACGCGTTTCGAAGGTTAACCTCTTTTTCAAGCCTCAAAAATACTGGAGATCGCGGGAACTCTATCTACTTTTAAATGTGACAAGGGGGAGGCGTGTAATTTCCTAGAGCCCGGTGATAAGCTGCAGCTTGCATGAGGGGAGTGGATTAGCAGTCTGGGTCCGCCTTGAGTGCGACCTGTCAATGCTCGAGCCGATGTAAATGTGTGTCCTTTGTTAACCCTTCGTTCTTATTTGGGGTTGTCATTTGATCTGTGTTTATGTGCGTTGTATATCTCGCCAGGTCTCGGGGAGCACAAAGGGATAAATATCCATCGTTATTTGGATCTTCTCTCAAATAAAAAATTGTTCTTGTGTGTGTTTAAAATATGTTTGTGGGAGAATTTTATTAATGTTAAAAACAAAGAGCAAGAAGGTGGGCTACCCTTGGGTGAATGGCACCCAAATATAAGTACATGTATGATCACACATGGACATGTATGTATACTCAAACATACACATATGCATAACCATATATACCCATGGAGAACATATAGAGAACTATGTATATGAATATATACATGCATACACCAACATATGCATGCAACACAATTTTTTTAAAAAAAAATAAAAATATTATTAAAAAACTACCACTGGGACAACAATAGACTTTAAAATTCATAATGGGTGCTGTTTCTAAAAACGGTTTTGTCTACCACTAAAAAGCATCCTGTGGATGTATATTGGAGACTACCTCTATTTGCTGGACTATCTATAAAAGGAGGGTGAATGTAACATCTGCTGCAGGACATTGAGGGGCATGCCCACAGGGTAACAAAAGTGTGAGAGAGGCGCCTGTGTAAGCATTTTCTCTTTGCCATATCCATGAAACTGGAAATCGAAAAGCAGGATTAAAACAACCCATCTCGGAGGAGGGGGGGGGGGGATAATCTGTCAAAGGAGGGCGCCGCACGGACCACGGAGAAGCTTCCAACCGTAAGTCAGCTTGCTCTGATATTACTGCATACACCCAGATTCTACACACTTAGATCCACCAACATCCCCTATCACATAGATCAACTAGGCCAAATCGATTCCATTTACGTCACTTCTGGTAGTTGCGCTCCTGTCCTTTTTGTTTTTATCTGCAGTTGTTAATAGACAGGGTCCTCTCCCTGTAGTGAGGAGCTTTGCACACCTACAAACAACAGCCATCCAATTGAAGTTTGCCCGCAGGAGTGCGCTTTATCTCTTTTTTTGTGTTTTCCATTGTCTCTGCTCCGCCAATCACAGAATGCCTTATATTCCTCAAAAAAAAAATAGGCATTTTGTTAATGGGAAAGTAGTGAGGATGGATGGAGATGTGCCTTGAGCATTTCACTGCTCGAGTGCCATCCCTCACTCCCAGAGTCCCTAGTAGTGTTATGTGTAGGATCCAGCATACTGCAAGGTGAGATTTTTATCCTTTGCAGCCACACTCTACAAATAACACACAGCTTTTTATTGATATTTTAAACACCCAGTGTGGTCTGTAAAATGACAATTTTTACTGGGTTTTGGCTTTAACAGTTTTCATTACAGACAGCACTTTGTTAAGTTTGACACAAGGAAAGTCCTGTTGCTGTTCATGGTTCCATACCTTCATAATGAGTTAGGTGAAAACAGTTGAACGGACAATTAATCTAGAAGATTGCAGTGATTTCATATACTGATAGGTGTACTCAATTTATGACAGCCTGTGCATTTAGTCATTTATCATGTATGAAAAAATTTAACTAAAGCTATTGGGGGAGATTCAGTAAAGTATTTGTGACACCTTTCTGCTGTTACGCTTCCTTTAAAAAGACCTGAACATAATTCATGAAAGCCTTGCAACAGTTTCCTTTAAGAGTTCCGACATGTGCAAAAGATTCAGGTAGTTCTTATTTGCATCACTTTCACAAGTGTCGCCATGCCTGCAATACATTCAAAAAGACTTACTGCCAGTCCGTAGATAACAAAACTGGAGAAAATTAAGAAAAACTCTTAGAACAGATTTCTAAAGTGTCTATGACACTCTTTATGAATTCCTGGGATTGTATTTATTCTTGTTAAGTGTAATATTTTTTTTGTCTTTGTCATCTATTTAGGCTATAAAAGACATGCATATTTGTTTGACAGCAACATCACTGAGTATATTAAAGTATCTTCCCCTACATTTCCATGTTTAACTCAAAATACAAAATGTGATTAGATACCGGAACTTTTACTTTTATCTCTATGCCCCACCATTTCTTTTCAGTACTCTTATTTCCTGTGGAGTACTGACAACACTGTAAGACCACTGCTGGATTTGCAGCAGTGTTGTCAGCCCTCAGCTCGGCACCTCCCTAAATTAAGATGGCCATGAGCAGGGCATTGTCTCACATAATGTATATGTGCCCTCCAAATGGCCACTACAAGAAAATGTATTTTTTTAAATGTAAGCAGTGTGAGTAACTAGATTTGACATGGTATCTTGGTATTGGCCTCCCACGGGCTAAATCAGTATGGGCTCAGTGGAAGTGGGTTGAATGATGCTGGCCATCAGAAAACCTGAAAACCTCTCTGGAATGAAGGGGAATAGTAAAGCAAAAGCTGGCCTTGTTCTATTAAAGGATTTTTTTGTTTGAAATTCTAGTTTAAAGAAGATTTAAACCATGTGAATTTAAGGTGACCATTGTATGCCCCAACCTCCGTCACTGTGACTTTTGCTGGACACATTTTTCTGCATGTAAAGGTTTATAAATATTAATATACAGCATGTTATGTACTAAATATTAGTGGCATACACATATCAAAATAAGTTATTGTTTGTGACAGCGGTCCTGTAGCACATAAGCATCTTTTCTATGTGTTGTATTTGTTAATCTTTTGACTGATTTACTCAGCCGGCTGCTGGGTTTTGTCATGAGCTGAGTCAGGCTATCGCTGGCTATTGAATGTTTCCGTTTGCACCGAACAGATGTGCTATTGATTTCACATGATCTATCAGTGCCTTACTGAAATCTGTAACCAATTTGTCTCAATTGATGCCTATCAGTTGGGAATAGGCCAAGAAAACATCTGTTTCACAAGGCGAAATCTCTTAAAGGACCAGCAAGCAACACTATCCTGGGGACTGGCTAAAATTTTTGCAAGTGAGAGTTTGGGAGATTTGGGGTTCTCGAACACTGGAATAATAATATTTGCTTGCTTCTAGGACCATTATAAAATGTAGAATTTCCTGATCCTCCAGAATCTCTTACAACCATGTGGCTGCCTCAGTCAAATTATGACAAGTTGTCATAATTTGACTGAGCAGAGCAGATTTGCATTGCAACCAATCAGCTTCTCTCTTTCATTTTCAAATCTCAACTGAGCAAACTGAAGAGAGATGCGGATTGGTTGCCGTGTAGAGCTTCTCCAGATTTTGTCTGCTCCAGTTTGATAAATTCCCTTCAAAGTCTTGCTAAAATCTTTTGCGTTACTTGCATTTATCAAGGCATGCATGGCCATCCATATGGCTCTTCTTCCCTCCAGAAAACATACATGCTCTGTGTTAGAAAAGCTGAATGTGAATTGACTTGCTTGGCTAACTACAGGTCAACACACTCACACTATTGCAGCATACAGCAATATATTTTTTTTATGCAGTTGTGGGAATAGACTTTGTATAAATTATTTACATTTCTTATGCATTTTGACTGTGCTGGAGATTTCAGCAAACTATCGGACTACACATCTGGGGAAACAAGCCCTACTACATGGAAAATATAAACAGAATTATTTGCTATGCATGACAGTAACCATTTAACAATTATGCCTCTTTTAGAGGTATGGTCCGATCAGATCTGCCTGTTAGTTTTTCAAACGAACCCGATTAGATGCCCAATGTAAGTCTATGGACAGCCGGATCTAAACTGATGGGTGTCCATTTACATCCTCTAGCCCCCAGCTCCAGCCAGGTCCAGAAAAACAAACTGACAGAAATCTGTTTACATCTGATTCCCCACCAAGCAGCCCCTGGGGGAACCCTGGTTGAGAAAGGCTGCTACAGAGTATCACTTACATTACAGCTCTGAATATCCTGGGGCTACTACTTTAAATGCACGTATATTCTTATGTGGAGATTGTTGTTGAAATGAATGGGTTGGCTACAGGGTTTCTTCAACTTTACAGCATCATCTTTGCTTCCAGTGTTGTTTACTTTAGCAATGTTCTCCTCCTCTGAATCATGACTAACCTCCAACTCCACCCCACCCCACCCCACTTACGTTCTGATCCTCTCCTCTAGCTCTATTGTCCCTCCAACAAGGGATGTTCAGATACAGATACTTGTATCTGTATCGGGGCTGATACAGGGCACTTTCACAAGTACTTGTACTCGTGAAAATGCCATGATACTAAAGACTGATGCCAGCCCATTAACTTTTTAAAACAGATCGACTGCCTAAGGTCTCGCACTTGTGGGGACCTAGCAGTAAGTAGCTTTTTTTGACACTGTGTGCCAGGTCCCACATCTCCTCCTCCTCCTTCCCGGCGCAGGCACAGTTCGAGGCAGCCCCCACCACAAATACATCCCCGGAGCCGACACAAGACAGGAACCCACCACGTTCATCTCACCACCTGCCCATTCAGCTCAGCACCTGCTTGCAGAGCCCTGGAGAGACCCATAGGCTGCTCTGGTGACATCTGGACACAGCTCTAGTGACATCTGTACGCAGCCCTGGTGAGATCTGTATACAGCTCTAGTGAGAAACTGCCCTAAAATCATCAGTCTGTATTGTTTTAGAAAAAATGTCACATGTCTCTAAGAAAAAGGATCGCTAATTGGTATCGGCAAGTCCCTGAGGGAAAGTACTTGGTCTTGAAAAAATGGTATCGGGACATCCCTAGAATTTTCCATTACTTTCAGTTCCAGTGACAGCAGTTACCAGGAGAAATGAAGAGAATGGAGTTGATTCACTAATGGCAATTAGGCTGTCCATCTTGTAAGGGAATTTTCACTATGCAAAAGAATGTTTGTTTAATTTAATGAATAAGGTGAAGCTCTGCTGCCTTCCATCATCCAAACGTGCAAGCAAAAATACTATTTTAATGTTTTTTTGTTTTTTTTACCTTGGATGTGATTGGGTACTCTTTCCAGAGGGGATTTTCACCACATTCAGGAAAATTCCATTGCAATGTGAACATCCTATTTGCCTTTAGCAGAGATCCCAAATGACTCTACCAGACAAGGATATGAAGATAAACAACACAGGTTATTTATAACCCCACTCCAAAAAAAAGGTTATGGCTATATATAAATTTTACATTTAAAATACATTTACCATTAGCAAATCTATAGTGCAAACTCTGAAAATGCACTAAATTAAAGGACTTGTTACAGTCTGCATTAAGTCCCTTTGACGGAACTGATAAATATTATAGGAGGCACTTAAATGCGTTAAATAAAATCAATGAATTTATCTTTACGCTCATAACTGCACTACTGCATTGTCGATGTCATGTTAATTATGCTGTTGCAAGGTACAGTTACGATTCATTATTTATCAGCTTATCAATTATGCATTTGTGTGCAGTACTCATAAACTGGGACATTAACGCTCTACTTAATTAGCCAAAACACGCTCGTCTGCCTCGTGCTTCTTGTGTGAATGACAATAATAAAAGCTGTTATTTTTCTAAGGCTGGGATTCACGACCAGGTGGATGGAAATGATCAACTAACAAATACACAATCAACACGTTTTACTGGAATTGCTGACATTTACATACAGATCGACTGCCTAAGGTCTCGCACTTGTGGGGACCTAGCAGGAAGTAGCTTTTTTTGACACTGTGTGCCAGGTCCCACATCTCCTCCTCCTCCTTCCCGGCGCAGGCACAGTTCGAGGCAGCCCCCACCACAAATACATCCCCGGAGCCGACACAAGACAGGAACCCACCACGTTCATCTCACCACCTGCCCATTCAGCTCAGCACCTGCTTGCAGAGCCCTGGAGAGACCCATAGGCTGCTCTGGTGACATCTGGACACAGCTCTAGTGACATCTGTACGCAGCCCTGGTGAGATCTGTATACAGCTCTAGTGAGAAACTGCCCTAAAATCATCAGTCTGTATTGTTTTAGAAAAAATGTCACATGTCTCTAAGAAAAAGGATCGCTAATTGGTATCGGCAAGTCCCTGAGGGAAAGTACTTGGTCTTGAAAAAATGGTATCGGGACATCCCTAGAATTTTCCATTACTTTCAGTTCCAGTGACAGCAGTTACCAGGAGAAATGAAGAGAATGGAGTTGATTCACTAATGGCAATTAGGCTGTCCATCTTGTAAGGGAATTTTCACTATGCAAAAGAATGTTTGTTTAATTTAATGAATAAGGTGAAGCTCTGCTGCCTTCCATCATCCAAACGTGCAAGCAAAAATACTATTTTAATGTTTTTTTGTTTTTTTTACCTTGGATGTGATTGGGTACTCTTTCCAGAGGGGATTTTCACCACATTCAGGAAAATTCCATTGCAATGTGAACATCCTATTTGCCTTTAGCAGAGATCCCAAATGACTCTACCAGACAAGGATATGAAGATAAACAACACAGGTTATTTATAACCCCACTCCAAAAAAAAGGTTATGGCTATATATAAATTTTACATTTAAAATACATTTACCATTAGCAAATCTATAGTGCAAACTCTGAAAATGCACTAAATTAAAGGACTTGTTACAGTCTGCATTAAGTCCCTTTGACGGAACTGATAAATATTATAGGAGGCACTTAAATGCGTTAAATAAAATCAATGAATTTATCTTTACGCTCATAACTGCACTACTGCATTGTCGATGTCATGTTAATTATGCTGTTGCAAGGTACAGTTACGATTCATTATTTATCAGCTTATCAATTATGCATTTGTGTGCAGTACTCATAAACTGGGACATTAACGCTCTACTTAATTAGCCAAAACACGCTCGTCTGCCTCGTGCTTCTTGTGTGAATGACAATAATAAAAGCTGTTATTTTTCTAAGGCTGGGATTCACGACCAGGTGGATGGAAATGATCAACTAACAAATACACAATCAACACGTTTTACTGGAATTGCTGACATTTACAGACATGTTGGTCCTGTTGTGGAATTAAAGTTCGGAGCCACTCAAAAACATTTCAGTTTTGTGGATTTATGCCCAGGCTTATTTAATCTGTATTTTGTTCAGTGGCAATAGCCATCACCAGAATAAATGATAGTATTAAAGCTGAACTCCAAGCAGATATAAAAGACAAAAATAAATGCAGCTCTGTAATGATTATTACATCATTAGATGCAGAGCCATTCCTACCTTAACTGCTGCCTTAGGCCGCGGAGGGGGATTGGGTTGGGGGACACAAGGAGGCGACTGTGTTAGCGTTGTGACTGTCAACGGCTCTCTGTCTGGTCCCACCCCTAGCTCACTGACATCACTGATTGCCAGGAGCTTGGTGGGACGCCAGCCACAGCAACCCGCTAAGCTCCCTGGCAACCGATGACGTCAGCAAGCTGGGCGGGAAGCCAGACAGACCAGAGTTATAGTGAGCGGGCTAGTGTGCTGAATGAGGTCCGGTGGGGCAAGGTGGGGTGTGATGCACTGTTTCAGTTCACTTTTTTAAAGTTTATTTGGAGTCTACAAACTGTGTACATTCCATTCAGGTCTCCTCACCACAGTGTGGTGTGCTCCACTGTGGTGACCTGTGGTGCCATCCAGTGTGCTGCAATAAAATGCAGCATGTTTGAATTTTTTCACACTGCACTACACATCACACATGCGTTCTGGTGTGAACAGACCACATAGAAAACAGTTGTTTTCTAGTAGTGGCTGGCTTTGAACAGTTGCTAAAAAAAAGTCATTTACCTCTTCTGTTTTGAACAAGTTCCTAGTATCAATCTCTTACCCTGTACAGCAGCATTAGTAAAGGAAAGGGCAGAATTGGGAGCCAATCATGAGTGCTGCTTGCATATGTGTTCAACATTCTGATAGGAGAAGATGGCAAAGTGAGCAGAGATATGACCTTATCAGTCTACTGCTCCTTCCTTGTCAAGTCAGCAGGCTTGGAGCGGCGATAGGACACCACTGTATTTCTTAAGTGGTGTCATTAACCTGGCTATTCTGTGTGAGAGGCCAGTGTAAATGTAAGGGCTGGATGAATAGAAATACAAACCCTTGGGCAGGTAAAACAACTGCCTTGTATGCATTTCATCAGTTTGCCTGAAGTTCAGCTTTAAGCACCTTCAATGGATTCTCCAATCTGTACAATAAACCAATTAGTAGGGTTTAACACTGCCACCAACTGAGACGTTCATTATGGTTTTGTCAGAGGGGACACATGTAAATTGCTGTGGACAAAGCTCAAAACTGTAGTCTCAGACCAATAAAACTGGGTGATTTACAGTGCATGTGCAGCCAAAACAATTTGGTTTTTTATAGAGTGGGGTGAAAGACTCTAAATCATCCCATCCACCTCCTGTACAGAACCAAACTGTCAAATAGTTAACATTTAAGACCTTATCAACCTTAGTTAGTTTTAACTCCTTATTTAACACTTCAGTATCTTTTATTTACACCCTTTTTCTCTTCCTTTTTTTTCTGGTCTTTTTTTTACTGTTTATATGTAAACTTTCTTTTTAAGGGATTTAACATAACATTAGAAAAAATGTTGTACCAGAAATAATTCTAGTGACTTTATAAACAGGATATACAATTTGTGCTTTTGAGGAGTTATGCATTACTTTAGTTCCCAGATGGAATAATACATTTTGTCCAGGATAATAATGTTAAAGAGAATCTGCTACCAACTAACAAACAAAGAAAAGTTAAGTATTTTAAATGCTTACTTGCAGTATTTAGATCCTCGCAGTATTTTTCCACTTCTGTGAGGATCTAATTTCTTTTTTTTTGGCTGGCCCAGCCCCTCACCACAACCCTTTTATGTAGATTCTGGGAAAGGAGTGACGTAGAATATATTTATATATATATGAGAGCGAGTCAGTTGAGTCGGGGCGGACCTACCTATCGCTGCACCATGGCCCGATACTGGGCACGCCCTGTGAGATCTAGTCTTGGACACACCCCATTGGTGGAATACAGGGCAACATAGGGACCCGGGGGAGGGGCTTTGGACTTCTGAATGAGGGGGTGGGGTCCGATGGGTTCTCTCACCCTTGCACCAGGGCCCTTTGTTTCTTAGGTCAGCCACTGACTTGAGCGACAGCTCTGAGTCTGCTGGGGCTGCAGATATCACTTCCAAAATGGCGGCATCCAGCAGCAGTCACAGCATTATACATGTCAAGGGCCTGCCCACATTCCGAGACAGGAGGTAAGAAAAGTAGTGCACTGACTGACTGAGAAATAAGGTTTTTTTTTTTTATATCCTCCTAGACTAAACGAGCATTTGATCCTAAATATACGAGGGGGCACCATTGAAAAGCAATTGTTTGCAAGTTGTCCAGAATTTAGGCAAAACACTAGATTCTGGCACCAGGTGTTCAGCGCTGACATTTTTCAGTGCAGAAAGGGTTGGACTTTGACACAGAGGTTCCCGGTGCAAGTGTCAGTTACAGGGAGAGCAAGTGCGAGAGTTAAACAGATTGTTGGTATGAGGGTCACACAGAGGGTTAGTGTGACAAGGAGGGTAAGGCTCAGTCCTGTCACAGAATTTACCAGGCATAAAATCGCTAGATAACAGAGAGGACACATACCCGCTTTGTATGTGCTGCTCCTTTCCTCCAAAACCATTTGCCAGCGAGAGAGAATGATACTTCAGTCCTCCAGCCAGTGACGGAGCAACACAATCAAGGAGGCAAGTGCTTTCACTCCATGATGTGTCCTCTAAAGCAGGGCCGGCCGTAGGCCTTTAGGTGCCCTGTGCGAGAAAGCTTTACAGCGCCCCTCAGTGACCACACACCTCAGTGGCCACACCCTTTAGTTGCCACACCCCCAGTAACCGCACCCATTTATCACCCATATTTTTGCTAAAATATAAAAAGACGGGGTCACGTCGGGTAAATAGACACCAAACATGTCATGCTTTAAAATTGTGCGCACCCGCAAAATCGCAAAAAATTACCATGCCAAAAATTGACCATAGGTGACGCTTTAAAAGCTTTTACCGCTCATCAGTTTAGTGTTATCAGTGATTGATAGCCCTACAATTATTGCTCTCATTCCGACGTTCGCGGCGATATGTAACATGTGCGGCGTAATGGGCAAAATCGTCGTTTTCACACGTATGCGCACCCGACGCCTGTTTGCATGAGTGTATGTATGGGGGGACTTTAAAAAAAAATGTAAATTCTTTTTTATTTGTAACTTTACATTTTTGGGGGGGAAACTTTATTGCTATCACATAGGGGGGTTAGAAAACCCCCTTATGTGATAGCAAAATATGTGACAGGTCCTCTTTATGGAGACATCAGGGGTCT
>NW_017306280.1:124961-133614 GCF_000935625.1 Nanorana parkeri | reverse complement strand
GGGGGCGGAAGAAGGAGCGCTTTCATATCGGATGGCCAGCGCCCAGCGGTGAGGGGGAGAGAAGCCGCCCCCAGGACGAGCTGTGTCGGCCGCACTGCGCCCTTGTTGCCATGGCGCCTTGTGCGGCCGCACTGCTCGCACATCCCTAAGGCCGGCCCTGCTCTAAAGCAATCCTACTATTGGTAAGTTCTTTCCATTACTAGGTTCACCAGTATGAACCTAGGTGTGAAGTTTACAGTGAGGACAAATGTGGCAGTTATTAGGGTTACAAAACTAATCAATATAAGGGTAATGTTAAGGCAACAGGGAGGGTTAGTGTGATGGTTAGTTGTAGGGTTACAGGGAGGGTTATTGTGATGAGTAGCCTTAGAATAGGGAATCACTATATGAACCAAGAGCTCTTCACCAAAAACTACCAGTGCCAATTTCCCGGCACTAAAAACTAAATGTATTGTCCTTAATGGGCTTGACCAAGCTGTATGCAAGGACCTGCAGTATATCACCCACAGCAGGACATATACCAACAGTGGTATGCAATACACGCTTTAAGAAATGCAAATCTACCATATGTATTTTTTTTATACTCTATATTGGCAAGAAAGCTAAATAAATAAATAAAAGAATCAATATGTAGTCAGACAGGCCCACTAGAGACACACATTTCCCGCATCCTGGCCCTGCAGTAGCTGTGCAGTCTGTGTTGTCTGTAATGACTCCCCTGGGCATATACAGAATGTAGTGTTTGAGTTGGTTGATAGTACATTTCAGTACATTAAGTTTACAGAGTCAAGGGACTAAAGTGGAAAATAGAAGCCATCCTGACAGTAAATTGTTTAATATCTATTCTCTCCCTCAGGCTTTTTTTATGCAGTTAAGGAAATTAATTGAACTTTTAAAGTTTGTTTAATGCGTCAAAGAGCTGAAAGAGAAATTTGAATTAACATGTGCCTGGTGCCTACACACTGCAGGGAGGCCTTTTTGTGGGCTGGCGTCTATCTGGTGCAGAATGATTTTAATAGGGATCCCTTAAACTTTTTGCTTTGCCGCCATTTCGCCAAATTTTCACTATTGCAGTTAAATGCAATAGGATTGACGAGGGAGGCAAAATTAAAGTCGTTTTAAATAGTCCTGTGGCCTATATTGGCTCCTGGAGGTTAGGCTGGCTTTACAGCTGTACATTTTATCACACATGCCTTGCTCATGGACGTCTGCACATAGTCCACCCCTAGGTAGATGTATTTACCCAGCAATGCTCTTTTGCTGCTTCGCAGCACTGCTTGAGCCCTCACTAATGGATCAGGCCTTCCAGGTTTGGGGGAGCATTTGACCATACTTTGGCCTAAGCAACCAATCACCAGGCCCAAACACTGTCATGTTGGGGAATGCCACATTGTCATCCCCCTGTCTAGGCCCTAACAAGAGAGCTCAGACAGACAGGCAGGACGGAAAGTGGTGAGGGAATGTTGCTGGATAAGTATATCTGTCCGGCAGGTTTGGAAAGCTACATGTTACTACTAGAAATCTACTGCGATGCTGAAATAGAAGTACCAAAACCAACATTAAAACTATGTGGCAAGACACATTAGCTTCTCTTTCAGATTTTTCGCTACAGTTTTTATCTTCCAGGGTAACAGCTGTGCCAGGTACACTCTATATTCCTACAGCCTTGTAAAAAAGAAAATAGCACTGCGCATCAAACTCAAAAATTATATTCCTAAAATGTGAAAAAAATTGTTTAAAATGTGGAATTGTCACAAAGGGATACACAATTTTGTGTCATACACAACACCTGTGTTGCACAATGCCTGTGCTGATGATAGTTAAAAAAAACAAAAAAAAAAACAAACGTGCTAGTACATCTCATAAAATGTGTACATATAGAAAATCCTGTGTTGAATCTCACAAGTGATGTATAACTCCCACCTAATCTGCATAACCAGGTGTGAAGTCCATTACTTCTGGATACAATAAAGTCCTTGTATGTGAGGATATATCTTCCTGCTTTTATAATCAACACTCATATAATCATGATAGATCCAATATGAGAGAACAGGGTCAGGATAGGAGAGATTTTTTAGAACGGGGACGGAATACACGCCCATTAGACCCCTGGGGACATAACAGGAGAGACAATGGGCACCAAAGTATTATCAGCATATGAGAGAGAGAGAAGAAGGGAGAGAGAATTTTTGGACACCAAATATAAAAAGAGGGAATCATTGGCGCAGAGAGGATGGGAACATGGGATGGCACCAGGGAAGAAATTTCCCACCCAGACCATGGCAGAGAGAAACCAGAGGAAGAGAAGGGGGTGTAGGGGAGGTAAGAGAGTACGGAGCAAGAAGAAAATGGGACTAACTGGTAAGGGAATTTTTAACCTTAGTTCCACGCCCTTAATGGAGGAGGAAAATAGAGTGTTGGATTTAGGCCTTAAGTTTGCACCAGTAAAAAATTTAAACAAATTTGACACCTATATAGATTTGAATAAATGTGTTAGGAAGTTAAATATAAAAAGATATTATGCTAATTCACAAGGTTCAATGGTAAGAGGGAACAGAGGAGAAATATCGGATAGATTTGCTCATGCAACATTAAAGAATAATTCTGTTTTCAATCCACAAAACAGTTCGAATCATCACATAGAAGTTTTCAAATCCTTGGTAGAAGCAGAGATACGAGAAATGAAATTCCAGCATATACAAGATAAGGATTACATCAGCTGTGGAATAAAAAGTTTGGAGAGCAAGAAGGATAAAATAATCAGACCCGCAGATAAAGGGGGAGGAGTTGTGGTTCTAGATAGATGTTACTATGAGAGGGAAATGGCTCGAATATTGGGAGATGAGGATACCTATAAAAAATTAAATAATGATCCCACTAGCAAATATAAGAAGCAATTAGAGAAACTGTTGAAAGATGGATGGAAAAAAGGGATTCTAAATAAAAAAGAATATAAATATCTGTTACCGTCCACCTCAAGAATACCAGTAATGTATTTGTTGCCAAAAATACATAAAGATGCGACTAACCCTTCGGGTAGACCAATTGTGAGCGGTATCAAATCATTACTATCACGCACAGGGGAATATGTGGACCAATTTTTACAACCGCTGGTTAACAAGACAAGAGCTTATCTAAAAGATAGTAATGATGTTATAAAAATCCTAGATGGAATAAAAGATACAAAGGATCTAATTTTTGTTACAATGGATGTTGAATTATTTGTTATTATTGTTGTTATTCTGACATACTACACTATGGGAAGCCTTTTTTTCTCTCTCTGAGCACAAGAGAAGGTGGAAGATGGAGGAATAGTTTTACACGATTTTGGAAAGAAAAGCCATAGTTGGGAGGAATCTACCCCAATTTATTGTTGGATTAAAAACAAAGGAGAGGATTTGGTTCTATATAGATCAGCAAAGCGCTAATTGTTCATCTGAAATATGGTGAGCAATAGGAGTCGGTGAGTGCGGCCAGATCTTATCTTTGAGCACGGTGGAGACTGGAGAGCACTGATTCACTAATTGTTTTTGCATTCACGGACGTTGGTGTTGATTATAAAAGCAGGAAGATATATCCTCACATACAAGGACTTTATTGTATCCAGAAGTAATGGACTTCACACATGGTTATGCAGATTAGGTGGGAGTTATACATCACTTGTGAGATTCAACACAGGATTTTCTATGTTCTTTACACATTTTATGAGATGTACTAGCACGTTTGTTTTTTTACTATCATCAGCACAGGCATTGTGCAACACAGGTGTTGTGTATGGCACACAATTGTGTATGACACAAAATTGTGTATCCCTTTGTGACAATTCCACATTTTATACTATTTTTTTCACATTTTAGGAATATAATTTTTGAGTTTGAAGCGCAGGGCTATTTTCTTTTTTCCTATTTTGGGTGTACTCACCTATTAAGCACAGCTGCTCTTAGAGTGTTATTTGATTCCTAGCGCAGTTTCTTTCTATGTAATATTCCTACAGCCTTGCCTAGTACTGCCAAACCAAATTGGTCAAAATAGGACGGAAGTTATTCTTATGCAAGACTTAAAAGTGTAATTCCAGCCAAAACATTTTTCTTTAGTTTTGGATAATCTCATCTGCTGTCCAAACGTGAGGACAATCTCTAGAATAGGGTTGCAAACAACAATCAAAATCCAACAATGCTTCTAACCCTTACCCGCTCTCCTTAAACTGTGTCTTTATTGTTGTCTGTGTCCCTATTGGTGGGATTTTTCCTCATTTCTTTTCTTAGTGAACACCAAAATCCACCCAAACAGAAATGAAAAAACTAAGTTGTACTCTTTGCAATTCTGCATATTTCCAATGCAGTGCATTGTCATATTTCCTGATCCTTTTCTTTGCTGCACTATATAATGGAAACTATAGTAGTTTGGGTCAGTTTTGTTTTTTTTGTTTATGAGTATATCTTTTTAACTGAATACACACACACACACACACACACACACACACACACAATGTTTTACAAATAACCATTTAATACATACCAGGATTCCCAGAGCAGTACATTTCAGCTTGAGATACTGAGCTCTTTTAACAGGATCTTTAGAATAAGTGATAGAGAGAGGAAATATAAATATTCAGTATTTAATATTTACCCAATTAGAATTTTTTTTACAAATCTTGACCGTAATATATAGGAATTTATACGAAACCACTTTGCATTCCTTGCATTTTTCAGTTAATGATCTTTGAATTTGGGTCATTCAGGGTACATATGAGTCAGAGTTGATTATTTTACACCTCTCTAGCCATCAAAAGCTATAGGGATAGATATAAACCTTTTTAGTATCTGATCCCTCCTCAATAACTAATGGAAACAATCGAGAGGGGTGGGGGATGGGGGTTAGGTGATGATCCAGCTTCTTGCAAATTTTTTAACACTTTTGTAGCAGTCCTTACAGTGCTTATTTCAAATGACTTTGCAAAAGGTTTCTTGGCACCTAGCAGCTTAAGGCATTTATCTAAAAAAAACTGTCATTTGTTTAGCTAATTAGAGGGATAATGAACCATGGACAAAAACTTTAATAATGTAATGATAGCATGTGCTAGTGGAAATTGAGCAGATAATACTGTAGACTGTTAATTCAGACAGCATCTCCTAGATTACAGAATCTGTATGGTAAAACTTGCTCTAAAATGGGATGAAAATAAGTCACTTGTGAAAGTTTTTTTTGAAAAAGAGACTCTGTCACCAACTTAATTCTTTATTTGTTATAATTTGTTTTTATTATTGTATTATTATACTTACAATGTGCCTTTGAATATGCTAGAAAATTTGACTACTCCAAAAGAGTCAATTCCCTAGCACAGTCACCTCCCTGCTTGCGCATCATAGCTCTTTCCTCTTCTGGTACTATCTAATTACTTTGCGTGCTGGGCCACCTTCTCTTCACCTCCTTTTATATCCTTTAATGTAGCAGCTTGGGGAGAAGCGTAAGGGAATACTATAGCGTGTCACTTGAGTGACAGCTCAGTGTCTGCTCACATCCAAGATAGTGGTGCCCAACAGCACGTCAGATGTCTACACAAGGGAAGATTTTACTGGTAAATTAAATGCAAATGTATGTTAAAGGCACATAAAATCTTATTGGAACATTTTGCTGAAATGAATGGTCTGGCGACACGGATCTTTAACATTCCATACAGTTATTTGTTCTATTCTTTCCAGTCTCAGGATACAGAACACAGTTGTCACACAGGGAAAGAGTACGCACTGTAACCAAATAGCATTTTTTTCCAACCAAATGCTTATTACAATATTTCAGTCTCCTGCCTGGGAGCAATGAATTTATAAATAAAAAAAAATAAACCACAGTGTAAATATTTCTAACCAAGCATGTCGTATTTCTTTTTGCAGAAAACCCAGACGTAACTTTAGTTTTTTAATGACCTTTCCTTTGTTTCCTTTTTGTATCTCGTTCCATTAGATTGTGTTCCGAAAAATCAGTGATGTCAAGAAAGAAGAAGAGGAGCGTCAGCGGCAGAAGAATGAAGTGACCCTTACTATCCCCGTAGACCACCCTGTACGGAAGCTCTTTCAGAAATTTAAACAGCAGAAAGAATTACGAAACCAGGGCTCGACGCACACTGACCTGGAAAGGAACCAGCTCCAAGTTCAGAATCGTTCCATGCACAATGGAGCTGTCATTACTGGCACTAGTGTTGTAACCGTGTCCCAGATAACTCCCATTCAGACATCTCTTTCTTACGTTCGAACCAGTGAGTCTTTGAAACAGAACAACAGGGATGCGATAGAGTTGAAGCCAAATGGTGGCAGTGACCCAAATTGTCTTAAGGTTACTAGCCCCATACGCGTCAAGAACGCTAATGGCAAGGGTTGGCTGAGATTAAAGAACAACACGCAGGCCCACGAGGAGAAAAAAGAGGACTGGAATAATGTCACAAAGGCAGAATCCATGGGTTTGTTGACAGATGACCCAAAATCAATTGACCCTGAAAACGGGGTGTCTAAAAATCCCTTGAGGAAAACAGACTCATGTGATAGCGGAATAACAAAAAGTGACCTTCGGTTGGACAAAGCAGGGGAAACACGTAGCCCGCTTGAACACAGCCCGATTCAAGCTGATGCAAAGCACCCTTTTTATCCTATCCCTGAACAGGCCTTACAGACCACTCTGCAAGAAGTCAAACATGAGCTTAAGGAGGATATTCAATCTTTGAGCTCTCGCATGTCAGCCCTTGAACAGCAGGTGGCAGAAATCCTAAAACTATTATCGGAAAGGAAAACACCCCCAACGCCCCCCAAAACTCCATCCAGCCCCCTTCAGATACCATGTCAGGATATTTTTAGTGTTTCCAGGCCGGTAACCCCGGATTCTGAAAAAGACGAGATACATGTATAACATATATTGTATATGCGTGAGTGGGTGTATGGGTGCATAGATGCACACGTCCAGTAGGCATATATATGGATATATGCAGTAGTAAATAATTTTAAAGCGCATTGTTCACTCTAAGCCGATTGAACTGGAATGACTATGATAAACATGGATCTTCATTCCATTCTGTGAGGTTGCACTGGATACCAGTTTCTCTTTGAAGTCATTTTAGGGTAGAAACATAAAGACCAGGACTATTAAACTAGCTTTGTGTAAGGGTGATGAACACCTGTTGGATGAAGTTGTACTTACTGCTGGAACCCCATGAGGAAGACAGTCTTTTCTTCTGGTTGGCCATATAGCTGGTCAGAGTTGTGATTATGCCACTGACTTTAATGACTACTCTTCTTAGCAATAGAAACTTTTTGGAGCATTGCTATGTAACACAGAGTTCAGGCAGCCAGCTAAAAACACATGTGAAAAACATATATGTAAACCCTTTAACCTTTCAAGGGAATCTTGTTTAGTTGGTCACATGCCTGTGCCATGCTGCACAGTCAGGTATGTAACACCCCTAATTCCTGATTTAACTTTACAGCTGCACATTAGACAATGAATAAGTGTTAGTTCCTCTCTTTAGTGAGCAGTAAGACAACAAAGGAAGCTGTAAAAACTGAGCTGCAAAAAGCAGTGTCGTCCTCCTCCTGACTATGCAGTATGGCTGTGGCAAAGAGAGGTGGATCATATATATATTTATTTATTTATTTATTTTAAACTGTGTATTTAGTTGGATGCTTTGAGTTCCAGGCTAAAATATTGGCTTGTTTGAAGCTTAAAAAATTAATTTGCCTAGCCCAGTCTTTAAAGAACTTAATAGGACCCTGCAGTACATCTAAGTAGTCTTGCTAGCTCCGAAGTTAGGCACACGTGCTAGTCTGAATGTGGGGATTTGGGTATATTGCCCATTGTTTTATATGGCAGGACCCCAGCTTCCCTGTCCCCAGATTGGCAGATGCTCCTAGTTTTTATAAAGCTACAAAGTACCTGAGCTGAAAGACATTACGTGGACCATTGGGAGGCCAAATAGAGAATAGACTGTTTTCTACATCATTGGTTTACAGCGTCAAGTTTTTGTGCTGAAAAAGGCTTGAAGTGCATTTAGCTTTTACACACAACTTCACATAACAGGTGCCCTAATCCCAGTCTACCTGAAGCTAAAAGGTTTGGGCTAGAGTTCTTATCTACTAGTGATAATAGCCCATTCCAAGGCTCATCATTTAGGGTGGGCTTCCTACATTACTCCAGCAGCTGATCACCACTATTCTATGACAGCCAGTGGCTATTATAGACTTGTGGTTCCGCACAAGCTGGAGAGGTACGAGAGTGTGTCTATCTCATGGCTTAGAGGGAACATTGCTTCAACATAACTTGAATATTGTTTTATCAATTTTTGATGTGTAAATATTGCATGTCCAGCTGGATACTGGCCTGCCAAAGATAAAACTCCTTAATCTAGATATTGCTTGTAAAATATGCAGTTGACTGCATGCATTCTATACGTTAATTTATAATCTTAATGACACTATTTATATACTAAAAAGACAATGTTATATTTAAATATCAGGGTCCATCCTGCCAATATTGCTATGAAGAGTCATAGGCCTCAGGCTTGTAAAAGGAGGCATCTCTCTTCAAGGCTTGTCAATAATATGTTTAAGGAGATAATTGGGGAGTTAAAGAGGTATCCCACTTTACTCCACTAGCACAGACTGCTTAAGTA
>NW_017306280.1:34074-124911 GCF_000935625.1 Nanorana parkeri | reverse complement strand
TGGGTAGTGGCTAGACTATATAAAATGTAAAGCTTCCACTGTTGTTTTGGAGCAGGTTTCTTCATGGAGGGATCTTTAGAAATAAGACCTTATTGTTGGAACACGTGCATGCTCAAGTATGAATAAGTCTTAACTTAGTTTACTGTGGAGGAAAAATGTTTATAGGAAACTTTTCCCATCATTCCTTACCTCCATCTAAGTTGAAACTCTAGTCCAGTCCGAATGGCTGCTATCATCAGACTCCTGGGTGATAGTTCCAGGGGCATACATGTGCAACTTTCACTTTAAATTGGATAAATACATTTTAGGTTCAGCAAAACAAATGGTGTGCAATGTCTTTTCTTTAGAAAGCAGCCACAGCCTGAGTAGCACAGCCTGTGTCATCTGCCAGCATACTGTAGAGAATTACCCTTGTTCTATGCATAGAAGTAGTGGTCCTTATGCAGACATCTGACATGCCCAGGCTGAGTCAGATCTATAGCTCTCCAATATATGTAAAGCTTATGCTCCCTGCTGATTGGCGCGCTTAAGCTGTGGCTTCTTTCTAAGGCCTTATTCACACGAGAAAAGGCCGGCACGTACAGCTTCGTGCTGCGTGCACGGCCGTATCGGGCAGCTCCTGGGAAGGATAGGTGCTGCGTGTGATTAGTACGCAGCCCATGCCCTTCTCTATGGGAGTACGCGGCCAAACACCTCCCTACGCTCACCCGCCCTGCACGTCTGTGCAGGTGCGGTTGTCCGTACTCGTACGCTGACAGGATGGATCCTGTCTGCGTCCGAGCCGGGGTACCCGCACCCGTTCTGACCTGCACTTGGGGTTAGCATAGGGCGGCGTATTGCCGCGTACTCCCATAGAGAACGACAGGGGCTGTGTACTAATCACACACAGCACCTGTCCTTCCGGGGGGCTGCCCGATACAGCCGTGCAAGCAGCACGAAGCTGTATGTGCCGGCCTTTTCTCGTGTGAATGAGGCCTAAAGAAAACAAACTCTAAGACTTTGCACGATTTTTGTTTTGATTCACCTGGAATGTATTTAGCCGATTTAAACCAACAGCTCAGTGGGCTTTAACATACAGCAACACACTTGCCCCTGATCTAGCACTAGTCCTAGAGCTGGCTGGACAGTAGCCTTGGCTGAGACAGTTAAGAGCAGGGGTAGCCAAACTCCGGCCCTCCAGCTGTGATGACACTACAAATCCCAGGATGCATCTCTCTCCGGGAGTCATGTCTGTGGCTGTGAGAATCTTGCAATGCCTCCTTGGATTTGTAGTTCCACCACAGCTGTAGGGCCGGAGTTTGGCTACCCCTGGTCAAGAGCAATATGGCAACATGCTCCCTTTAAAAACTATTGTAATTTATGTGTTGCACTTCCTGCTGCTTAAAATGAAGGTACTTCCATATTTTATTACTAATATTTACCTTGCCGTAGACATTAGATGATATGTGTTCAATGAGAAAAAATCCAAATCAAAAATCAGTTTGACTAGAAAATTTCTATTGTGCACATTGAAAATAATATACACAGGGGAATGGCAGCATTGGGTTCATCTCTGCACACGGAGAACAGGGGAGCAAAAGAATAAAAACGTTATAAGTATATATACTTATATTAACACTTTATAATAAAACTTTATTCCATTTTTTTTTCTATTTCGGTATCCCAGGGTTCTGTTGTGATTGGTTGTATTCCATTTTCTAACCAATATATTTAATGGACAACTGTCATCTAATGTCTATGACTAATTTTAGCTGCAATTTCATAAATATGGCACATGCAGTAAGCTTGTGTATATTGCAGGTAACTAAGTGGAGCACTGCAGTTTAAAACTATGCATACATAGAAATTACTTTCTTCATCCCCTGCAGGCTCTACTGGGTAATACATCTGATGAATATCAGTGAATACATTAAAGCTACCATCACATTGTAATATGCTAACATTAACACCAATCTCACTAAGTAACATGTTGAATTCGCTATCTGATCATCTTCATATGCCATGTGGGTGTCACTATTAATTAAACTTTGTGACGGGGGGAATTAATAAGTAAAGAGACTTCTTATTTAGTAAATGACTACAGAAAAGTAAAATATCAAAGTAATAATTATAATCAGAATCTATGCATAATGACAAAATTCATTTTTGTTTATACATCACATAATAAATTCTATATTAAAAAGTATTTTTATGTTAACTTAAAGGGTGACATTTTAATTTCATTGAATGTTTACTATAATCTTGAAAAAAAATATTTTTCTTCAGGGGCTGTTCACACCAATTGCTGTGCGTTCCAGAGCGGTAGCTGCTGAAACGCACAGCAATTACACACTAAACCTGCCCCTTCGTTCTGGGACGGGAGGGGGCATGGCAATGGCACCGCAACCAGCCCCCCCCCCCACCTGCAGTGTGACAGGTCTGCTGCATGCTCTATTTTTTGCATTCGCAGTGGAACGGAACGCAGGCAATGTTTCGCCACATTTCCGACCGCACTGTGGGTGGGGATGCATGGCTGTGGTGCCATTGACTTCAATGCACCGCCACACCCCAGAACGAAGGGGGAAGTTTAGTGTGTGATTGCTGAACGCACCGCAATTGGTGTGAGCAAGCCCTTAACTTATCAAAAGATTTACTCACACATTTTTTGGTATGGGGTATATTTTTAGAAAAACTTTCCTAACTTTGCTCATAATGCCTATATTAAATAGATTTATAAATACATGCTTTAAAAACACAATTCCAAACTATCCTAAATGTTTTTGTAGTGCTCCTTAGTTTCTGAGCCTTGTGTATTAAAATGTGTAAAGAAGAAGCTGCTCTGGTTGGGCTTAGTACCAGTAAGAAAATTCCTTTTTCCTAGTGAAGTCCTGGAGAAAGATGAGGAGAATCTTGTCAATGGGTCCTTTAAACGGGACCAATGACTCTTGCAGGAGACACCATAATCCTTGGTTATTATTAAAACAATGCAATAATGATAAATGTCAGCATTATTCATATATTTCAAATTTTTCTGTCCAGCCAGTCCCAACAATCAAGTATTAGTATAATGATGTGCACAGTATGAATGCTTTAACAAACAGAAAAGATAATATAGCCACCTCGCAGGTGGCCCATGTCTCCTATCTTCCCCTCTGTTCCAGAGCTGCAACCTAAAAGACTCTATAGCAATTCATGCTTTTAGAAGTGTCCTTCTGCCTGTCCTTTTACAGATCCTATTGATATCATCCTTCTAAAACAACACACAGGGCCATGTCAGTCTCTCTGACAGGTCTCCTTTAGGACCAAAACACATCTTTCCACTGTGTAGTGATGCATGTTACACGTGTTAACACCTTGCAGTGCCATGCATTGTGAATGGCACCACAATGCACTAAGGCAATACAGCTCCAATGTATATGCGTTGCAGCAGTCTATCTTCATAAAAACAAAAGTTAACGCAACGCCAAGTAACCAGGATGCCAAGGTCTGAATGGGCCCTTACAGCCATTTGCTTTCTCCCAGTCTGAGCTGATGTAGCTTTCCTCTATGATAAATATACATTTGCCTGTAGTTTTCATTTTTTGGATTTCTATACAAAAAAAACTTTTGTGAAAGGACACATACAGTTAAAGTTCTCCACCCAAAGATGATTTCCCCAAATTAAAAAATATTATATTTAAAAAAGGATAGATGTCATATCTATATTTTCTATATTTTTATATAGTGACGAATAAGACTAAGCTGTGCAACAAGTTGTATAAAGAAATAATAAAGTATCTCTAGTTAAAATGATTTTATTTCAGTTTTGGATTGAGTAGGAAATGGTTAGAACTGACGGGTTTCTTTAGCTGTTAACTTTCTTTAAAGGAGAACTATGAGGTGAGGGATTTTCACTCAACCTCATAGTTCGAGCCGACGTGTGACAATGAAACTGTCACACGTCGGCTCAATAGATTGGGAAGTGAGAGAACACATACCGTCACTGGCTCACTTCTCGATCATGTCCCTGCAGAGAGCAGTGACTGTCAGTCATGGCTCCCTGCAGGGATTCCCCCCCTCCGATCCTTCAGCACTGGCTGGCGGAACGGACAGGTGGGGGGGCGGGTACAGCTGGCTCTGCCTCTAGATAGGCAGAGCCAGCTGTCAATCACGCAGCTGGGTGGATCTGCTGGGTGGTTCTCGACAGTAATGGCGGGATCCGTCCCGGCTGCGGCGGTCTCGATATACTGCGAGCTATAGCTCGCGATAAAATGAGCTTTGGGTCACGGGAGGACGCTAGTTTGTGTTCTCCCGTGACCCTTAGGAGAACTATGGGGAAAAACACTTACCTCCATAGTTCTCCTTTAACTTCCTATTCCAGCAACACAACATCAAGTGAGTGCAAATCTCTCATAAGTGAGGAGAAAGTCCCTCATATACAGTTGTTGCTGGACCCTCAAGACGATTTCCACTCATCTGTTCTGTGACAACCATGGAAATATTTAACTTCCTATTACTTTCTGTCCTAGTGACCATGGTCATCAGGAACAGTTTTCCCTACTCTATACAAATCATCAACAAGGAAGAAAAAACATTTTAGCTAGAAATACAGCTTGAAATATAGTTTTGTATCCAACAATAAATATATGAAATGCTTGGGTAGACAAGGGACGTATGATGTGTAGCATATTGAATGTCAGGATTTAGAGTTCTAATAAAGAGGTAAAACTCCACCAATGAGCCTTTAACAGTTCTGCTGCTTCCAATCCTGACTCTATGGGTCAGAATCAATACTCTTCCTATTATAAATTATTGACTCCAACAATACAACCCATTTTGTAAATCAGCCCTGGGAAATTCCTCTGCTCATAGTACTTACAGGCCAGTGATATCTGTTCTGTAGAAAGATTCTGCTAATTTATAAAAGCTTTCCTTCCTTTACAGAACATTTTGCTGGTAGCCTACACCACACTAAAACTTGTGTCATCTATGATTTATAATGGAAGGAAGCTGGAAAGGAAACTTTCTTTTAGCTGCTGGAATTTTCATTTTTTTGTAAACCTGTCTAGTTCTCTCAGCTGTTAAAACTGGAGTTTAATACTGCTACTGTAGAAAAACTGTGGTAACTGCTATGGCTGGACCAAGGGGACTGGAAGAAGTTCCTGACCTGGTTTTGCACTTGGTCCACAGTGAAATTACAATTAAAGAATGTTAGGAATTGAGAGATGTAGAGAGATAAGATGTAGAAAGATAAATAGACCAGCACCATTAGCATAGTATGCAGATAAACCAAGTATTTGCAGAGGTTATGATTCAGGAAACAAACAAGATTTATAGATAACCTATTAAAATCCATTGTGACTATAAATACATTTCTAATCAAGAATTACCAAAACAATTAGTCAGTGTGAGTGTAACCAAAATTTATAGTTTTAGTTATTGATTGAAATTGGGTGGCTAAGTCAGCTCCTGGTTTCTTCTATATCTAGGGTACTCAAACAGGGTTCCTGTCCACCTAAGAGCTTTGGACCTTTCCAGCACTTCAATGACATTCCCCATAACATGTAGTAAAAAAAACTCAAACAGGGAGAATGGGGACCCTTCATAATGGCCACAACAGATATGGAGACCCAGGCACCCAGGACAGAGATCTCACCAATAGATTACCTAAACGTTATAAGAGATAAATATATTTAACTTTGGGTTCTTGTTTGCTACTATTTATCCATTAAAAACAACATATTCACGGCTAAGCGTATACGGCTTAGTTTTTGTATTATTTCTGCATTTTTGGATTATATATATTTATATTGGACTTACACATGAAGATTGTGATATGTGTAGCAGCATGATAGCTCTTTGCAATGACTGGATTTTTCCCTTTCAAGGAAAGCTTTTACCCTTAACTGTGGTGATATAATATAAGGGTAGAGAGTAAATCAGTAATTGTGGTGTTTAAATGTTTTTAAAGGGTCAGTCCATTCAAAACCGATATCTTAGTTTTTGGTAAATGCTGGAAAGGTAAACCACCTGACAGTCCTTATATCTATATTCATCTATACACACTTACACTGTAAGAGTGAAAAAATGAGTGCCTTTAAGAAGCTAGATTATAGAGATACTTTATATAAAAAAAACGCACTGTCATATAATTCACACCATGGAGACGATCAGATACTTTAGTCCTTTTGGCCCTTTCCAGAGTCGCCAAATGTCGAATCCAAGCCTGGCTGAACAACTGCAGCATAGGTGAAACCACGGGTAGAGTAACCATACACAAATTAGTTTGTTTTTTTTAGATGCTAAAATAATTCACAAAAATATAATTTTCATTACAAGAAAGGCCACCCCTATGTTTTAATTCATAATAGTGACTAAGTTTGCTCTTCTTGAATAAATAACATAAAACCGGGTCCACGGTGTTAGTGACTTTTAATTGGCAGGAACACCAGAGCAATACATACGAGATCTGTCTTTATTGACGAGTAGACATTATGTCACAAGAATAGCATAGTATGCTGGTTGCAATTCGTTTATGCATTGATTTGGGTGGCGCCATCCATCATCACTTCAATATCAAATACCATGGGGGATACCGGTCAGGAGTGCGGGGGGGGGAGGGGGGGTACACACAGGTTTTAATTGGTTGGGTCGCAGGCCTACTGACCAAATAAAAAGCACTAACAGCTGAACATCAACAGAGAAATCTACAGCTATTGTGGATGGGACAGCAGCATTGAAGATCATTAGTTATCTCTTCTTATTTGTTTTGATACATTACAGTGTCAATAACAATCTAATTTTGGGAATGTTAACGTTAAGAGAAACTGCCATATTCCCTGCGGCTATTGTAGCCCAGCCGAGAGATGTTTTCTGCATCGCTGCTACCTTGTTAGGGATAAGTAGGCACTTTGCTTCTAATTATAGTTATTTTTCTGATGGAAGTTTGAACGCAAACTCAGGGCATTTTATTGGTAGAGTTAGAATTAGAATAAACAGATTGGCACTTAGCCTTTGTAAACCTGTCACACAAATTTAGGACATTGGCTATTCAGATTGAGTAGGATAAAAAATGCAGAGTGACCCATGACTGAAAACCATATGTCAAAAATGTCCAATACATCCAGAGTTATAGGCAGCTAAAGTTGTATTCAAATCTCAACATTTCCCACAAAGGTAAGATTGGTTCCTCGCTCTCGCAGGAGGGGTCAAGCCTGACTGTTGCAGGAAAAGTTGAGGTTTGCATATAACATCAGCTGCTCTAAAGCTACTGAGTGTTCTGACTAAACAAAACTTTTCAATAGGGTTTTTGTAAAGGGTTCAGTCTCTTTTTCCTATTTTTGGATAGAGGGTTGAAGGAAAATCCAAAATTTGGAGTTCCAACCAGAACAGGCATAGAGAGGAAATACTACAAGAGGGACCTTTAACTCACTTTCTGTTCCAGCATGACTGTGCCCCTGTGCAATGAACACAATTAGGATGAATTTGAATGTGGAGTCCATGCTAGGTCTACTAGTCAAATATCAGTACCTGACCTCACAAATGCTCTTTTGGCTAAATGGGCACAAACGCCTACAAACAAAAATCTTCTTAAAAGCCTTCACAGGAAAGTGAAGGTTTTTATAGGCCTAAAGAGATCATTAACTCCATAATAATGTCCATGGCTTTGCAACTTGATGTCTAACAAGTTTATATAGGTGTGATTAGGGATGCACCGATACCGTTTTTTCAGTACTCGCCGATACAGAATACAGATACCAGAAGTCCCATTAAGGAAGCCAGGCAGCATGTATTGACTTGCCACCTGGCTTCCCAATTAGCAGGGAAGCCGTCCCCATGCTTCTCGTCACTAGGTGACGAGAAAGCATGGAGCCAACTTTCTGGCCAATCAGGAAGCTGGGCACTGTGTAATGACGTGGCGCCCAACTTCCTGATTGGCCGGGAAGCCGACTCCATGCTCCCTCATTATGAGGTGACGAGGGAGCATGAAGCCGGCTTCCCGGGCCAATCAGAAAGCCGGGCACGGCTTCCTGACTTGCCAGCTCCCGACCCATCAGGTAGCCGGGCAGCGAGTCATTACACGCTGCCCGGTTTCCTGATTTGGCCAGGAAGCCGGCTCCATGCTCCCTTGTCACAAGTGATGAGGGAGCATGGAGCCGGCTTCTCGGCTAATCGGGAAGCCGGAAGTATTAGGTTAAGCATTGGAGCATTTGGGCGAGTATGAGTACCCTTCCAAATACTCGGCATCGGCACTGATACTAGTATTGGTTTCAGTGCATCCCTAAGTGTGATGTCCACAAAAAGTTTCCCTTATACTGTACAATGATGTCATAGTGCATACTAGGGGCCCTCTCTCTGGTCTTGTGAATTAACAAGAACTTGAAATTCAAAGAATCCAATCGCACTCCTGACCGGATACAACCTAAAACATAGTGTGGGTGCTGTAATGACTGCGGGTGCCACCGCAAATCAAGTACAAACTCCAAAAGTATTCACCAGCACACCAAAGCAAATTCTGTCAATTCTTCTTGTAAGGGTATGTCACAATGTGTAACGACATTTCTGAACCATTTTAGTCCCTTCTTCAGGCGCACAGAGTGAGCTACATGTGGTTGATTACTCTGTTTGCCTGAAGAACGGACCGAAAAGGTTCCGAAATGTGGTTACACATTGTGACATACCTTTCAATAAAGAAGAATTGACAGAATTTGCTTTGGTGTGCTGGTGACTATTTTTGGAAGTTGTACTTTACAAGAACTTAAACATGTACAGTTTATGTGAGAGAACGAGGGCTACATGGATGATTTCTTACTTACAAAGATTAGAAAGACTTTGTACAAAAATCTCTCTTTTCAGAATTTCCTAAATGAGCAATTGCTGTTCAATTACGCTCTTCCTTCCATTAAAGTCTATAGAGAAAAAGAGAGTAGATGAATTGCTAATAGTTTCTGCTACATTATTAAATTGCACATTGTGCGTTTGTAAGAGACCGAACACTTAATTATGGTACTGATAATCTGTTATGCTGCAGCTACCATTAGAAGGAAGAGATCGGCCTTAGATTTAAAGCTAAACTCCAGGACATTTTTAATCTACATATGTGATGGGGTAAATGCTTGTTTTTGTCCTGGATACCATAAAAAAAGCAGTTTAATTACCTTTTTTACAATCCCAAAGGCTCCTCCTCTAAAGCTGCAGGTTCTCCAATGCTTCTGCTTTTCAACTCTCCATCCATCGGGCGTTCTCTGATGTCATCACATACAAAGCAGGACCAGCAGTCCTGCAATCAGGGCTGGATTTACTCTCTCTGCTGCCCCAAGGCGAGTTTCCTCAATGTGCCCCCCTCCCCCAATGGAGAATGGCAACTAGATGGTGGGAACGGCAGGGTTGGTTTTAAATTTTTTTTACTTTATTATTTTTGTAATCACTTTATTTTTTTATTTTTCTCATCTTTTAATTTTTCTATAATGCTTTATTTTACTATTTTTTTAATTTATCGCTTTTTTATTTTAATTACTATTTTTTTACATTTTCATTTATTTTATTATTTTTTTACTTTTTCTAAATAGTATTTTTCTTTTTGCTTCATTTTATTGCTATTACACAGGAGCTAACAATCCCCTGTGTGATAGCATTTGGAGGTGACAGGTTCTCTTTATCGAACCTGTCACCTCCAATACAGGAGTTTGAGCACAGTCCTGTGATAGAACTCCTGTGACAGCTGAGATGGGAAGACTGCAGGTGCAGCGTTCCTTTCTCAGTGTTTACACGGAGAAGAGCAGAAAACAAACGTTCTCCACTCCGCTCTGCTCCCCGCTCTCCATCCTGAAATACCTTGCCATGGTCCTGGGTCCCCCAGAAGAGTGGGGGACCCCAAAAACCACAGCAGGGAGGGAGGAGGCCAGCGGGGACAGAGGCAGCTGGAGGTGGGGCGGACCATGGAGGGAGGGGGCAGTGGGGGGATAGTGGACCTGCAGGCTTATTACATTAACAAGTGATTTCAGTAACATCGCCAAGATCAATTGTACAAAAAGAGCTGCAGCTTCCCTGTTCTACGTGTAGCCCTGCTTGCCCAAAGCAGAGAGCTAAATGTAGAAAAAAAAACTACCTGCCTGGCGGCTGTGCCGCCCCTCTACTCCCTGCTGCCCCGAGGCCAGGCCTTGGTGGCCTTGTGGGAGATCCGGCCCTGCCTGCAATGTAAGGATGCTGAGGGGATTCCCCCAACCTGGTGCTTTGGAAGGAAAAGGAAAGCGGGGGAGTGAGGGGTAAGGTAAGTAAAACCTGCTTGTACCCAGGACCAAGGCATGGCAGCCTCTGTGTTCCAGGTGTGGTGAAATTACAAATCACATCATGCCTGTGGCTCTCAGAGCCTTGCAATAGCTCAGGGGACTCGTAGTTTTAACAACAGCTGTAATGCTGAGGTTGCCTACCCCTGATCTAGACAAAAATGAGGGTCCTATTGCAAGCGTAGGTATGACTTTTCCTGTGAGTTTAGCTTTAAGTAGCATAACTGAATGAACTAAAAACCACCAATGTTGCCCTTAAAAGCAAGAACAGTGGTGTGCATAACATAGCAACCCCTCGCAACTAGGAGGTTGAAAACTGATCTCGGACTAGTTGTCATGAGTTATACAGCATCCTTGTTTTTTTAAAATAAAGACTTCCTGTGAATTTATTTGGTGACATTTGGTTATCATTTTAGAGTTGGCATTAAAGTGCATCAAAAACTAACATTTATTTTTTAGCTGTGGATAGAGTGGTTAAGGGGTTAGAATGACTGTCAGGTTTTTACTGTTGTCTATGTCCTCACTGGATCAATTCACTCTTTGTCCTCCTGCCCAGTGGTGACCTGTTCACCAGGATTGAAAGCAAGGCAAATTCCAAAGTTGTGAGTTACACTTTTGCCTTGTTTTCAATGCTGGTGAACAAGAATAGTGTGGAAAAGTTCCAATGCTGACACTTGTTCCAGTGACAATTTGTCTTATAGGGGATTTCCCTCACTTATGAGAGATTTCTTCTCACTTCCTGTAATGTTTACAAGCACATTAGGAGAAAAAGAAATCTCATAAATTAGGACACGGGGAAAAAAACATATTCCCTTCTCTATGCAAAACGTAAAGTTTCATTTTAAAATACGCTTTAAAATAAATGCTGACCCATTAGTGGAAAAACTATACCTTTCCCCCATTTGGTCAAACCCCATCATGCCTTTTGAACACGCTCATATTGAAGATTTCCCCATTTCTTGAGTTATTGTTCTTCGAGGTATAAAAAAAATAAAGTACTGTATGTGCAAATTGACAATTAGACAGATTTGGGCACCTGCATCTGGACAATGGTAACTAAATTCCTGCATGCCCCATGCTTCATATTACACAGTTTTATCAGAATATGTTCTACATGACATACTTAATACCTCACAGTCTAAATGATGTTTTCTCTTTTAGTGTTTTATTTGGACTTCATACATTTCAGTTTTGAGATGCCTCTGTCTTTTTGAGCACTTTTTTTAAGTGAACATTTCAGTTGTATGATAAAGTAAATGATGTAATATATTGTACTTATCTAGAGTTGTACAGCTTTAAGAGTAAAGTTATTTGGCTATATAAAAAAACAATTATAAAATTATGTTATTAATATATATATACACATTTATGACATGTAAGTTGATTGTTTTTCTATAAAAAAAAATGAAATGAGTCACTTTAATTCAGTTAGTTTATACTTTCTTTCAAATAATGTCATCTATAATGATTTGGTTTGATGCTCTTTGTTTTGAAATGAACCTGCAAATTAGTTTTATTTAAAGAGGTCAGCCCACACCAAAATTTCAGTTATAGGTGATCCACAATGAGTTGCATCACCCCCTGACTTCTTTGAGGGTTAAGACTCTGTGACCTAGAGTTCTTAGCTTCATTCACATATCTCTGCCATGATAAGAGTTTTTCTCCCTCCCAGATTAAATTCTGATTCACTGTATATCATGTGAATACAGCCAGAGGAGCAAGACCCCAGCCAGGAGGGGTTAAACTCAGGGGCAGCCATTTAGGTTTGGAGTCTCAAAGAGATACAATAAGCCAAAGAGTGGTCCATCCCAAGAGTGTCCCCTTATAACTGAAATATTATGGTGTACTGACCCTAATATGGCACAAAGACGACTGGTGTGCAATACCCATGGCAGCCAATCAGAATTCTGAGTCTTGGCCTTCTACAGACTAATATAAACTGTTTTTCAAATGTCTGCAATGGGTTATCTACTACTCTTTGCACCACAGCAGTAAATAGGCTCACAAGAGTTAAGTCGGACATTTTCTTGGTACAACCAAAATGTACAAGAATGTAAGTATTAATTTCCTAAGGAGCAGCTATGGCACTGATGCACAAGGCTTTTAAACTTAGATCTGCTTCAAAGAATACACAAGCACTTCGGGAATGAATACATTATCAAATATTGGTTCCTAAAATGTCTTCCACTACTCTTTATAGGCAAAGAGTTTTAAAATAATACAACAGTTGCCCCTTTTTAGTTTTTGCCTGGAATGGATGTATGGGAGAAACATAAAGCCATTGACATAATGAAGAAAATGTTTTGACCCAAAAGATTCTGGGTATCAGCACAATGAAATATGAATCATCAGGGAATGTGTCTTGTTTTGCCACACAGTTCCTTTTAGGTGTGGATATTTTTTCATTGACACAAAATAAAACTTGCATTTTATTGAAAAGGCTGGCATTTTTCTTGCATGAGTATCCAGACACAGACTTATGTGAATTCAAGCTGTTTGGTGTAGCTAAAATGTGTTTACATTGTTGGTATTGTACAAGCAGCATCAGCAAATACTCTTGACCCCATTCACCATAACCCAGCTGGTTATCCTGCCACTTCTCTCATTTTTCTGAGATGCTCAGAACAGGCTTATGTGGTAATAAACACAGGAGTCTGGTCTACAGAAACAGATTAACAGACCCCAGCACAATAACATTCCTTACATAAAACCTCAGTGTATGTATTGTGATCTCCCCTAACTATCAGAAGTCCTGATTCATCAAGATGCAAAATCACTTGAAGTAAACACATGGCCGGGTTATGACATTCAATTATTGACCTGTTATTGACAAGGAGTAATATTTTTTAAAACAAGACCTCGCTGACCACTGTAACTTGCAAGTAATGTGGAACAATTAAACAAATTCACAAGGTGCACTTTAAAATATAAAAGTATTTTTTGATAGATGGTGGTAGCCCATTACAGTAACATTTATGTTGGGCCCACTTAAAGCTCAAAATGACCCTTCACAGGAGCTCAGTATCCAAATTATTCTGAGGTACATGTGGTTGGTGACAATTTGGGTTTAAATGACCGAGTACAGTACAACCTGCAGCAACAAAACCTCCTCCACTCAGCTGGCCACCGGGAACAAAGAAAGTCACCTGGTACTTCCAGCTGTAAGAGAGCAGATGACTCACGCCCCTCATTACTACATGACAGCACTGGTGCTTAGAGAGTCATTGCTGAGGCTCCCAGAGCTGTAGCCTGGGGTAGTGAGAAAGAGTGGTGGTCAATCAGAAAAGTTGTGGAGTAAAAGGGAATTGTGTGCAGCTGGTAGGTTGAGATTAAAGTAAATATTACTTGTGCAATAATATGCAGTTATTGCATATTATACCAATGCAGAAACAGGAAGAGATCATCAGAAGATGATGCTGAGGTGGCTTACAAAGGAGAAACAATATAACTAAAGAGGTAAGGGATAAAAAGCACAAAACCAGATGTTATGAAAATAAGGTGTTGTACAAAATGGTTTTGAAGAGACACTAATAAACTGAAGGTGAAAGTATATTTAATCCCACTCACAGAAATCTAGGTGTTACATTTTCATGTCATTTCAAAATTCATTTTCAGTATTCTCAAATCTGCAGCTTTTAATAAAGCAATACCTACTGATCCTGTCAGGAAGGTTCTTGTGCACGCACTTCCTGTTATAAGGTGACAATGCGTGATGCATCCCTGCCTCCAAATGTGCTCCTGCATTGTCACCCAGTCATGTGGGCTTCTACTGGAGACAAATGGTTGTTTCTACACACACTATGTCAGCATGGTCCACTGCTGTCACCATCCACCAGTGTAGAGAGAGTGTTGCGGTGTTGAGAGAGAAAGGCTTGCCACTCCAGCGTAGAGCGGGCCTTGCCACTCCAGCGTACAGCGGGCCTTGCCACTCCAGCGTACAGCGGGCCTTGCCACTCCAGCGTACAGCGGGCCTTGCCACTCCAGCGTAGAGCGATGCTTGCCCATCCAGCATACAGAGAGGCTTGTCACTCCAGCGTACAGAGAGGCTTGTGGTTCCAGTGTAGAGAGATACTGGCAGTTCCAGTATAGAGAGAAGCTTGTGGCTCCAGTGGAGAGAGAGAGACTTTCAAGACAGTAAAGTTTAGCAGCGCGGATACCAGAATAGGAAAGTTTGTTTACAGGGAGGGCTTCTTTTCAAGCATAAGTCCACCCAAAACTTTTTTCTCCTTTAGCTTTGAATAAAACGAGGAAGGTTTAGTTAGAATCTCTGTCAAAAGTATTTTTTGCTGTCTGCATCCCTAGCGTGGAGATTTCACTGAATTCCCTGTTTCCAGAGACAGAACATAAAAGTGAGGTAAAATCTTGTAAAGGTGAGAGGATATTCCACCTCAGATGCATATTATCTGCCTCAAAGAAAGCCCTTCCCCAACTCCTATCATTAGAATCTTATCCAGAGTACGGAGCTGGCTGCGGCAGACAATGTGTTGGCAGGAGCAGCCGTGCATGTCATACACTGCATCTTCATTTTCTACCAAGACGTGAGTGATTTATTGCAAACTGTTAACAGAGTTTTGCTATTTTATTCCATAGACAAAAGTTTTGGTTTCAATAGTAAGTAAAGTATGAAGTGTCATATTTCTTAACAAAGCCCAAATCGCATTCGCACTGCCACGGTCTCAAAACCGTAAGGTATATGTGGTGCCCAGGTGACCACACGGATGGCGCCGTGCAAAACACTAATAGTAAATAAAAGTAATTCACCGGCACACACTTGAAGGGTTTTTTAAGTATTGATATGTTTATTCGATACCCAATGTCACATACTGTCAACGTTTCGGGTCCGCACAGGGATCCGTCATCAGAGAGACTGATGAAGGATCCCTGTGCGGACCCGAAAAGTTGACAGTATGTGACATTGGGTATTGAATAAACATATCAATACTTAAAAAACCCTTCAAGTGTGTGCCGGTGAATTACTTTTATTTCATATTTCTTCTTGTCTGACATCTGTGCTACAATTGGATTTGTTTGAGTGCCAGTTTTGTCTTAAGAGATTGTTTGAGAATTGTAGGAAGGAAAGAAAACCTTAAATTCTTGTTTCAGGGATGAAATTAGAAGAATCAATGGAAAATTATCTCTCATTATTCCTTTCTTCTTTAATTATATTTTCACAGCTGGAGGAACCATAACCATAGGGAAGTTTGCAATAGAACTGGCAAAAATGGCAAACCTGATGGGAGGCTTGTTGTTGTACGGCTGACAATATCACACACCTATAACATATGCAGGGGCCCAAAAGGGGGGGCTTTAAAGAAACTCTTATGCTCTGACTCTGACTATATTATATATAAAAAATATAATTTATTCACAAAAGTAATTTAAAAAGCACAGATTGCATTGACATGATTGAGAAAATAGTCAATAAATAACCATGATGTAATGGTAGCACAATACATTACAGTAATCTTGATTACTCATGTTCAATTGAGCAGACGCAGTATTTCTCTGGATACCCCAACATGTTTCGCCTTGAAAAAGGCTTCCTCAGGGGATATTTAATCCTAAAAAGAGCTGATCGATATATGGCGAGTCAGTAATTACATCAATATAGATCACATAATAGTTGTAAACATAGATGGCACATGAGAGACATACCACAAAGAGAAAGAAATGCCTATGCATGACACAAATGCAAAAAACAATGAATAAACATATGAATTGATATCAACAATTGAAAAAATGATAGTAAAATAGGTCAAAGTTTTTGGAATAAGTAATGATGAAATATGCACCTGCAGCTTGTTATGGACCAATCTGTAAAAGGCCAACCACGTTGACCGAAGATAGAGAGGTAGTAAGTAGACCAGATCCCTCAATCAGTAAAACAGTAAATCCCCATGGGCTATACCAGGGCTCAAAATTTCCACTCGCCCCCTCGCAATTGGCGAGTGAAAATTGCGTGGGGGCGAGTGAAAATCCAGGGGGGGGACCTCCGCCGCTTCGGCAGCGCCGATCGCTGTCTGTTTCCTCCACCCGCTTCTTGGAGCGGCACCGCAGCCTCCGTCTATATTGTGCTACATTACTGTGGATTGCAGCATAGTGGGCTACATACTATTTAGTATCCCCACTGTGTTCACAATTCAGGAACTCACCAGGACTACCTTTTCATGTTTGTCATCAACAACTGTAACTGCTGTTTAGTTTCTGCCGCCTGCGTCCTCTACAGTGCTCCAGCATTATAGAGCTACCACAATGTTCCGCAGCTGCCAAATTTCTGATTTTTGTTGTTCCAAATCCATTAATATGGCTACAATCACCTTAAAGTGCAAGTAAGGTTGTAAAAACAAAAAAATCAGTCTCCTCTGCCATTAAAGCTTCTTGTTACCATTCAGCAATTTTCTTCTGTACACTTTCTGCCTCTTCTATCACCCGGAGCCTGCACACTACATTCTGCTTTGACATTCAGCAATACTCCCCAAAATGTACCCTCTGCAGCTGATATCCCAGACCACCTATAGACTGCATTCTACTCAGATATGTAGCACTGCTCCTAGGCTCCACAAGTGTTTCCTCTGCTTTCTGTGGGCCCCTACCACCCGCAGACTACACCCTGCTCTGACAATCGGCTGTGCTCCACAATCTTGCTTATTCTGAAAATGTTTTCTAGTGTTTTTAAAACCTGAAATCTATGTATTTCAGTATACTGGTCCTTTAAATAGTTTTCAGCTGATAAAACTTCTACTTTCCTCACCTATTAGGTAACTTTTCATCTTCTCTGCACTAAAGTACTTTACACCGCAAAGCATAAATATTAATTTGGAATTTTGGCACCTAAATTCATAACGGTGCACTTGTCCACTTTTAATTACTCTTCATGAATTACCATTCTGACAACATTTCTCTGCCTTCCCCGGAATATTATGTTGAATTAGGAAATTACTCATGCATTTTTCAGACATTGCCCATATGCTAATCGGCAAATCTTTATGAAAAAAGAAAATCCCAGTTGTGGCAAAGCATAACTAAAAAAAAGGAAAATTATTTTCAGCAAAAGTTTCTTCATATCTTCCTTAAAGCGTATGTAAAAATACTAAAAAAAAGGGTTTTATTGTTGGAGAAAGAGGTAAGTGTGGGATCGCCACACCAGAATGTTGGAGCCCAAAAGTATTTATTCCACTAAAAGGATCAAGCGAAATCTACATGTATGTTCAGCACATTTCAGGAGCCTATGGGTACCCCATTCCTCAGGGCTTGATCAGGCCTGTCCGAGTTCCCCCCTGCAGGGAGTTCATCAGAATACATCCCCCTTATGTTATGGAGAAGGTGAGAGGAGGAATATTCTGTAGTACAACAGACAAGACTTCAGGCAAGGCTGACAACGCTGCTGTGCAACAGAGGAAGCACTGTCAGCTCACTACAGGATGTTAAGGCTTTACTGGTTTTCTGTCAGAATCAACAGGCATATTTCTATACTTGCAGGATTTTCAAAAAGACAAAACATGGGAAAATGTGCATGCATTGCAAAGATGTACTGCCAAAGAGATGGCTAAAGAAAAGTTTACACAAAGTATCTAGTGTACCTAGACTGCTTGCAGAGTTTTGCTGCAGATGTTGATGAGTTTTCTACAAAGGACTCTCTTAATCAAAAAAATACATTAGCAGAGTACATGTAAGAACAATGTATAGCAAGGGTTTTACAGGTTTGTCCAGGGGGTCCCTAGCCTTTTTGCCTCCTGCGGTGGCAGGGGGAAGGTGGCACTGACGTCACTGGTTGCCAGGAGCTTGGCAGGACACCTGCAAGAGCCGGGCGGAGAGATGTGTATGGCCCTTACACATCTCCCCACCCTGCTCTTAGCAACCTGGGATGCTCTAGCCAGAAAGGGGATGTCCGGCACACTACAAACATTGTGCAGCAGAGCCGCTATGCCACTAGGCTTGCCGAGCCCCACCCCCTTCCCCCCAGGCGGCTCATTAAATAAATTAAATTCATTTTTTAGTGCAAGCAAAGTATCTGAATTTGAGTCTGCAGGCCTGGGAGCTAGTTAAGTGTGCTGTATGCATTAACAATAAATATTTTGATCAGAGGAGATGGCAGAGTGAGCAGTGGGATGACCTCATCTCTATGCGGCTGCTCTTCCACTGCCCAGTCAACAAGCTAAGAATGGAAAGGGGATACCACTCTATCCCATTACTGTAACTGTTTTCATCCACTGGGATGTACTGTTTGAGGAAGCGAATAGCTGGGCAGAAATACAAATGTGGCAGCAAGAACAACTGCCTTAAATACATTATAATGAAACTGTGTAGTTAGCAGTTTGCCTAGAGTTTAACTTTACAAATTGAACCTTAATGCTGTTGCATGCCCCCTGGAACTTGGTGATGGTGGCCCTCACAGGAGTTAGGTTTGGGTAAGCAGGTAATCAAACACATAATGTACGATCAAGCCCTTCCCTCACACTGTTAATCCCAATCTTCTCTGAGTATCAGAACCTTGAGCTGTCACAAAACCATGTCTGGACCTTTCACAGGGAAATCGAGAAATACATGATATCTTTATGTTCCTGTCAGTCTAGCACCCAACACAATAGTATCTAACTGATTCCTCTGATCACCACTCCGCAAAAGACATGATTTGATGGATTTGCCCCAGGTATCTCTTGACATGTCTGTACAGAATGCACACATACTTTTTAGTGGGCCTGCACAGCTACAACTGGAATAAAAGTTTGTAATTCCAATGGAATCTTATCATACATTCTCTCTGCGGTTACATCATAGCATCACATTTTAGAGGAAATTACTAGTCTCCATGGCAACATATCAAACAGTATATTTCCGAGAAGTGCATATATAGAAAAGTCACTGAGAGCAGGTGAGTTTTAATTATGCTGGAGCCAAAAATACACCAGGTATACGTTTCCATCTTATAGAAATCATTTTGACAGCGTGAACCAGTTTTAAATAAAAATACAGCAATTGATTTCAAGTCGTGGGATTTGTGTGTGTGTTTTTTTTAATGAAAATTCAGCAGGATTTTGCACCAGAAAAAAAAAGTAATTACGGGTGAAGTACCATCTATATTATAGACCTGGTTTAATCTAAACAAGAACTATAGTCAAACTGGAAAAATCAAAAAGTCTCACTGCATTTTCTTCCCCATAGCCCCTGTAAACTAAAAACCATACCGGTTGACCCATGTGCAGTGTCTGAAATTTCCCATTGTGGTGTAACATAGTTCTCCCATCGCTTATGAAATCTGGGCAGCTTTGTTGTCCTCAAATCAATTGTAACACTTCAGGTCTATAGCGCAACATGCTGACGCAGGGGGGGATAGTGTCTATTAGTGTTGTCACCATGAAGCTTGTACCTGGTCTTATCAATGGATGCCTATCCCAGCCCCAGTTGCTTGTCTTTTCCAACCTCTCTCCTGGCCACGTACATACATTCAGCCTTCCTGCTAGCAACTCCCATAGACATGCCCTAAAATTTGCATGCAATGTAAGCATTCATGGGAGTGGTCTTCAGCTACCTGTACATCACACAACACTGATGTACAGGGCTATACAGACCCACCTTAAGGGCCATTCTATAACTGGCTTAGTGTTGGATATTGTAAAAGCATCTATATGAAGATTGTGAAGGACAAAATAACATGATTTTGACCAGCTGGACGAGACTTGGAATTAAGGTGTATATACACTCAACATATGTGTACACATTTAAAAGGCACTAAAAGCAAAATGCAAAGACCTTTGTGGGTATGGTCATACTTAAACCCCTCGGGACCATAATGCAAATTCTGAAGACATCTCATTATCAATAGCTCTTACTGTGCACACAGATTCCTCACACAGCATAACTATTAATGTGTCAGCATGAAAGAAAAGAAATCCTCTGCCAGATGCTTTGGTCACAAGTTTGAATGGGCAGCAGATAGGTACAGCATATAATGCCCCGCATGTATCTCTGACTGTGGGACCCTCTTTGATCCATCTCTGAATGGTAAAAAAATCTCTACTCAAGGCCAAATCTTATCACTTAGTGCATGGTTAGAGATGCTATCCTGTACATATGCCACTCTTTCGTTACAACATGGAGAAAATGTTATGTTCCAGGTAGTATCTATTAAATATTATGACATAGAGAAGTTGGGAAAAACAGGTCCACCTGTTTGGCAGGCTGTGTTGTGACAAGAGCTTATCCTATTTTAATATACTTCAAAACTTCGGTCATGTTGAATAGCAACTATAGGCGCTCTTACTCTACTCTCAAATATGCATTTGTAAATGGTATACATGGAACACAATACATCTTATATTTCACTTACTGTTGAGAGCTTGTAGCTTGTCAGGTGTATCTTTCATGCCTGATGGACTTCTAGTAAAGATGCGACGACTGACCTCTTTTTTGACTGTGCTAGCGCTTTATATTTCTTTTCTGCCTGCAAAATTGGTTCCTTTGATTAGAAAAAACAGAGAAAGGTAAAAAAAAAGATTGAGTGTTACTATAGATAAAAAAGTATACATTTTATACTACAAGTTGTCCTGTTTATAATTACATTAAAGTATTGCTCTGGTACAAAGAACTACAAATTCATTTTCAAATAAAAAAGTTTTTTTCTCACCAAATTTGTGCATTTTGTTTTAAATATGACACTAGAATAATGGAACAAAACCAAAAATTAAACCATTTAAATATTAATGGAGAATAGAAACAAAAAAAAATCAACAGAAAAAAAACATAGTTAAGGGGAGGAGGGGGGTTAGTTAGCTATGAATAGGATTAACTAAGGGTTAAAAAGGAACAATTGTTTTTACGGTTACATTATATGCAGACTAAAGCTCATCCTTTGTACAATAATGTTACATTGTATCTCTGAATCACACTAATCAGAAACTGTTTGACAGCAGCGGCTCTGCGGTTTAATACACAGCAGGCATTTGCTGATGAGGTTTGTACAATTATTAACCTCTTGCTGTCCACCCGTAGTAAAAAAACGGACGGACGGCACTGCTGCATTTGCGGGTTGCCGTCTCCAGACGGCAATTTTTTTCTGCTCGCGCGCGCCCCCTAGCGGGCACGCACGGGCAGAAAAGACCCGACCGTTACACACACCCGTTACCGGGTGTTTCACATATAGGCAATCAGCGGGTCCATAGCCCGCCGATCGCCTATATGTGCTCGTTCGCGGCACTATACCCCCCGGCCGCGGTCGGCGCTGCCGGTCCCCCCCCTGACCCCTCACCTTGAATCTGGGGATCCGCTGCCCCATCTTGGATCTCGGGACCGGCTCCGAGGGCATCAGGAGTAGGAGGACGGGAGATCAGCTCCTTGCTGATCTCCGTCCGGGCTGTGAATGCAGAAGTGATGTGTATTACATCACTTCCGCATTCACCTGTCAGTCATCTGGCTGCTATAGCCAGAGAGAAGAAGCTGTCCAAATTACTCTCTTTAGCAAGAAAATAAATTCAAAAAGTACATAACATAAATTATTAAATGCTTTATAACCACTTCTGTATCATTTCTTCACCTTTTGCAGCATCCAGTCTGGAATGTTTATGATGCATGAGCCTCAATTCACAAAGCTTTAACACAAGGGTTAAGGATTCTTATTTTTAGCCATGTGGTCGGGAATGTTCAAATTCTCAGCTGATAATTGGGTTGTTGGCCCAGAATACAAGTCTAACTTTAACAGCTGAATGATGATCTGCTACATGCCCCAGAAACTAGGTGATGGTAGCTGCACAGGGGTAGGTTAGAGTAAGCAGGGTATGCAGCTGATCATAAGAATAGTGTACGATCAATCCCTTCCTTCACACTAATAATCCCCAGCTTCCCTGAGTATCGGATCCTTGAGCTGTAACAAAATCATGTCTGGAGCTTTCACAGGGTAATCTAGAACCACATGATATCTTGAAATCTAAATCATGTATTTCACTCTATGAAATACATGATTTAAAGGATTTGGGTAATTTAACAAAACTGTACAGAATGCACACATACTTTTTCACTGAACCTGCAGAGCTACAACTGAAATAAAGTTTGCAATTCCAATAGAATTGTATCGTAAATTTTCTCTGCAGTGAAGTCATAGCATCACATTTTAGAGGAAATTACTGGTCACCATGGCAATAATTCAAACAGTATATTTCCAAGATGTGAAAACATAGAAAGATCAGTGAGAGCAGGTGAGCCTTAATTACATTGGAGCCACAAATATACCAGGCATATGTTTTCATCCTATAAAAATCACTATGACAGCATAAGCAAGATAAAAATAAAATACAGCAATTGATTTCCAATTGTGGGATTTGTGTGTGTGTGTGTTTTTTTTTTTTTTTTTATTAGGGATCTTGCACAAGAAAAAGAAATGTAATTACTTGTGAATTACTATCTATATTAAGGACCTGGAACTGAAACTAGAACTTTAGACAAAGTGTAAAAAACAGGACGTTTGCACTTCGTTATTCAGATACAATTGGGTTCTACTGCTGCCTACAGGAGGAACTGGATATTGGCAAAAAACAATCCATTGGCCAATGAGGTTTAACCCATCACACTCTGGACATGCTTCATTTTTGTAGAAAAGCAGTAATAGAAGCAGGGCCGGATTAAGAGCATCATGGGACTGGTGCTGAGGATTTTGGTGGGCCTTTTTAGGGAAATACATAAAAAGAAAACATTTTAAAATATTAACAGTCACCTATAAAGCCATCCACAACTCTGCCCCCGGATATATCTCAGACCTTGTCTCAAAGTATCACCCTAAACGTCCCCTCCGCTCATCCATTGACCTCCTGCTTTCCAGCTCCCTTGTCCACTCCTCCCATACTCGCCTCCAGGACTTCTCTAGAGTCTCTCCCATCCTCTGGAACTCCTTACCCCAACCTGTCCGTCTATCCCCCACCTTGACTGCCTTTAGGCGTTCCCTAAAGACTCATCTCTTCAGGGAAGCCTATCCCACCTCAACCTAACCACTGAACCTTCACATTCTCACATAATTCATTCCCACAGCTACCACAGCTACCTCATGTATCATTTCCCCCTCCTCTTTTAGATTGTAAGCCCTCAGAGGCAGTGCCCTCCTTACCATCTTGTCTTGAATTGTATTGTAACTGTAATGTCTTCCTTATATTGTAAAGCGCTGCGCAAACTGTTGGCGCTATATAAATACTATGTAATAATAATAATAATTAACAAAACACTGGATGTCTGAAACACACAGAATTAACTGGCTTTTTCACTGAACCCCAAATTACCTAAATGAGGCAAACTGGTAGATTAATATTAAACTACACACTCACTTTTCGTGCTTTTTTGGTTGCAAATGTGTCAATTGTAGAATCGACCAATTACACTGTAAACACATTTTATATATAATATATAGAAAACATCATGTGACACGACACGTTCTGCGGAGTCCTGCGACATCTGTTGTTAGCTGTCAAACTGATAGCTTAATCCAGCAGATCACACAGGAACACTGCACAGTGCAGAAGACAGTCAATTGAGGCAGAGGCAAAAGAAGCTCCTGGGCCAGCTGTGCCCCCCGCAGTACAGCACCCAAAGTGGGTGCCTCTTTTGTCCCTGATTGGCCCAGCCCTATCTTATCGTAAATACAACCAAGTAGCCCTCCTTCATCTCCTAGCATCAGCTTCATTTGAGGCTTTTGGAATTATATCACATGGCATTTCAGAGCCGAAAAGGATGTCTGTGCTGAAAAACATCCCTCTGCTAGATGCTTTCAGACGTCACACGTCTGAAGGGGGAGCATATAATGGTCAGCATACATCACTGACAGCGAGACCCACTCTGATCGATTTCTGAATGGTGAAGTATCTTCAACATAAAGCTGCCGGTCCAAAATATCTTATTAGTACCCTGGATAAAATATTGCGTTTACAGGTGGTATCTGTTAACTATTATATCACTTAGAAAAGTTGGGAAAAATGGGTCTACGTGTATTAGCAGACTGTGATATGACCATGGCCATCACACTATGGCCTAACATTATGGGTGACAAGAGTTTATCCTATCCTAACATGATTCACAACTCCTCTCATGTTGAATAGCGACAATACGCACTCTTACTTGACTCCTAAATATCTATTTCTAAAATGGTATAAATTGAGTAAGTTACATTTCACTTACTGATGAAAAGTGCATTCCCTGACCCTGCCAATCATCTCTGTAACCGGTGGGCTTGTCAGATGGGTTGCTCATGCCTGCTGGTCTGAACGGAGTTTCAGAGAAGATGTGATGACTGAGCTCTTGATATATGACTTGACTGTGCTACTCCAGCCTGCCTTTTATATTTCAGTTTTGTCTGCAGAAAAATGTAACTTGATTAGAGGCTAATAAAATGCCATAAAAACTATTACAGAATCTGACATGGAAGTTATTAAAAGGGATTTTTCACTTTAAATCAACACACAAAGTAGAGACCTCATCATGGACAGATGGAATTCGGCTATAAACATCAACCAGTTCAGCTGTTGGACCTGTATACCTCTTTTAGACCAGAGCAATTTTTACATTTCTGCTAAGAGCTTGTTTATTCAGCAATAACTTTGTCATTACTGATGATAGCAAAGTAAAACATAATTTTGTTTTTTTAGGACAAACAAAGCTTTTCTTTGGTGATAATTTATTGCAAATTTTTTTTATTTATTATGCAATCTGTAGACAAAAACCATACCGTTAGTTAAAAAAAAAAACAAGTGTTACTATAGATAAAAGTTTCCATTTTGTACTATATGTGGTCCCGTTTATAATGACACTAAAATTTGAATTCTCCTACAAAAGCACTAGAAAGTTATTTACAAATTAAAATGAATTTTGTTAACATTTTTCACATACAAAATAAATAAAAGAACCAAACAAATGAAGATACAAATCGAAATATTAATAGTTACATCTACATTCCATTGTACACAGTAGTGTAAGAAACAGGTGTCCAACAGTACAAAGATTTCCACTTACCTTCTATGGTGACATTTTAGATTTACTGTCACTTTCTTTCCTGGAGTCAACAGTCCCCAGGACAAGTAGAGAGAGTGAATCTCCCCAGCTAGGACAGCAATAAAAACCTGAGGTTTCAACCCTCTATTTAAAATAAAAAAATTAAACATGAATGTAGCCAGGGACCCCTGGTTTGCACTTTTACACCTTAAACCCCCGAACATTATGAAGACTCAACACAAATTGGCGGCTTTTGTTCTTCTAGACACTAAACAAAGCATGGCACAAGCATGGAAGAAGCACCTGATCCCCTTTGTGTGGGTTAGATGCAGAACTGATTTGTTTTTCATTAACGGAAAATTATCCAGTGTTCTTTTGGACACCCAGAAGAAATGTATGAAGGTTTGGAATCCTTGGATAACATGCTCATCCAGACGTCCCTTCTGCTAGTATTACAGTACTCCGATTGACATGCCTCATCCAGGGAGGTCCTCCCGCTATCAGACTCTTGCTCTCATCCCCTACCACTTTTCTCTTTGTCTCTTCTCTGCTTTTCAACTCATTCTTTAATTTACTATCCTCTCTGACTTACGTCATGCTGAGTTAGTGGTTCATGTTCAGATATTTCAGTTGATTATATTATCTGAACTTTAGTATTAGAAAAATGTCAATTAAGCGACTTTTGTATTGTTCACATGTTATCTACTTTATTGTTACTGTCAAATCTTAATAAAGATTTTTAATTACAAAAAAAAACTAAAAATAAAGTTTTGGCTAGAGACATACTTTGAAGAGAAATTAGGCCTTAAATATGTATTTGGACTTGTATAAACAGCAGAATTATTGTGCTACCAGGTGCAGTTGGCTTGCATTTGAGATGCATCCAAAGGTCCTTCTGAGTTGCTTAGAGTTACTAGAAAAGCATTCCTGATGCAAATAAATAAGTAAACACGCCTTCGATTTACCAACTGAAAGCTTTCTGAGTTGCCCCACTTTCACCCATCCGACTTAAACTTGGACAGGAAAGGTACAGTTGGATGACATAAGTTTGAGTTTGATTGGTTGCTGGGGTGCAATGCAGAACGTTATTACTGAAAGTCACCTTGATACGCAGCCAGAACAATTGTCTGTTCTACCTTAACAGTGAAGGGGGGTGGGTTTAAATCTAACAACGCCGGCATTATTCTAGAAATGATTGCGGAGAGCTACATGTTAACCTGTGTTGGTGTGTGAAATGGTTCATTTACATCACTTTTCTTCCAAGGCATCAGATTGCTGACAGTTGTGCTGCCTCTGCTACATGACTCTGACAGATAATTAGTCTCCGGAGAATATAAAATTGGAACTGCTGGTTTCTATAGTAATGCATCAAATATACTGTAGAAAGGTGAGGCTGTCCTGGACACTTTCAGCTTGACACCCTGGCTGACTGGCACTGCAGCCTACTCTTCCATCTTTACATGATTAAAGGATTAATTCAAACGTGGGTGAGTAGAACATAGGAGACCCAGAAAGAACATATGGCTGCCCGCCCTACTAATTAACGGTACAAACGTAAAAGATGTTCCTGTTATACGTCTGTTAAAGCCTATAGTCTAGTGGCTACCGCTGGCATTACTTATTCTTTACTAAACAATGATGAGATACTCTTTATACTCAATACAAGAACAATGCTAGAGATTTAGTTCCCCTGGGGCATGACTTACCAATACATACAAGTACACCCCGCATAACGGCATCCTGCATACATGACCTGTAGACATGTGCGATTCGTTTCATTCCGAATCGAAATCCGGACAAATTTTCGGAAATTCGGACATTCGGATGTATCCGAATTCCGAATTACAGACATAACGAATGCAAACAAATCCAAATTTCCATTTCCGAAATTCGGTAGCGGTAGTTCGAACGTTCGTTTCGTTTTCTGTTCTTATTCGTTTCTTATTCGTTTCGTTTGTTGGAGCAAAGTGACATTAGAGAAGGAGAAAAATATTTTGTCCCCCTCACATGTCGCTTTGCTGCAAACGAACGAACGAAACGAATAAGAAAACGAATAAGAAACGAACAGAAAACGAACAGAAAACGAAACGAACGTTCGAACTACCGCTACCGAATTTCGTCCGAATCCGAATTCCGAATCCGAATTGACTTTCACACCCGAATCCCGAAAAACGAAATAACACAAATACGAATTTAAAACGAAACTAAACGAATTTTTGGGCAGTGCACATGTCTAATGGCCTGTATTAAAAGTCCATAACAATAAATGTAACAGAAGTAGATATTCTGTTAGGGATTGTACCAACAACCGCCATTTCTCTACCTCCACTTTCCAGCATTAGTAGTTCAGCAGTGTGTACAGTTCAATAGTCACCAAAGTTAAGCTGGCCATATACTGTTACATTTTTTTCATTCAACCTGTGGACTGAACAATAAAATACAACAGATTGCTCCATTCACACTAAACAACGTGAATGGATCGATCTCACGCTGGGCTATTGCATTCTGACAGCGGCGGATATGCTGCTGTCACAATTCCTGAACAGCAACGGCAGTGCTGTTACTGTTCACCCGAAAATGTTCTGACCAGTTCCTTTGCTTTTCTGATTAAAGGATGCCGCATGGAAGGGTACCAACAGGGCCGACTACTAAACCAATTTCAGTCAGTTCATCAAGAACCGGCTGAGATTCAAACAGAGTATGACCAACTTCAGACCCATTGCACTCTGGATTCAACACTTCACAACAGGCCTGGACCAGACACACCCTCTCACTTTCTCATCAATCCAAGTAAGTTGCCACTAAAGGGCCCATTCAGTCTATGCAACATCAGGGCCGGCCTTAGGCCCCTCAGTGACCACACCCCTCAGTGGCCACACCCTCTAGTGACCACACCCCCAGTAACCACACCCATTTATTACCCATATTTCATATTAACACATGTTGCAGCTGATAAAATTGATATCTATGATATAAAGATAACCTCGGCCCCCTAAAAGAACACTCTACATGTGGCTTTGCAAGAAAGCAGAACATCATAAATAACAAAAGGGCTCTCTGAGGAGTGCCGTTGAAGAATGAATTGGTATTGGACACCAGAATGTCTCCACAAATTTTTACCGGCTAAACCAGACACCTGTTGGTGCTACCATGGTGATGTCGGTTCCCTTATGCACATCTGGTGGCCCTGTCCCAATACAGATCACTGGGGATTCTGCCCATTTTGACCCTGCCTTCTTCCTCTTATGTTGCTTGAACTCCTCCCATTTCTCCTATAAACGTTTGCTCTGCTTATACTTACTCAATGTTGCCAAGGCAGCGATACCTAGGCTATGAAAATCCCCCAAAACTCCTACTGTTCAGGAATGGTTCCCCAGGATTGATGTTATTGAGGAAATGGAAGAATTGGTTCATACCTGCATACCTGGTCCAGATGGGTGACCTTTAAAGAGTCCGCTGCATATAGAACTTATATGTGCTCTGGAACTGTGGACTCTTGCACCGAGGCCAACACTCTTTAGACACTTCTTCCTGCTGATCAGCACTAGTCCTGGCCGCTGACCGCAGAATCCTCTGTGCCTTGTGTTTGGGCTACTTCCAATCCCCTCTCTTATTATCGCTCTAACTTGCCCTCGGGGTCCTGGGAGGCCTCCGCCTCCCACCACCTGCCTCTCTTCCCTCCCCTCCCCACCTTCTTCCTTCAAGGTTTTTCACTTTAGGCTAGTCATAGACAAGGGGTGGGCACATGATTATGGAACCAATCTGTCCAATCCATTAGCTAGCAGATTTCTTTTAGGAGTCAACTCCACTGAAGACCATTAGAGAAAGTCAGGAGCCATGGCTACCTGCTTCCTGGGATTTGTTAAGCCCTGCTATAAACATAAGACTGCATTTGGACCGGATATTGGGATCTGGCCAGCCAGCTTTTTTCTCCCATTATTGTATTAAATATATAGATTTGTAGATTAGCCACTAGAGGGAGATTTGTACTTCACTGCAATCGCTCTTGATTAGCAGCTGTTGAGATGGCAGCCACATAGAAAGTGCATGTTTTCAGTAAACCACACACAATGAGATTTGAATTATGGGAAAGGAGAATATGTAGTACTTTAACAGACTAGAAGAATAGGCGATCAACCGAATAATCAGGAAGTAACTTACAATAATTTGCAGTTTACTAAACAGGTGAAAAGTTAGAATCAATAATGCAAAACCAGTTTTAGAATGGCAAAAAGCATGCATATACTGCAGAATAATACCAAATGGAGTATGAAGGCTGCACAAACACGGACTCTTTTACAGCAATGTCTCTAACTCAATCAGGGTAATCTGTGCATGCATAGCAGTCTCTATAAGACTCTAGAGCAACAGAAGGCCTGAGGACGCAGGGAGAACAACCCACTGGAACTAGAGTACTCTGGTGACAATTGGGAAGGTTCTCCCCGTGGTAGCTGGGTCTTCCAGAGAAGCTATGTGCCATTAAGCTCCAGCCCGGCTGCCAGCATATTGGTTTCTGACAATGGAGGGCTGTTCACCTGTTTGCAGACCACTTGCCCAACTACCTCTAGCCCATCAGGAGTGGCCTTTCTGAGTCACTGAGAGGGGGAAGCAGATGGAGTTTCCCAAGTGTTTCCTGGAACCAAAAAAGGAGTTAAAGAGCTTTCACCTACATCTGAGCATGGTGAGCGAATGGGCACTCCACTATGAAGCAAGAAGTACCGTAGATTCTGCAAATTCTTAGGGTTTTTTTGCCATCTGTGGAAATCAAGAGAGTGTGTGTGTGTTCCAGTAAAGTTGGCATCACAGGCAATCAATGGAGGTAGTGCCTCCTTCAAGGTTTGGGAGTACTTGGTTGGTGATGTAGGGTCCTGTTGTACTGGCTTTCAGGTGCAGTCCAGTGCATTCTAATGAATTTTCGTGCATTTGTTATGCGTTTACATGTTTTCCGGACCACAAAAAAATAGTGCCTGCAGCATTTTATTCCTCCGCACAGGAACAGACTGCAATAGTGTGAACAGAGCCCAGAAATACAATAGGAATAAATTAGGATACATTTCAGGTGCTGGTTTCAGGTTCAAAAACTGTTCTGGTCCGGAAGTGGAAGGACAGTGGAAGGACATGAGCATAATTTGCCTGCACTTTCACATGGCTCAACAATGGTGTTCCCAGCAGCAAAGCAATCAAGCAGCAAAATGACTGTAACTATAATAGTTAGTTCAGCATATTTTACTTTTACTTACTGTACAATTACTGTTTTTTTTTTAATTTCCTGGCTGAGTAAGGCACTGGTGATGTAGTCCTGGTCTCGCAGATGCATCCTGGGAATGCTACATCACCATTGCCTTTCTGGGAAATCTCATCTGTACTCTGCACAATCTCGTGAGCTCTCAGGGAAAGGGGAGTTCCAGGAAGTAAAGAGGATGGATTCATTTGCCCTTATTTAAAATGGCCACTGTGAGAAGAATGAGCAGGAAAAGAAGAATAAAGTATGCAAAGAATAAAAAGCCTACAATTATCTATAAGTATCTGCTTATAGATTGTCATTACTAAACATTTCTAAAGTTGTCTTTGTTGTCACTATTAAGATAAGAGTGAAGTTCCTCTTAAGTTAATTTTTTTAACTAAATAATACAGCTGCATCTATGGCTTTATGTATGTCTCTATGCTGTCACTTACTAACCCTGGGGAGCTGAGTGATTAGTTTAACAAATAATGGCACAATGATTAGGCCAGCATAACAAAACGCTGTGCACTCATACGCTGAGTGAACACCGACTTACAATGAACAGCAGAGGCTGTGACAGCAAATAAACTTCACATGCATAGAGTGACACATATTGACATCCCACATTATTTCACAAAAGGAGCTGCTACTGAGAGGAGACAAAACGCAGGGAACTCTGATCATAAATGTCATCGTATTAGAAAGGCCACATTGAACATTCTCCCTGCAGAGCTGCAGTGCCGAAAAATGGCCTGCATGTACCCGACACGAGGGTCATAGTGGCTGCTGGCATTTATTAGTCCAATGTTTATATAGTGGCAACATACATCATATGTGCTTTGTAGTGAACACAGGACTTTTAAATAAGTCCATGACTAAGATGACTAAGATGATAGTCCCTGGAACTCATACAGACACCCAAAAAAAGCACACCAGGCAAGAGAATAGCTAAGCATAATGGAGCCCTACAGCAAAACTATTAAAATGTATCTAAACCCATATATTAGCAAAACAAGATATATCCTATATTATCTTAGCACCAGCTCTCTTCCTGTAGGAGAGTGACAACGCTACCGTGCCATCAACAGCATGCAGGAGTAGCGCTGCCACCCTCTCTTGCACAGTGTATTGCATTGTGATGTGGTGGCACTCCCGTCTCAGCACCGCCACTCGCTGCTGTGATTGGTAGGTTCTGTAATAAGATGTGCACAGGCTTTCAAAGCATTTAAACTTGGAAGACTATGCAGATGCAAACAATGATAGCATAGGGTGTGGCAATGCCACTAGGTAATTTGGCAACAGTCCCCAAGAGCACTCAGTTAGAGGGGCTGAGAGTTTCCAGCATGTGAATACTTTTCCAGGGAAGAAACAGGCTTTTCAGTTTCTTCCAGGTTTTCCGGACTCTAGTGGGATGAAATCTCTAGTCCTAGGGCCAGGTGTTGCCAATGACCAGTGGATCAGGTGGCCGAGAGCAGCCTTATTAGGAGTCTGGACCAGAGCTCAGGGGAGTTGTGTGGGTGCAGGAGGCACAAGGCCACAAGCACACTCGAGTGCATGCTGGATGCACGTGGAACAGCCAGAGGAGGCTGGGAGAGGTTGGGAAGGTTGGTGACCCAAGGGACCTGTTGGACACACTATTGAGAGGGTAGTGTGAGTGCTCACAAGGGGTGAGCAGTGTGAGTATCACACAGAGGTGTGCTGGGAAGCTTGGAGCTGAGGAAAGATACTAAGCAAAACTGAGGCCTGTATATGCTGTAGAAAAGCAGATTATTATGAGAATGTTGGCCCTTTTGTGAACAAAAAACTGTCATTTATGTTGCTGCTGGAAGTTGTCTTGTGTAACAGTAGAAGACTACCCTGTTGATGGAAAGAGACTTTTTGTGTGTGCCCTTAATAAAACTGCATTTTACTTGCATTTCCTGAATACAGCCGCGTATCCTTCCTACACATTGAATAATACATTGAATAAATATAATTTAATTATTATGGAGGCATACAGTGCTGCGCCCCAAAGCAGTTACAATGGTTTGCTATGGCCAACCTTACATCCTTGACAATAGGGCCAATTTGGTCAGCAGCCATCTGATGTATTAATATGGGGCTTATGTATGAAAAGTGTGGTAAAATTAAAATTTATTGTCACCCATAGTAAATAATCTGAATCTGTGTTCCATTTTCAAACCGTGGGCCATAGTAACAATTTGAATCTGTGTTCATTGTCAAACCGTGGGCCATGGGAATGACAACAAATGTATTAGCATATTTTAAAAAGCTCCTATATTTTTTTGAGCATAAGAAAAAACAAAAAAAACAGAGCAACACAGGAAACACATATACAGGCATTCCCCGGGTTACGAACAAGATAGGGACTGTAGGTTTGTTCTTACGTTGAATTTGCATGCAAGTTGGAACAGGTAAATTTTTTAGGTGTAAAGCCAGCCCAAATTTATTTTTTAGTTTTGAATAGCATAGGAAAGGGTTAATCCCCTGTAACATTTGTTTTGCTGTCCTCACAGTGGCTCTAATCCCACACCATACTAACCAAAACTAAAAAAACAACATGTGCATGGAGTTCTACTTTAAATGCAACTTGGTCAGATGTTTGTACAATTTCCGGTAATGTACGTTACCAGACCCGGAAGAAGAGGCAGGCACTCCTTGTCTGCACGTCTAACAACTTCCTGTAATGTACAGGAAGTACAGTACTACAAACATCGACGCAAGCACCGTAGCATTACAACTAGTGGAACAGTATGGGACCTCCGTTCGTAAGTAGGAGGCGTATATGACTCGGAATTTCGTAACTTGGGGACTGCCTGTACACAAATAAGGGTTGATTTACTAGAGGCAAATTGGCTGTTCACTTTACAAAGGACTTTTCACATTGCAAAGGGAATTTTTGAATGGATTGAAGCTCTGTTGACTTTTATCATCCAATCATTTGCGAATGTAGCCCCCATCACCTTCTGTGATGTGGCTACTAGACATTTAGTGATAGTCAAGGCTGTAGACAGCCTGGCTGGATTTCTAGTGGCAATTATCTGGTTAATTCCAGGTGTCTAGTATTGCCTGTACCCCCTGGGCGGAGTGTGACTCTGTCATATTGTGGGACAGCCAATGAAAGATACTGTAATGTATGTACAGTACAGCAGCCAATCACAGGGCTTCTCTCAGCCAGTGGCGCATGCTGGGATAGGGTAAATATATTGGTGGGATCTGCCATGTGCTCAGACTAGCCGGGACCAGCCATGGATTAGGCTGGGTCGTGTTCAGCCTGCCCCCCAGGCTAGGCCGAGGCTTGGGCATGGGCTGGTGTGAGGGAAAATGTTTCCCTGAGGCCTCCAACATGGAGGAGGCCCGTGAGACTTAAAGAGGAAGAGAACCGGGACCAGTGCAGGCTCTTGAAGTACCCTGGAACTAAGTGGACTTCAGGAGCATGGTTGGTGTCTTTCCTGATTGAGGATCTGCATCCATCCTGTCTGTCAGTTACATCAGTGGCTATCTGCTGTCTCCCAGATGGATCTACAATGATACTTCTACAAAGTCTGGTGAGTCTGGAGCTTCTGTTGGTCACCCTGGACACCTAGAACCCCTATACCCTCTCTCCCAGTGAAGATGTTCACTAAATCATTTACTTATTTTTACTACTGGAGTGGACCTCAGTTTATGGGCACCAGAGGAAGGGCGGTTCGTGCTCTTGGATGGGCAGCTGAAGATCATCCCTTAGACAGACTAGAAATGAACCGGACATCAGCGGCTGTTACGTGGGTAGCGCTACACGAACAAAAGTCGTTTTTGTTTTAATTTCCTTACCTGTGATTGGATATAATTTGCAAAGTGAATTTTCACCACATTAACCAAGCGAAGGGAAAATTCGCTGGTAAATCAACCCCATAGCATCTATGATGAGAATTGTAGCCATGTCCTTAGTACTGCAAGATTAGAGTGCCAACCCATAGTTTCCATCTTAACTGAATCCTGGCAGGTGGTTTTTCAGACAGGAAGAGGACAAAACGCACATCAACATTAGTATAATTTTATACACGGACTACTTTCATTACATGCCACCCTAAAGCAAACGTTTTACATGGAGATTTTTTTGAAGGAACTATTAAGTTCCTTTAAAAGATCTCCAGTTTGGTTATGCCATTCCTATGCTGCTCGCTGTCCTCTTGCAGAAAGGAAGCTGTAGCCAAGGACCTGAGTGCAAGGATCTCCCTGCTTCTCCTTCATTCTTTCTGTGGATCTATGCTTCTTTCACCTCTCTCTAGTCATTGGGGAGGGGGGGCATCTCTGAAATGAGAAAGAAAAGCCCTGCTCCTATACTAAAATGGCCGCTTCCACACAGAGGCACGGGGCAGAAAAAGGCATGATTAGTCAATAATAGAAAGTAACTTAGCTGCAGGGAGCCTACAGGTAATATTAATGACCCGTTCTTTGTTCTCTGCCTGCCGTTTTTGAGCATGGCATCCACAGCACAGGTCCTCTTTAAAGACTGCAGCATTCACTGATGCTGTTGCTGTTCAGTGCTTTCCTGATAATGATTTCATGCTTATACTATATGTCTCCCTAATGGCAGTTTGTATGCCAAACAGTGCATTCAGCATTTTCTTCAAATTAGAGAATAATTCACAGAGTAATATTTTCTATGAATTGTCTATTGTTAGCACACCACAAAAATGCCACTGGAGACAAGCGAAGCTGTGTGAAACATAGCAAGAGTATGTAATGAGCAAATCTTACTCTCCTGGTTCATACTGATCAGGAAAATGATGGTAAATATGATAGAATATGCCAATTACATTTACATAGATCTTTAAAAAAACAACATGTTTGCATCAATTGTAAAGTAGATCTCAACCCAAATCATTAAAGGAGAACTATGGGGTTAGGGCTTTTCCCCATAGTTCTCCTTAGAGTCACGGGAGGACACAAACTAGCGTCCTTCCGTCACCCTAAGCTCAGTATACCGCGAGCTACAGCGCGCGGTAAACTGAGACGCCGCAGTATACCGCGAGCTACAGCTCGTAGTATACTGAGACGCCGCAGCTGAAGCGAATCCCGACAATTATGTCTGGATCCGCCCAGCAGCGTGAGTGACAGCTGGCTCTGCCTATCTAGAGGCAGACCCAGCTGTACCCGCCCCCTCCCCAATCCGTTCCGCCAGTCAGCGCTGGAGGATCGGAGCAAGGAGGGGGAATCCAGGATCGAGAAGTGAGCGAACGCCGGGATTTGTTCGCTCACTTCCCGATCTCCTGAGCCGACCTGTGACAGTCTCATTGTCACAGGTCGGCTAGAACTATGAGGTGAGTGAAAAGTTCTCCTTTAAGGTCGTATAGGAGACAACTGTCCTCATATTGTGATCCTGCGTTATCACACTGTCACATGCAACCCTAGTGAAGACTACAAATGGTTCAACTGAAGCACAGGTATGGCCCACTATCAGAAACCCAGTCCTGAGCATCGATAGCGGCCATCACTGGAGTGAGAGTATATAGACAGGAAGTGGTTTAAAGAGGCTGGAGGAGATCAGAAGCACGGAGATGCAAAAACATACGAAAAAATAAATAAAAACAGTATTTTATGGAAAAATAGGCACTTGCAATACCCCAAAATGGGGGGACTATAAGCACAAAGTGCTGAAGGGCAACAATAGAACCCAGCTTGCTTGTACCTTTAACCATTCACAGGACTGAGTTATCAGCCATTAGCAACATGATGTGTAGGTGGCTGTGTGTGCCATTGCAGCAGGCAACTAGCATTTTTAGAATGAGAGAACAGCAATGGTAACAAACATGAGATACAATTTGAAAGCAGCTTGCAATAGGCATAGAGAAGGCCAAGTGTTGGCATTGTCTGTACTGACTAGTGATGAGCTTGGGCCTAGTGTGAACCCAGTTCACCCAAGCCCGCTCAAAATTGTGACCAACACCCACCCCCTGCTGGCCAAAGCATTTGCGGCAGGGGAATTCCTTGTGCCTTTGTGACGTGTAGCTGCGGGGCAAGGAACTAAATGGGCCAGGAGGAGGGGTGTCGGTCACACTTTTGAGTGCGCTTGGGTGACCTAGGTTCGCACTAAGCCCCAGCACATTACTAATACTGACATAGCCCCATCAGAGACTAACTGCCTACAAGTACAACCCATTGTGAAGTGACTGACGGGTGCATACCTTTTGTGCTAGACACCTGGTTTATTTGAGGGTGAAAGTTTTTGCTGTGACCCCTGGAAATTCATTGGATCCTAGGCTCCTGCGTAGGTTGCTTTGCAGATAATTTAGCTATGCCAAAATGACCAGTGAGGCAGAGGCCTGGGAGCTACCTTCATACTGCATTTTATAAGATTTATAAAAGCTTGGTGGCTGAAGAGGTACAAATGGTTTTAAATGCATACTAGTATCATCTTACCTGTATTTGGGGAAATGCCATAAAGAACTATATAATCAGAAAAAAAACAGACACCACTAAAGGAAGAAGAGTCCAAAAGAGTTTTTTTTAACAATGAAAGCAAAGTGCCAGCATGTTTCGGGGAGCAAACACAGACCCCCTTCATCAGGGCTTAAGTTTTTTTTTAAATTCTTTATTTACAGACAAAAAGGAAGGGGTACCGTGAAAAAGGATGCGGAGGCCACATGGTCTCACGCAATATATAAATGGCAGACATTGAAGCATATAATATAAACATGCAAACAAATTGTAAAGTTAGTTAGGTCTGCCTACCATATTCATCCCCGCCCTTAAGGCATTTTATGGTTAACAGGAAGAACCAACACAGCAATAGAAAAGGAACAATAGGCACAGGACAGACAAGCACAAACACTGACTTACAAAAGAGGCTGAAAGAGAAGTACAAAGATTAGGAGTGAAAGTATGGAAAGAAATCCCGCACCCTGGCGGTCTCGGAGAGTCCCAACCCCAGTGCACGTACGCCACAGGAGAAGTCAGTAGTATCGCAGGTTATTGCTTCAGTCTCCAGCTTCCTCCCAGCATATAGTTGAGAAAGCTGCTGAGCCCCTGAACTGGACCCAAACTCTCCAGGTAGTCACATACCGGGATTGCGATTCCCGTAAACAGGAGGTTAAATCCTCCATCAGTCTAATCTCCTCCACCCACATGTTTACGGATGGAAGGCGGGTTTGTCTCCACAGAGCTGGTATGCAAGCTCTAACTGCATTCAGCAAGTGAATCAACAGCGAGCGTTTATATGTCTTACGTGAGAGCGGTGCCAGGTGTAGAAGATAGACTGATGGGGTAGGGCTTAAGTTTTAATGCAAAAGAGGAATCCTTTGGGGAACGGGCTCAGGGAAAGTTACAATCGTAGTGATTACAAATACAAGGGCACATGCAGCAGTCAGCAATTGCTCAGTCCTCCTCCTACCTTCTGTGGGGTCCCTGTAAGTAGAAGTCCAGCCACTACCAAGCAATCAAGACCCACAAAAGAAACCCATATTGTAACCACGGGACGTTTCACAAAAATCACAGCGCCTCTCACTCTTTCTTGCATTTGTATAAAGACCTAGGATAGCATTTTATGTGTCATGTCAGGTTGCCCCGTGCTTCATTATCTTAACACATAATGCACATGCAGTAAAAAAAAAATAAGATTTATAATTCCCTTTCATTCAATACACATGCTTCGTAAAAGGTGTTGGAAGCTTAGCAGGTAGAACTTTTTGTTGTCATAGAAAAGGCACCATAGCAGTAGCCCTGGGGCACACAAATTAAATTCAATTCAATCATCCATTACTAAAACAAAACAAGCCTTGGCTTTGGGTATTTCAGCTGGGAGGTATGAACCACATTAACATTAAAACTGGCCTATAAAAGACCAACATTACAGAAATAAATATGACCTAAAGTCAACAGATGAATTTGTGGGTGGTTTGCCTCATTTTATTTCACTTTTTTTGTGATTTTATTTTTTACAACACAATCAGTGAGATAACAAAAGGGATTTATGAGCCAGACATTTCATTGCTGGCCCAATCATATGTTCAACAGGCTAGTGATTACATAATTTACCTAATGAGGATGTTAATGAATTGTCTGCTCATCTCTGGCACCCATAAATGATGAACAGCCAGAATTAGACTGTTTGCAATCCAGGGTTACTGACTGTCTATCATTAATACAAATAGAATAATTCACAGTTTGTTACAATTCTTAGGTTTGTGAAGGACTTAAAGTGTATCTAAATCCAAGAACAAAATGCTATATATTCCAGTTTACCCGTCATTAGATGTAATGGCTGCATTCGTTTTCTTTTTTTTTTCCACGTTTAGTTTCCTTTATTTTTTCATGGTAATTTTGCCAGTAACTCCCTTCCTGCCCAAGGGTGACAACAGTCACTCATTGTATTGCATCTATGGAGGAGCTCTGTTGATACCCTAGGACAGGAAGTGTGTTAGGAAAACATCCTCCTTGCTATTCTCCATAATGTCCGAAAAAGGTGTTCTGTAGTCCTAACGCACTTCCTGACAACATCGTTTAAGATAACACTGCAAAGTGCACAGGACAGCACTGGATTTCTAGCAGGATCAAAAGGGTTTTTTTTGCATTCAAACATACAACAATACAGTTTCAATGGCATATTTGACAAATCAAAAAGGTACCAAACAAGAGAAATTCCTTGCTAAAGTTTGCATACCCTTTAACCACTTTAGGACAACTGTACTTATATAAACGTCCTGGTCCTAAAGTAGTTAAAACCAAGATCACTGCTCCTGCTGCTGCCATGACTTTGGTTCCGCTCTCTTCAGCCAGCACCCGGCTAAAGTTTACAAAAGTGACAAATAAAAGCATTTAAAATCCCTCCACCCCCATGTACACACACATACTAATGCAATCAGTGGTAGAGCACCTACATGTGAAATTGTGCCACACATTACATATTGCCGCAAACCCTGGAGTGAAGGCTAAAATTCTAGGGCCATCACTTACTGCTACCTCTAAATAGATGAGCTGTAAAAGCTTTTAACACATCGGGCAATTTTGAGTACCATAGTTTTTTGCCATTTCATGGGCACGTGAAATTTTGAGTCTTGACATTCTTGGTATCTATATACCTGATGCACAAATATCGTGCCAAACAAAAAATTGCACCTAGCATGTTTTTTTTATTCTACAGGGCTTCTGCTTTCAGAAAATATATAACTGTTGCTGACACTGTCCTTCCTTCTGGAGGGTGGCTACTTTTGTTCCCCATGGTCCCTGTGTGTGTTGTAAAGTAGCCACCGCTCCAAGCTCACTCCTGTGATGGACTACAATCTCACGTTTACTAATTTGTATTGAGATTCTAGAACATCACAGGACTGAGCTTGGCACACTGGCTACTTTACAACACACACAGGGACCATGGGGAACAAAAGTAGCCACCCTCCAGAAGGAATGGCAATGTTGGCACCAATTCAGAGATGATTTCAGGATCTACAGCTGAGTGATACACAAATAAGATACATTTCTGTTAATAGTTAAGGTCCTTGAATGTATTTTTAAAGTTTAACTCCTGAGTTTAGCGTCACTTTAAAGGCTATACATATACAGTATACATCCTCAAGTCTCCAATGTTCTATAGTCCTCCATCTGAAAGGGTCAGAGAGCTTTGAATGCCCCTACCCCTCAATCCTTGCCTCTATTGGCTCTAAGAATATAGCAAAGGGATGTGGTCTCCATTTTATATTGGTGCTTGCTCTATACCACTCTTTAACAGACATTACAGATAAGTTGATGTACGGTTATCAAACGCAGAATAGGGACAGGACATCCAGGGACAGTACCTGCTCTTCAAGGCACCAAAGATGATCACACACACACCATACAATCTTATTGTAAAATCTACTTTAGATCTACCAACAACTATGTAGTAAAAAAGCCTGGGTGAGTGGATACAAACTGAATGGATTGGTTAGACCTGTTCTCATATTGCATAGTTTTGGGGATTCTGTATGGTCACCCTAATACATAATCTGGTAAGTTGATGAATTTGACCATTGCTGCCCCAGGGAGCACTGCCTGGAATTAATTTCTCACCCTGCCTCTGAAGAGGAACAACACTGCTGAGCTGCCATCTGCCCTTGTGACAGTAGTAGTCCTAGTCTCTGCGCTCAGGTTCCCTGAATGTCTTGTCCAGTACAAGATCACAAGTTACAGAGCAGACTCCAGCAACTGTTCATCTACTAGCTTGGAGGGAGGAGAGGGCGCCAGGGGAGGGAAGTAGCTTGATTGGCTGTGCCTATGTGTTTGTGGAGACACACACACAGCTTACTAGCACACACAAGGGTGACTGCATAGCAATTTGCTTGAGAAAGGAGTCACTCTAAAACTGGAAGTCAGGGGCAGTGCTCAGGGAACCAGCTGATTCTGCAGGAGAATAAAACTTCTACACATCAAGAATCAGCATCCATTGTAAGTGATTTCATCAGCATTTGAAATGATTTTAAATCCTTTTGACTTTAATAGCACTTTAAGGAACCCTAAACACCTAAACTCAATAGAAAACATTTTCCTGATTCCATAAAAAATTATTATCATTGTAAGACAATATCGCCAAAAGAAAGACTTGTTTGTCCTGAAAAAAACCAAAGCATTTTAAAAGTATCACCAAATAAACAGACCCATAGCAGGAATGTACAAATTGCTCTGGTCCATAAAGATGCACAGCTGAGAGAGCCAACTGAACACAGCAAGACAACCACAATGTTAATTGATTCACAGATCAAACCACTCATTGCTATTTCCAGCTTTTACACTTTTCTAATGTAGAATATCTAAACCGTATAAATAAAAGTTGTATGGTTAAAAGAACTAATGCCCGGTAGCCATAGTATATGTTTACTGTTAACTCAGGAATATTTGTTTAGTATCAAACATTGGAAATGAAGTATGCAGCAACATTGTGGTTGTCTTGCTGTGTTTAGTTGTTTCTTTGTTGGTATAATTCTGGAAGTAAGAAACCTTCAAAGTGGTGCTCTGGCGATTTTCATGTATAAATAAGGGAGGCTTCAAAGAGATATAGTGGGAATAGCTGTTATTTTGCTTACATAACCCCAAGCATAGTAGCTTTCTTTTATGTTTAAACACATCACTAAAAGCAGTGCATAGATATATTGTTCAGTTATATGTAAAACAATTGTGCTGCCATTATATGTTATAAGCTTTATAAATGCACTGTATGTTTGCAGGCAAGGCAGGAAACAAGTAGCAAGAGGGATACAGAGGGATACAAGGGTAAGCTCGGATGATTATATGCTACCCCTAAGCGCACCTCCACTTTCCTTTTATAGCAGTTGTTCAGGGTGTCTGAATAGGATTTCACAGGGCAATAGGCACTACAGTTAGACATTCAGTGCAATCAGTAATAGACCCACTCATATACGCCCCACTGTTCCTCTGCAACACAAGTCTGTGTGGGGACACTTGGGGTAAGGGGTGTGGCTGTTACTCAGTTATGCCAGCACAGAGCATGCAGTGTGAGGACAGAAAAAGCAGCATTTTCACAGAAAGATGAGCTCAATTATCATCAATTGCTTCAAATATATCTCAATCTGCCAGTTGTCTTTCAACTCTTACATCCAGTCCTCCAACAAAGCAGCATGAATCACAAGAATCAGAAGGCCCCATTCCAGGGAACAGTCATACTAATTTTGCAGGATAACTGCCAGTTTCTCCAGCTTCTTGTACAGATGAACCAGATAAGAGCACCAAACAAATGTTCTGAGAGTCCAAAAATGATTTTGATTCCATCGGCATCAAAGAGAAAAAAACAAAATGGCCTTTCATGGTCTTTCATCCAGGCAAGCCAACGCTCTCTACTCCCATTCAGGCATCATAGGGTGTTCAGTTGTTTACACCTTGAGCACATGCATTAGGGGTTCTACACCCCCAATCATGCCACATAGGTCACATGACCGTCACAAGTTTGCTATTTACTTTACTGACCAACATGTTTTGTCTCAAGGCTAAAAGCTGATAGGAGACTTCTTCAGGATGATAATAATAAATTAGGCATGCACCTATATCTCAGGGGAACTCAGGGAGTGCAGGGTCTCAGGGGGACTGTGTGGTCTCTCAGGAGGGCTGTGCAGGCTCTTAGAAGTCTGTGTCCTGCAAACAGAAGGGCTGCCGAGGTCCCCAGCAAGCGTGGAACCTCAGGCAGCCACTTCTGTTTAATAATTTAAAGTGCCGGTATCAGAGCTTAGTATCAGGGCATTTTCACATGTACGTGTACTCATAAAAATGCCCAGTTTCGCACCTATACCGGTATTGGTGCATCCCTAATTTGCAGTCCTCTATAGCTGATGGTATTCTGCATTGCTGTGTAAAGTATTGCCGAGATTTGTGGTCCCTCTACAGCTTGGAGTAATTGGCAGAACTACCAGGAGTGCAGCATTTGCATCTGGGCCCAGGCCCTGATGCTCCACCACTGCCGTAAAATCATTAGTCTGTATTGTTTTAGGGGAAAAAAAAGATCTGTAATTGGTATTAGCGAGTACTTTAGGAAAAGTATTGGTACTCGTACTCGGTCTTGAAAAAATGGTATTGGTGCAATAATGATGATTATTAATAATATAATTTAATAATGATGACGTGCCCTACAGGCCACTAAATGTTTGGCATCATGATTCACAAAAAATAATTTGCCTAATTAAACTGCATAAAACGAATCTGTTGCGCAGTTTCTTATCTAGGAGATTCTGCCACAAACTGTAAATCCTGCTATAGCATGACTACGCTAAACCGCTGCCTCACAATTAGTGGCAGGGTTGTTAGCCTACCATACACACGCCTTTAGTTGGCCGTTGAGCTGCCTATCAGGTGTGTGTGCATGCCTCCTGCAGACCTGATAAGCAGCCCAATAGCCAACTACAGGTGCATACACCGCAGGCGAACACCACTGTTGCTAATTGAGAGGCAGTGGCTTAGCGTTGTCAGCCTGAAACAATAAGTGCTGTAAGTGGCAGGTTCTCCAGGTAAGAAAGTTTGCAACAGATTCACAAAACAGAAAACTGTATACAATGAGACGTGATGCCAAACATACCGAAAAATGGATTTAGGGTTTACATACACTTTAATGATAGGTCCACTTTAACTATAGATATATGGCAATCTGTCTACAACAAGTTAGACTACCAGAACATGCAAAATAAAGGAAGATCTTCTGTAAATACAGTAGTTCCTTAGCCAAGGAGAAGAAAACGACTTGCGAATTCATACATAATTAATCTTCAGCTGCTCAGTTAATTAGCTGCAACAGAAAATTGCCTACCTGAGGATCAAGAACAATCCAGACCTACTTTTATAGAATGACAGTTAAGCAGGACGGAGGCAATCTAGATCACGGGTAATGTTTCAGTTTATCCACATTATTCCATGCTCTTAATGATTCTTGAGAACAGTACTGCATTGTGATGGCTATTAAAGCTGAACTCTGGGATGCATAAAAATGTAATGCTTAAGAGCAGTCAGATAGGTACTTTATAAAGATTATTAACATTTAAGGGAAAACTGTCCCCTTTTATATAAATTTACCTCTGAAAAATCTGTGATGTCATTGCAATTGTCGAAAAATGTAGCTCTGACCGGGCATCCAGAGGCGGTATCATAGTGATGGATGCATCACCATGAAACTACAATTGCCATTATGCAATGGGAATTTTGGTTGTGAGTGGGCAGAATGCGGGTGGAATTGAGGCTTCTGGCCGGAACGCACTGGATCGCATTGCGGCCGGCTTACTTTGTTGTGGGGCAACAGGGGGTGTGGCGGTGGGGCAGGAGGGGGCGTGGCGGTGTATTAAACTCAATGGCACTGTAGCCATGCCCTCTGGCTGCAAGGCAATTGGCCGCATGAGAACGCGTGTCACATCAATGCCTGTGGTGGATGCAAGCACTATTTGTTTTTTATTGGACCGGAAAGCAGGCATTGATGTGTCACACGCGTTCCCGTGCAGCCGAATGCATTGCGGCCGAAGGGTGTGGCTGCAGTGCCATTCACTTTAATGCACCGCCACGCGCCACAACAAAGTGAGGCGGCCACAATGCACTGTGGCTGGTGTGAACTAGCCCGTAAGGAGGCAGCAGCCTTTCCATCAGGAAAGAAATTATGTATTTCTCACTGGCCGCACAGCCACGCTTTTAAAGAACACATTTGTTTAAAGTATTTGTGAAGTCAGTTAAACAGAGGAATGGTATACTACTGGAAGTAACCTTTTATAATAGTAACAATATTTCGTTTCTATACTATTCTATTTGTTTCTATACTTTTTTTTGTATTTTATTTCATGGTCATGTGACTGCATGGCCTCACTTCCCATTCCTCTTCCTGAGTCCAAGGGCAGACAGCTGAATGACATCACTGTAACACTGCCTTAAAGCTGGCCATACACCTATACATTATTTGCAGATTTTCATTGGTTAGATGGAAAAAGTGCAACAGATTCCTCCATCTACGCTAAGCTGTGTGGATGGAGGAATCTCCAACTTCAGTATCTTCCTAGTCGGCCCCGCTGGCTCTCAAAATACTTGAACAATCTGATTGGATGCAGGTATTGTTCAGGTTTGAGAGCCAGCGGGGCCGACTAGCAAGCTTGGCCCAGTGGGAGATTCCTCCATCCACACAGTTTAGCGTAGATGGAGGAATCTGTTGCACTTTTTCCATCTAGCCATAGAAAATCTGCAGCTTTACTCTATCACTCCAAGTACATTGCATTAAAATTGAGCCAATTCCAACCCACCTGTCTGCTAGTTTTACACTGCTCAAATCAGGCAATCACAGCTTAAGTTATGACAGTGAAAATGTTTGGTGTCAGCCCTGCCCAGTTTTCTTTTGCTAAGCTACCTATCCTATTCTCCACAAGACAGAGTAATTTGTTATGTAAATCCACATATGTTCAGATACATTTTAGTTAAAAAAAATACTGAAAGCCTCTATTATTCTTCCATGATCTGTAGAGTGATTGTGACGATTTCAAGGACAGAATAAGACAATTAAGAGGGCTAATTAGACTCCTTGAGATTTTACAGGAAGTGTGCAGAGGACACAGGACAGCTCTGAATTTTTTACATCATCAACAAATACCTTTTTTGCACTTATGGAACTGATATAACAAACTGCTTGCAGAGAGCAAATAAAAAAAAATCCATTGCGAGGGTTCACATACCCTCTACGTTCATACATTTTTCAAATGAGGTTTTATATTGTTAAATAAGAGAGACATGACACTGTCCCTTTAGTTTAGAAACTCTGGCAGATTTCAGCACTTGGCTTACTTGACAATCGTGCTTGTCACACAGTATTACATATCAATCTTTAGCGGGTTATGAACAATTCTATACCAGCACACATCCCCAGAAAGATGACTTCATTCCTCTATGTTTTTATGTCTCCCTGGTTCTTCTAGAAGCATTGCGGAGTATCCGATTAAACTACCATTGCCCGTTTTGCTGCCCTACAAAACAAATCAATACAAAGATAATACATAAACAAAAATAATGTGACAGATAATGTGCTTAGAGGATCAGAGGGAAGAGATAGGGAAATCACAAGGGACTAGGGAGATAAATAATCGCAGGATAATGGGGCTCCAGGTAAAATGATGCAAATGAGGATTTGAAAAGCGGAAGGTTGAAACGCATAGTACAAGAAGTAATATCCTTTGATCTCCATTCATTTATCAGAGATATTGTTATTATTCAGGGCTCCAGTGCAAACATACAGGAAAAAAAAGGTTTTATGCAATAAAAGAAAGCTTAGCAAGGCAATGATTGCTCTGCACTGGATTATGATGAGCAATAATACCTGGCTAATTCATGCTGGAAAAGTTGGGGCCAGAGAAAGGAAGTATTAGAACCCCTGTTGACTTTTATTGGAGAGATTCACACTCACTACTGACCGGCACAAAGTAATTATTTATCCAAGATTTGTCAGGAAATCAAGAAGAGGTGTGAGGAAATCTTCAAATGGGGACATCTGTTCTGATGAAAACTAAGAGGGGGTAACTCCTTGATTTGAAGAGACTTCCTTTTACTTCCTGATGCATCTCTGGGACAGGAAGTAAAAGAAAATCTCCCTAATGAGGGACACACACAGCTAAAATTAAAAAAGAAAAATCTGACAGTATTAAAGTGATATTAAAGTCAGAAATTTTTTAAGCTACCGTATATACTCGAGTATAAGCCGAGATTTTCAGCCCATTTTTTTGGGTGAAAAGTGCCCCCCTCGGCTTATACTCGAGTCAGCGCCAGCGCGTCATCTTACTTACTTGCTGATTAAATTACTTACAACAGATGATGTTTCACGCTGTTTAAATGTTTTAGCTTCTAGCAGAATCAGCTGGCCCCCTGAGCACTAATCCCGATATTCTGTTTTAGGATGGCTCCTTTCCCTTGCAGGGTTCTATGGAGCCACCCTTATGTGGGTAGTAAGTTGTATGTTTCCACAAACACACAGGCACAGCAAGGCGAATCACTCCCCTGCTTCCTTCTCCCTTCCCTTGTTCCTTACTTCTCCAAGCTAGTATATGGTCAGCTGACCATAATGCCCCTTCCATTGTTGTACTGGACAGGAAGTTAAGGGAAGCCAAGCTAAGAGTTGGCGCCAGCTGTTTGGAAACACGATGACCAAATGCATGGGAATAAATTTCAAGAAATACTTTGATGGGAAATGTATATTTGTTTGTGTTTAATACTACTCTACATGCATGCCTGGGCAAAATTAAAATAACTGCTGCAAGTACCAAAAAATACCTGTTGGTCCTGCCAGAAATCCAGTGAGCTCCTAACTTCTTGTAGTGAGTGGACAACACGGACACTGCTGCACTGAAATCAGGGCTGTCTTTAACACAGGGCAAAAGGGGCAGTTGCCCTAGGCCCAGTCAATGTTGTGGGGCCCAAGGAAGCTACCGCTTGAGCGCGCAAAAAGATACAGATGCGTCACGATCTGTTTACTATGTGATCATCATATAGTGTTGCTCCACTCCTGCCATACACTGCATAGTGCGACCGCAGGGTCATGTCTCCCACTGACGTTTCCTCCTATCTGCTGTTTTGGAGAGCGACAGTGCATGGTGTGAGAGAGGTGGGTAGGGGGCGGGGGGCCCAAGAAAGTTTTTCACTCTGGGGCCAATGAATATTAAAGACGGCCCTGACTGAAATCACAAGCAGTGTTGTCAGCCCTACCCAAGTTCTCTTCTGTTGGCGTACAGTACACATCCCTCTCCTGATCCCTCTCCTCATCCTCACATAACTCTACATGGCACAAGGGGAGGTGTTCGGTACTCCAGCATCAGAGAACTCATGCAGGGCTGAAAACAGTGCCTGTGATTTCAGTGCAGCGGAAGCAGCATTGTCAGCTTGCTACAGGATGTTAGGGGCTCTCTGGATTTGCTGAACGTATGCAGCCTACTTTAGGAACTGGATCTATTTATGGAGTGAGCATGTTGGTGTTCCTCTCGGTCTCAGACTAAGATTTATTTATGGAGTGAGCATGTTGGTGTTCCTCTTTGTCTCAGACTAAGATTTATTTATGGAGTGAGCATGTTGGTGTTCCTCTCTGTCTCAGACTAGTATTTTTCATACACTAGATGTGTTTTACCTTTTCGCCCAGCCAAGAAAAATAATAGTATCCTCAAGAATACCTGAAGTCTCAGGACACAAGGCTGGAACCACTGTATGTAGGTAACAGGTCTCATTTATAGTTCTAGTATAATATCTATATCTAATATCTATTATAATATTCCATAATATTTTTCAGAGTATGAAATGTTGGTTGGCGGGTTTATTTTTCTCTTACAATTTATATTAATAGAAATGATTCACATTTAATCTTTCCAGCAATATCTTCAGATGTACACATTGCCTTAGGTCCTTTCCACTTAGGTCGGTGACCTATATTGATGGATATGGCCTCATTAGACAGAGGTCTTCTAGCTCTGCTATTTCAGCACATTGTTAAGTGACTGTACAGTGGGGAATGCAAACCAGAGATGCGGAGTCTCCGAACTTAAGACACCCCTGTGTTTCTAATATTTGCTTTCTAAAATCTCCTCCTCTCCTATTCTTTCCGTGAACACTGCGTGCTCTGTTGTCAATTTCCTGAAGGCGGAACAGGTCTGCTCTAGGCTTACCTTGCGGGCAGATGTGTCCTGAGAATGAGCCCACGAAGGCACTTGCCTGTCTTCAGTAGCATCATCACCCAGTGTGGTCTCTAATGTGACTAACGGGACAAACAGAAGCAGTACACACACAGTTAAAGTACAGGTTCAACCAAAACCTTTATTTCCTAGTTTTGTGGAGACTCTGCCAGTTTTTTTATTGCAGGCTCTTCCATATTTTGAAGATCTAGTCTCAGTATTTATTATTTGGAGATGCGAGGAAAGGAGAACATTTGTCCCTTCACTAGGAGAAGATGTTATAAGGACTCCCATCTGAACTGTGTGAACATTGGACCCCTCCATTTAGAGTTATGTAATTTTGGAAGAAATTAAGAGTTTGACCTTTGTATGAGGTTGGATTTTGTAAACTTTTTTTTTATTAAAGTAAAACAGTTCACCTTCCTTTAAGATGAATGGCCTTCCCATATGGACTTTCATGTATTTCTTGTGGGAGTTCTCTTGATGGAAAAAACTATGAGGAGGAGAGAGGGGATACAGGTAAAGAGTTGGGGGCTCTGTAATGATGTTGGTTAATCTGGCTCTGCCAAGGTGGAGCCTGCCCAGTGTTCCTGAGGGGGTGCTTACAGTTTGGATAAAGAGCTTCACATCCATTGTAGCCATTGTGGGTGATTTGGGACTTTGGGTTCCTGGGTTAGGAACTTGGGGAGCCCCAGAAGAGTAACACAAAGCCACTGTGATTGGAGCTCTCCCAGTGACCTGCGTGAAAGGAAGAGCCTGGGGATCAGGTAGCAGATGTCAGACTGACCTGAACTGAAGAGAACACGTATGTGTTATTAACTGCTCTGCAGAAATGTAACCCCTGTAATGTTGTGGAGCTCACGGAGTACTTGCACATGGCTTTTCTATGAAGAAAAAGTATTTAATTTTCTTTTTAGGCAACTCACAGGTAGAAAGCACAAATGAAGGCTTAACTTCAGCATATAACATAATGTAAAGTTCATTTATCTTCAGAAAGAAGGGTATCTTGTCTCACCAACTCAAGGTTGTCCCGTTTACTCACTGTCCTAGTCCCAGGGCTTTAACGTTGGCCTTAGCAAACCACCTCAGAGGTACTTCATGTTCTTTAGCTGCTTCCAGCAGCTTTCCACACACCTTGTGTGCCTTGCTCTCTCAGCCTCATCCCACCCAGAGGTCTAAGAAATCTTTAGAGCTCCATATCCCAGCTACAATCTAGAAAAACCAGAAGAAACTGAAAAGCTTCCGCATAAAATGTTTTACACTCTGGACCCTCTCAGCCCCTCTGGCTGAGAGTCCTGGGTGCCATAGTTGCCAAACTACACTGTGGCATTGCCTTGTACTGCCACACTCCATATTACAATGTGATAGTGCTCATGCCTAGCAGTTCACTGTTATGTCTGGTCTCTGTCACAGAAGAGCAAGTTACATGCTCCTTCATACTTGGAAGTGCTGGCAGAACCAGATCATTCACAAGGCACCCTAAGTGGGAGCATAGGGCCCAATGGTTGCCCAGGGGGTCCAGCCACAACTTACATGCTTCTGCTATAAACCAAATGCAATTGGTCAAAGCTGTAAACTTGCCTGGTCCTTTCACAAGGGAAGATGCATTTGAAGGCAGTTGAGAGCTGATGGGGCCATGTCAGTTCAGACATTGCAAATAGGACAGATTATTTGTGCCTGCTGCAGTCCTGACCAATGTCAAAGGAATGTGGGGGCAAAACATTTTTCTTGCCTATGGCCCCATTCTGCCTTAAAGCCAGGTCTCTCTGACTGCAGAGGACCAAAAGGCTGCAAGGAAGCATAGCTAAGCTGATTATACTGTATAAGGATCGGGTAATGCCCTTCGCAGAGCCACTGTTACATCAACCTGCAAGGGTAAGACAACAGTATCTCTTTAATTACTTCCCCCTGCCCATTGAAAAAGCAAAAAGAAAAGGTCTACCAAGTTACCAATCCTCATCTTTATAAGAAAGATTCATCACCCTGTTTAATACTGGTAAGGGTGCATCAGATTGTGAAACAAACATTTGTGTTCAGCAAGAAAAGTCATTTGTTTACTTGTCATCGCTGAATAATTCTAGACACAGCTTACTGCTCTGTGTGTTTGTTATATACTATTTAATAACAACAGCTCCAAAAGCATCTGTTAGAAGTGCAACGACTAGTAAAACTATTGAGTAAAACTATACCTAAGCTTAAAGTGCATTTAAAAGGCAAAACTTGTTTTTTTCCGTTTTATTTAGTTTTGCATTGAGTATAAAAGAGTTACAACCAATGTTAGGATTTTAATGCAATCTGTGTTCTACTGAAAAGATTCATCCTTTCTATTTTTCCTGGAGACCGTTGTTATTAGGAAAGAAAAGTGATGGAATGTTCCAAATTCCAATGGGGACACCTGTTCCAAAGACAATCATGGGATTTCCCATTTGCTTTGGAGAGATTTAGCCTCCACTTCCTGTTGTCTCTCTTTGCATAGTATTAGCCCTCCCAGAATCAGAAAACCCCAAAAGAATTGATATACAATTGCATTAAGAATGTTAACTCCTTGTTTGACATCTATGTAAGGACGATCATTTAGATTAGTGTTTTTTTGTTAAAATAGTCAGAAATCTCTGCAATTTAAACTCATCATATGGTCAAGAATAAATAAACACAGGCGACCTTTGGTGAAAACCATGTTTTAAAAATATATCAGAGCTAGGCAGCTAAAGATATAACTAAATCTTACCTATCAATGGAGAGGCATGTGAGGAGACAGGGCCAAGCTGAACCTCCGGCCATGTTGGATGCCTGATCCCCCACTGCATTCCGTGGCTCATCCCGCCAGCCCCTACATCACTACAGGACAATGTAGTGGTGTAAGAGGGTAAACGGATGGAACCATAGCACATTGCAGGGGGTGCAGGCACCCAATACTCCTGAAGTGTTAGATATGAAGATTCTTCAGAGCAAAGATCAGAGATACCGAGGGCAGGGGAGTATAAACCCTATAGTTTGGGGGTTGTGCTTTTTTACTACTTTTTTTTTTAACTCAGTGACAGAGTCACTTTAACCAATACATTTGTCTACCTGTGCCCCCATTAGCTGCAAGCAATCTGCAGCTCACAAACAAAAAGGAGTTCCAACAGCACATAACCTAAGCTTCTAAAGAGGCGATGATGTATATTTACTTTTTTTTTCTTAATGGAAACCTAAAGAAATGCAAGTTAGCACCAAACCATAGTAAATTGGTCCAGGAGATTTATGCAGCGACCTGCCTGCTATGAGCCATGGAATTAAGTAATGATTTTCTTTTCTACATGGGGAGAATTAATGCATTGTTAGTCATAACACTGTTCTCAGCTTTGGTAACGTATTGCATAATCAGCTTTTAATCTTGCGATAATTTAATATACAAGTCAATAGTAGTCTGCAGCACACAAGGTTTCTTCATCAAGCTAATAATTTGTTGTGTAGTAGAAGTCTGGATTTAGTAGAATGTAATTAGTCTGTGCTGACACAAAACTCTGACTGCTAATATAATCCTCAGCATCAAAAGTCTTATATGAAAACCTAAAGCTGAACTCCAGGCTGATAAAGAGGACACAAATGAATGCAAATCTGTAATCATTAATACATCATTAAATGTATTTTTTTAATGCAAGCAGTGTAAGTACCTGAATATAACTTATCAGCCTCTTGTGGTCCCATTACAGTAGAGCTTAAACTGGGGAGGGGAAGCAGAACTAGGAGCCAGTCAGTTGTGCTGCAGTCATCATGTGCTAACCAACTGTGAGCGGATAGAAGCAGAGAGCAGCGTGACAGAGAGATGATTTCACCAGTCATGCTTCTCTTTCACTGTCCAGTCACAGGGTTAAGGAGAGACAAGATCTGTAAGAGTTACTTAATAATCAGGTCTCCTGCACTTCTAGACAGTGCTGCAATGAATGAAATCTGCACTGAGAGAAAGCTCTATATATGCATACTAGCTGCAGGTAAGTAACACTAGATCAACATGAAAGCCAGCAAATTGCATTTTCAGGCATCAGCAATCTTTGCTTGTTCGGGTGTTCATTTGAATACTGAACTTTCACTCCATATGGCGAGAAATTAAAATCGCATTCAATAGCAGTATTTCTACCACTACTATACATGACAGTTTCCTGCTGTCGACAGTTGCTAAATAAGCAACCATGTCCTTAGCAAACACTGACGTCAGGCAGCATATTCACTTACATGACTGGGAATCCCCGGCCATCTAAGCAAAGCAACAAGGTTAGCGGTGAGGTCATTGCCCAAATATGGTCATATTTATCCAATGATGTCACCACAATCCCCACCCCTCCTCTTATATTAAAGATGTCCGCTTGGGGAGCTTTCATTCGGTGAGGGGTCTCAAGTTTTCTAATTCATTTGGTGGGGGTCATTCACTGTCATTGATGAGGATGTACATGGCTGGGTGACATGATTGACAATGAGTTTGCACCATGGGACATTTTAGGTTTTTTTAAATTAAAGTACTTATCAAACGTCTGGGTGTCTTTACCTTTTTTGTGAATGAGTAGGGGTTCCATGTGCTTTTTCTTCATTCACATGGGGGAAGCGGTATCTGGGGGCCAGGATTGCAGGGAAGAGGCCTTTTTCCTTATCAACATGGAGACAATGTGCTTTGCCAGGGGTCCTCTCTGGCAAAGCACCCCCCCATGTTGAGGACATGTGGCCTGGTATGGTTCAGGAGGAAAGGGGGAGCTCTCATCCTACCTTTCCTGGCCAGCCAGGCTGCATGCTTGGATAAGGGTATGAATCTTAGGGGGGGGGGGACTCTACATCGGGAGGTTTTTTTTGCCGTAGAGTTCCCCCTTGCAATCAATAACAGATCCTCATTAAGGATATGAATCCGGTATGGATTTTGGGGGCACCCCCACACCATTTTGTGACATTCTTGCTGTAAGATGTACTACAGCAAAACTGACATTTAAAAGAAAACATTTAAATTGACAGTAAAATTACATATTTTCCTGCTTTTTTCGTAAAAAAAAGCATGGAGACCGCCTCTTAAGGGTCTGGTTCCATGACGTTTTTTACAAAGAAAAACAAGTTGGTAGAAAAATGTGATTTGCCAGCAATTTAAATGTTTTTTTTCTAAAATCTGTAAATGTAATTGTTGCTTCTAGTACATTGCATGCGTTGTACAGATGTGCCAAATCACAGGCAGGTTTAGGTCACCACCCAGGCATGTTATTTAAGGGAATTGGGCAATTTTACATTTTCACATTAGGCATTATTAAAATGGCTGCTCCCGGCAAAATGGAGTATTTTTTTTTTCCTTTTTAACCTCTTGCTGTCCGCCCGTAGTAAAAAACGGACGGACGGCACTGCTGCATTTGTGGGTTGCCGTCTCTCCGACGGCAATTATTTTCTGCTCGCGCGCGCCCCCTAGCGGGCATATGTGTCCCCCAGGGCAGTGTCCAACCGTCCAATGCCATTTATTTGACAATCCCTAGCATAATAGCCAAGAAAATGCACACTACTGATTTTACAGATTCAGCTCACATAGACTTCAATGAAGTTCAGATTAAGTATTCAAACTTATCTAAAGTTTGCTGAACCCATCCTAAACCGAACCCCGGTATATCCAGCAGGGGCGTCACAAGGGGGGTGCGGGGGTGCGGTCCACACCCGGGTGTCACCATTGCAGAGGTGACACCAAAATGACTGAGAGTCATTTTGGTGTCACCCCCCTGTAAGTCGGGCACTCGCCATGGACCAAGAGCCCGACAGTGTCAGGAGAGAGGAGGCCAGGTGAACGTCCCCCCTCCTATCTCTGATGGCCACGCATGCGCTATGGTGACGTCACGTGCACGCGGGATGACGACACGGCGGCGTGTCATCCGGTCTAGAGACGCCCCTGATATCCAGCTCATCCCTACTCTCAACACATTTCCCTTATAGGTAACCTGTGCTAAGAGAAATACATAGACTGCTTCTGATTGCAACAACACAACAGTTCAGTCACTGTTGTGTTGTTGCAATGTCTGCAGAATGTCTGCAGAACAGAAAACCATATACAGATATTAATACCAAAGCTAAGTCTCTTAGACCCATAGGGCATTTGGGATCCGAATTTGCAAATTGCATTCGGGAGCTCTCGAATGCCATTCAGGTCTGGGAGCTTCAGCTTTAGTAATATAAGTATACGGCTCCCAGACCCGAATGGCATTCAGGATCCGAATTTCCGAACTGCGTTCAGGAGCTCCCGATTGCCATTCGGGTCTGGGAGTCATATACTTATATTACTAAATCTGAGCCTCCCAGACCCGAATGGCATTCGAGAGCTCCCGAATGCAATTCGGAAATTCAGATGCAAAATGCCACACGGGTCTAGGAGATTCAGCTTTAGTATTATATCTGTTTACTGTGGTATTTGCAATGAATATTCATAAACTCATCCGAAGCTAACTAAAATTCGGATTTTGTCCAAAACCGAAACCTGAACCGAATTGAATTTCGGATCTGAATCCCGAAAGAACATAGTAACATAGTATTTGAGGTTGAATAAAGACATAAGTCCATCAAGTCCAACCTGTTGTGTGTGTGTGTGTGTGTGTGTGTGTATAGTCCATGAGTGTTCTCATTCTTAAGAGTAGAGTACCTGTACCCTTGTACATTTCGGTCTCTCAGAAAGTCGTCCAAAAGCCTCTTGAATGATTCCATATTAATTGCGGAAATTACCGCTTGAGGCAGTGAGTTCCAGACCCTAACCGCGCGAACTGAGAAGAACCCCCTTCGCCCCTTGTGTTCGAATTTTTTTTCTACCAGTTTTAGGTGGTGTCCTCTAGTCTTTGTTACGGAATTAATCTCAAAGAGTTTGTTGCTAATGTTGCTATGACTATGGAACATTTTGTACATGAAAATCATGCCCCCCCTTAATCTCCTTACTTCCAACGTAAACATGTTTAAATTTAGTAGCCGTGTCTCATAGCTCTGGTCCTCCATCCCCTTTATGAGTTTGGTCGCCCTCCGCTGGACTTTCTCCAGTTCAAGGACATCCTTTCTGTGGACCGGTGCCCAAAACTGCACCGCATACTCCAGGTGGGGCCGAACCATTGATGTGTAAAGTGGCAAAATTATAGACCTATCCCTGCAAAACATTCCCTTCTTGATGCAGGACAAGATTCTACTAGCTTTGCTTACAGCTACCTGGCACTGTAACCTATTATTTAGTTTGTGGTCTACAATGACCGCCAAATCTTTCTCCATTTCCGACTTCCCTAGCGGCATACCCATAATTGTATAACCCATTTGCCTATTATTCCTCCCAAAGTGCATAACTTTGCATTTATCGACATTAAACCTCATCTGCCACATAGTTGCCCATATTCGCAGGGCCATTCGTTGTTTATAAATAGGCCCCCAAGTGTACTTTACTTAGCATTTGTTTTTCAGCTGTGATAAACGTGTACCGAGATATCACATGCAATAGAGGTGGCAATGCCAATAGGTAACACAAATTCTCTGACACATAATGATCAGCTATCTGATGATAAAGATGTAGGCACTCCAGAACCATATACAGCCGCGGCAGCTTTTAGAAGTCACAAGGCAATATTTGGTTAATAAAATTGTGTGTATCTTCCTGCACTCCTTACCCGATCTCCTAGGAGATGATGTCTGTAATAGGGTGCTTGTAGCGACCACGGAGGCACCGTGTAGTCAAGTAGTAATTCCAAAAGATGTCACCAGCACTCCAAAAGTAGATTCAATATATTTTAATGACAACAGTCATTCAAAATCACAAGTACTTTCGGGGCCACATTGGGTCCCACTGAGGTCCACTGAGCCGGATGACGGGGACCCAATGTGGCCCCGAAAGTACTTGTGATTTTGAATGACCGTTGTCATTAAAATATATTGAATCTACTTTTAGAGTGGTGGTGACATCTTTTGGAATTAATATTTGGTTAATGGCGCTAGGAGACTGGCCAAAGTTTGGGAAGTGCAGCAGTAAGGCAAACTTCATCAGACTGCAACTTAGAAACAAAAACAGCCTTCAGAGATGAGGGACACGGGACTCATTTATACGCCAAAAGGGAAATAAAAGTAATTAACAGTAATTACAGCTCTATATTGTGTCCACCATCTACCAGAACAGTTAACAGACACAGTGAAAAGGAGGAGGTGCTGCTGACGGTTCTAAATAAAAAAATACAAAAGAAACGCTGAAACGCGTTCAAGGCGTATAAAAAAATCCCCTTGTTTTAATGTCCAGCTTTTGAATGAGCATTGTGTTGATCTGGTTATTTTGAGCAATTTAATAAATAGTTTTCAGTTTACGGTCGTCACTGACATTTAATCTAAACAATATTCTATTTGTTTACTCTTTGTTCCCCAGGGATGTTCAGCTCCACCTCCCACTCGCACAGCTGGCAGTCGGATATATATTCGTGCGGCGTAATTATTATGCCGCACACCGCGGGACTGCAGCACTCCACTTTATTCAAGTTGAATGCACAAAAGATTATTAACAGCCACTCTGGTGAACATGTAACAAATACAGTGCTTACTAAATCCGCCCGAATTAAAGGGGAGATTAAGCAAATGAGGCTGAGTATATATATTAAGGTTGGGTATTTGTGAACACGTCTGAATGTCTAAGTTAATGGGTTGTTGAACTGTTCGCTATTGCAGGAATTGAGTTCCCGAAGTTCTAGCTGGTGATGGAGCGAAACTGGGGCCCCCCATGAATCATGGCCCCATTTCATCATTCCTCATTTTATCTACCGCATACACTAGAAGTAGGCGTGTTGAAGCTATACGAAACTGGGGCCCCCCATGAATCATGGCCCCATTTCGTCATTCCTCATTTTATCTACCGCATACACTAGAAGTAGGCGTGTTGAAGCTAAAAATCCCATCATGACTCTGGAACTTATGTCTGTTACTGTCAGAGTCTTGCAATGCCCCATGGGATTTGCAGTTCCACAACAGCTGGAGGGCCGAAGTTGCCCACCCCTGGTATTAGGGTTGCCACCTTTTCTTCAAGCAAAACCTGAACACTCTAGCGACGTGCAGACATTTTGTGGGGAGAATGAGTTGTGGCTTATTCGTATGCAAATGGCGCCACCCATTCATATGTAAATATCACAGTTGTGACTATTTTTAGTGGGGGGCCAGTAGCTTCTATCTTAATTTTGGTTGCCCCTGTCTCACTGACATCTTGTGTATGGGTTTCTGCTGCAATGAAACCCAGACACAGCATTCAAAACATTCAGCATTCAAAACCTGGACTGTCCGGGTGAATCCCGGACAGGTGGCAACCTTACCTGGTATATGTAAATCACTAAAATCTCATAGTAGCTTTAGCATGTTAATGTACTTTCAAAAGTCATCTTATAAATTACACGGTCATCCTGCCACAAAGGGGCTCATGAAGGTGTTTCCTGTTACAGGGTGACAACGCTCTTTTGCCATCACCCACTTGTGCTCTTGAGTTGACACTTTAGCATGCAATGTAGTGGAATACAAGCAGATCTGGATGCTCTGTGTGATTGGGCATCTATTTGGCAAATGAGGTTTAATGTTGATAAATGTAAAGTTCTGCACTTGGGGACTAAAAACATGCATGCTTCATACACTCTAGGGGGAGTATGTTTGGGGGAGTCAATGATGGAGAAAGATCTGGGTGTTCTGGTAGACCATAGAGCATCTAAAAGTAAAAAATAAAAATATTTTATAAAAAATAAACAAAAACATGAATTTTTTTTTAAAGTTCATAAAAATAAATAAAAATAAAATATTTGAAAAAAGTAAAAAAAAACAAAAAACGGTTTCAATTTCAGCCTGACGATTTTTTCTTATTTCGGTTTTGAAATTTTTATTTCGGTGCAGCCCAGGATGTAAAACTGCAGCAATACATAAAACTGAAAATTGATTTCCTTGAACAGATGAACAGAAGAAAAAGAATCTAAGGATTGTTTACATCATCAGGAACCATCAAAAAAAAAAATATATTCAAAAGGGACTTGAATGATCAAAGGGATGAAAGCCTCCACGAAGCATGAAAGTAAACTCTCAGGTGACACGTACAGACAATCCTCTTTTGGTGCGGAAATCTGTTGTAGTCAAAGGGAGGTTCTAGAATGTTTTTAACAATTAAGCCTTGTAATTTAAAGATCATCTTCAAACAGGTGAAATCATTCCGAACACTGTTAAAGGAGAACTATGGGGTCAGGGCTTTTCCCCATAGTTCTCCTTAGGGTAACGGGAGGACACAAACTAGCATCCTCCCGTTACCCTAAGCTCAGTATACCGCGAGCCACAGCTCGCGGTATACTGGGACGCCGCAGCGGATCCCGACATCGTTGTCGAGATCCGCCCAGCTGTGTGAGTGACAGCTGGCTCTGCCTATCTAGAGGCAGAGCCAGCTGTACCCGCCCCCTCCCCCATCCGTTCCGCAGTCAGTGCTGGCGGATCGGAGCGGGGAGGGGGGAATCCAGCCCCTCCCCCTGTGACAGAGATTTACTACTTCATTCACCTTGAACCAATATAAAATAAGCCACCAACAAAATGCATATGTTCTAGTTTTATTACCATACTCTTTGAGGAAGAGGAAGAAGAGGAAGAAGAGGAAGAAGAAGATCATTATCATATAGTAATAATAATTTCAATTGTATTCAATAATAATACAGGGATATATAAAGTATACACTGAGATAGAAAATAGGACATATGATATTTAGAATATATGACAATATCATATCAACTGTAGAGACAATGCCGAATATCCTACTCCTATAGACTTTGGTCTAATTTTCCAGTAGGTGCCTTTGTTAATTCTGTATAACTGTCTGAATTGTTTAAATAAAGAATTTAAAAAAAAATAAAGTTAATTCAAATTACCCTTAAACAGAGATTCATGTAAATTGCCCATGGCTCCTTGCAGCAGGTACAAATATATATATATATATATATATATATACACTGTATATCCTCCCTGCTGGGCTATACACACCCACCCAATGTTATGGAGATGAGAGATAGGAGGTGTTACATAGTCCAGCATGGAAGTACCCAGGCAGAACGAAACACGACACAGCAGGGGCACTTATTATTAGGGCTGCACCGATACCGGTAACAGTATCGGTGCCGATACTGCCATTTTCACAAGTACTCGTGAAAATGCCCTGATACAAACCACCCATACCGGTGCTTAAAATTTTTAAAACAAAGCTGGAGCTGTAAACAGCCGCCGGGCTTCACAGTTAGACTGCCGAAGTCCCCAGCAAGGTCCCTACCACCTTCCTGGGAATGGCAGCACGTGTTTACAGCACTGGCTGCACATCTCCTTCTCCTCCAAGTCGGCGCTGCACCAGCTGACCCCACCAGGACCCTGGGTGGGACCGCACAGCACATTATTAACCACACCTAGACTAAAGGTGCCCATACACTGCACGATTCTCGTACGAGAATCGCGGGAAATCCCATGATCGTACGAGAATCGTGCAGTGTATGGAAGGCTCTGCACAACCCAGCATTAACCCCACAGAGCCCAGCACAAGCCACACAGCATTAACCCCACACAGCCCAGCATTAACCCCACACAGCCCAGCAATAACCCCACAGAGCCCAGCAAAGAGCAACACAGCCCAACAGAGAACTGCACAGCCCAGCACAGACTGCAGAGGCCAGCATTAACCCAACACAGCCAGCATTAACCCAACAGAGCCCAGCATAGAGCCGCACACCCCAACATAGAGCCGCACAGCCCAGCATTAACCCCAAAGAGCCCAACATAGACCACAGAGCCCAGCATAGAGTCCACACAGCCAAGCATTAACCCCTCAAACCCCAGCATTAACCCCACCATAGAGCCACACAGCCCAGCATTAACCCCACACAGCCCAGCATAGAACCACACAGGCCAGGATTAACCTCACAGAGCCTATCTGAGAGCCAGCACAGCCCACCATAGACCGGTCATAGCCCACCTGAGAGTCCGCAGAGCCCACCAAAACCCTGTATAGCCCACTTAAGAGTGTGTGCACAGCCCAACATAGAACCTGCACAGCCAACCATAGACCCCACACAGCCCTCTGGACACCCCACACAGCACCTGGGATCCTCCACTGGAGACATCAGGATGGCAGCACAGAGTATGTAGCTTCATATTATTCTGCATTGATATATAATGCATTACTGGGATTTGTAGTCCTCTATAGCTGGCTGCCATTTGTCATTGCTGTATAATGTATCACTGGGATTTGTAGTCCTCTTTAGCTGATTGTATAATTCCCCCCACTAAAACACAGTAGAAGAAAGCACCATCTCATCCATACAGCATATATACATGCCATAACTTTCATTTATTTCTCAAAAAGGTGAGTGGGGAAAGCCATGCAGCTCATTACACTGCAGTGGCCAGCTGGGTACCCAGAAGTACTGGCTTAAAAGCACAGCTACTGAGGCATGAAATAATTATTTGCATGGCTCCCCCTCCCCTTTTTTATTTAAAATGCATAAAAGTGTAACTATGGGCACTATAACAGTTTTATCACCTGTTGATGCTGCCAACAGTTATGTTATTTTTCTACTTCCTGTAATAGGGTGATAATGTTTCTATCTGCTGAGAATACGCACAGCAGCATTGTCACCCTGTAGACAGGGTAGTCTAAAACGGACATGTCATTTTACATGGACTTTAAATAAAAGATTTACAAATAAAAGCCCAGCTAACACTAAGCAGTTATAGCAACAGAGATATTTTTTCTTTTGAAGAAAAAGTTTAAAGCCATATGAATAAAAGCTGATCATTGTAAGCACTCCCACTAGTGATATACACAGTATGGTTTCTCCCAACCCCTACTACTGCCACAGTTTGGCCTGGTTTAGGAAATAGGAAAAAAAATCATATATTTACTGGCAGGATGATGATGGCTAGAGATAAGCTCAAGTTTGGACTGTGCCCAGTCCATACCTGAGCTGCTCTTAACAAGGAAGTGCCATGGGCATTCCCTGCCTAGCAGCTGCATGTAAACAAAGGAGCGGGATGCTTGTGCTGATGTCATTTACCTTATATGGCCACATAGCCATATTAGGTACATGTCCTTTACCAAATATAGGCATGAAGCCATATAATGTCAATGATGCCACTGCATCCCACCCGTAGCTAATTGGGCAGGCAGCATGGAAGGGTTTTCATTCTGTGACCAGCAAGAGCTCCATCTGGGCTCAGAGAATGTTCAGTGAATGCTAGGGACAGACTGCATCATATATCTAATTTTGCCCATAGTTTCACTTTAATTTATGATATGAGTGATCACTCTTTATTGGCAATGTATCACTTCACTTGGGAATATAAAAAGAAAAAATTTAAATTGGAACCAGCAATGAAATGCAGTGACAAAACTGGTTTCATTAGCATTGCTTCACTTCACTTGATGAAAGCTAATTTTTGATTGGTTGCCACGGGTCACCAAACATTTTTACTCTCTACATGACATTCTTAAATAAAACCCAAGGCACTGAAAAAAAGTCAACACCAAGTTCCATAAAAAGGAAAAAAAACTAAATGAAGATAAATGTCTTTTCTATCCCTTGGTACCATTTTTATTTCTCTTATACCTGAGACAGGGATGATGGACTGTGAGGACAGATACTGAGGATATGGGCCTCCCAGACCTGGAGCTTCCCACGGTGCAACCAGTTGTTTAATTGTGCTAAATTCGTGTGCCCAGGCAGATGCACCCACTGGCTCTCGCTGCAGCTCAGTGCCACGAGCCAGCTGATAAAGCAGGTGGTTTCGCAGATCCGATAGAGAAAAAAATAAGGTTAAAAGATGACAGCTGCGAGAAGATGAAACAATCCTCGGCAGGCCACTTGCTATGTGAGTTGATAGAGTGTTACCTGGATACAAGTCCTTCTGCTGTTCATTAGTTTATTTGGAAGAGAAAATTAGATCTGTTTAGATTATTTCATATGGCGCCTCTGTTAACCCCTTATCGAGCAGCAACAATTAAAATTGGAAGATTTGTGAAATTTAGAGGTAGCAAGACAATGACTCAGAATTCCCTTGGGCTGTGCCCATAGCTGGACTGCAGTGTATGACAGGTGGGGACTGGGAACTGTTGGCCTGGGAGGCAAACAAAACCAGTTAGCTCAAATATGGTAGGGTCAGAATGTTGCAAGCACAGAGTTCCAAGGTGCCTTATAGATTGGTGGGAATAGTGAATGGAGGTGCTCTGGAAGGATGTGGTTTCTGGTGACACTCCTTTTCACATCTTCCAGCTTCTTCTGTGGCTCTTGGGTTAGAGCATCAAAGAAAGTTGGTGCTTGAAGACCTCCCTTTGTCAGATGCCATTATTGCACGTTTGAACAGGGACAAGGTAAATATTTTGTATAATGCCCATCATGGGCATGGGCCCCACTCTAGTCAACATCTGAATGATAAAGTATCTGCATTCAGGGCCAACAGCTCAACATATCTTATTAGTAAGAGCTTGTGGGGACACAAATACCACCTGGCCCCTTACCACAGTCTTTCCCTAATGTATGACCATGTATCATGTTAAAACTCTTTTATATATTTGTTCCAGAACATTATAATATAGCCTATATGTTTGCTGTAATATTATGACCCATGAAGTGTGTTTAAGTGATATTAGAATTAAAATGTTAACTTATTTCAAATGCGAATTACAATGGATGCTGCTTCTTGAATTTTAAAAGTTTTATTTGCCTACAGAATCAGCCGGTCCCCTGAGTACTGGCCTTGATATCCTGTTTTAGGCGTACTCTTTTCTATTGCAGGGTCCTATGGAGCCACCCTTGTGTATGTTAGTAAGCTGTGTGTGTCTCCACAAACACACAGGAAAAGCAAGGCAAGGCACTCCCTGCCCTATGTCCTTCCCTCCCTCTTCCCTTCTCCAAGCTAGTGGATTGACAGCTGCTGTGGTCTGTTCTGTCCCTTGGGATCTTGTACTGGATGGGAAGTTTAGAGAAGCCGAGCTAAGAGAGTTGGAGCTGTAGGTGCTTGAGTAAAAGTTTTAATAAATACTTTGCTGGTGTAATGTATATTTGTTTTTTCTGGCTTTAATACTTAAAACATTTTGAGAGTTTAATACTACTTTAAATAAAGAAAAGACCCCAGAGACCCTCCAACTCCTCACTAAGCGATCACCACTAGATTTAAAGAATAAGTTCACCTTTTGCAAAAAAAAAAAAAAGAAATTCATAATGAATCATATATTAAAGAATATTCATTTCTTTAATATTTGCATTTTTTGCATTCAAGCCTGGAAAGCATTGCAATTGTGATCACTCGACTGCAAAGCTCAGGCTTCTGCACAGACAGAGCTCATACTGAGGTACGGAGTTTCAGTTAGGAGAGATGGGGATGGGGGGGATGAGGGAATATGGGCAGCTCTACCTAGAGGGAGGACGGCTGGATGTTGTATGAGGGGATTTAATGCAGTTTGAAGTCCAGTAGTCCTTCCCCCCCATCTCTCCTAACAAACTCTGTGCCTCAGTATGGAGCTCTGACTGGGGGAGAATGTGCAGAAGTCTGAGTTTTGCAGCTGCGATCGAGTGATCACAATTGCAATGCTTTCCAGGATTGAACGCAAATATTAAAGAAATGCATATTTTTTATATATTATTAATTATGCATTTCTTTAATCTTTGCAAAAGGTGAACTTATCCTTTAAAGACACAATCTTCTGAAACAGTGACAGCCTGAATAGCGCTCAAAAAACATTGGTTCTAAATGCAACCACCATCCACAGGAACCTAACCGAACAGTAACACAATCGGTCATCAATAAAATGTTAACTTTCTGCAACAGAGAATACGTCTGAGGCTTATAAAAAGGTGTAATTATACATCTATCTATCTATCTATCTATATAATGCTTTCCCTAAGATGTTGGCACAAGGTTTATTCTAAAGCCAGACTCCACAACAATCAAATAAAGCAGCTCTGAATAAGAAAAATTTGTCTATACACATTCGTTCTTAGAGGAGTAGAGTGATCACTGCAACATTAGTTTATCTGGGCAAAAGAAAATCAGATAGAAACTGTAATACTTCCCAATGTGATACAATGCCGGGAAAAAAGAAAAAATTACTAGAGTTAAGCCTTAGGCTCCATTTACACTTACAAATGGGGCAGATTGACCCAGTCCCTGGGATTGCTCTGTGAAGCAGCGAACAGCTGTCATTGCTTTGTGTAGTGCTTCCCACTGTTTGCAGGAGTCGCAATAAGCAAATTGTCAGACTCCTCCACTCGGACCCATTTTGAAGTGTAAATGGGGCCTTAAAGAGACCTTTGCTTAACTTAAGGAGTACCTTAGTTGCAGGGTTTCTTTAAGAAAGCATTAGGCCTTGTTCACACCAAGCGCGTTCCAGGAGCAGAGCAGTTACAGAGCGAAGCAAAACTGCGTCCAATGTATTCCAATGGTATTTTTAGCTCCAGTTCACATTGCAGCGTTCCGTTCCAGAGCAGGTCAAAAAACTGCCTCAGGCCCTATTTTACCTGCTCTGGAACGCATGCAAATGCATCAAAAACGCATGCAAATGCCCTGGAACTCACTGAAAGCCCATTTTAAACTAAAAAATTATATATTTTTTTCAACCAAAAACGCATCAAAAACGCGGCACAACCCACTGCACTGCGTGTGCAGAAACGCGTGCAGGTCTGCTCTGCATTTGGTGTGAACAAGGCCGGGCCAGGTTCACACTTTCACATGTTACATTGAGCATCATGGTGCTCTGTGTTAAATCGCACTTCATTGTGGTCAAAACTGCACCTCACCGTTTATCTACAATGCAATCCATCAGTGCAGGGGCAGTGCCTTAGTGCATTCAAAATTAATTGCACAGCAACACAACAATCATGCATAAAGGCAAAGAAGTACTGTGCATTGCAGTAAAACATGCACACATTTGTTACTACTGTGCAACTCATCCTGAAACACGTCTATGCAGTGTATTTCTTTTTTTCTTGATCTTGTGTGCTGTGATTTTTATGCAGTTTCCAGCAAGTACATAATGCATAGGGATTCATGGTACCATAGGTAATAATGCATTAAAAACAACAAAACAAAAAACAGAGAGGTGTAAATGAGCCCTATCTTTTTCATAAAAATGGGGTCTGTTATTGAAGTTTACATAACATTAAATTGACCATCACTGGCTTAAACACATAGAAAGGTTTGCGGTGGCTCAACACAAGAGCCCATCCTAATCCAGCATGGTTTGCTGCTTATGCGTCAAGACAATCAACAGTTTTTCTCTGCTTTGGAGAGCTAAAAAGGAACCTGTGCCAGTATATCCTTGTGAAAAGACTGCACAGCTTGCAGCTGAAACAGTCACTTCTGGCTATTTTGAATGATTTTTAAATGCCCTCAATTAAAGGGAGCCATGGCAGAGTTCTGACTTCCCAAAAACAGTGTGGGATAATCCGTTATTTTATGCTTTTTATCTTTAAAGGATAAGTGCATTTTTAAAACAAAGTGAACCAATCATTTTGGCCCCTTCGGCTAACCTAATCAATCCCACCATCTCCTACTCAGATGCACACTTACCGAGTATCGACAGGCCCAGCATCTGTTTGCTGAGATCCTGCGGCAAACATCTCCCACTCCTGACCATGTCTACGCAGTCCATCCCCATAAGCTTGTTGGACAAGTACCATAGAGGTGTGATGGTCAGGTGCCCACAAACGTTTGGCCATATAGGATACACATCCTACAATGTAAATGGGGGAGCCATAGTTACTCATTATATATACAGGTTCTGCTTTGCACTGCAAAACCATGGTTATGCTTTACTGTTCCTTCTCACAATGCAAGTCATGGATTGGTCCAGCAGTAAAAGCATACACTAGTATTTTTAGCCGAACGCAATGCACGGTATTGCGGTACTGCATGGTCCGGCGCATTGCGGTCAGAGGTGTACTTGTGCCTCTGAGGTCTTCCTTTCTGGAAAGGTCTGACCATTGATCGACTCCTAATATACAAACAAAGGTATGTCAAGTTAATCAAACAGCGGCTGCCTAGTTTTAATTGGATGTTGGCAGGCTCAGTCATCTAGTGGCCTCTCAAAAACCTGGGCATCTCTGCAAAAGGATATTGTTCCCTTGAAGTCCCAGCTCTACACTACTTCCATTCCCCCAGCATAAATTTACGTAAGGTTACGACTGGTCACCCTCCTCCCCTGCTGTACGGTCAGAGACACCACAGTTCTTTATACAGGTTACTGCTCTGGTCTTTGGGATGACATAACTCTGTCATCTCTGAGCCAGCATTTTAGTTCATGAAGTTGACCCTTGATGATACTTGACCAAAGATGGTTCCGGAAAAGAAAGGAAAATTAAGCATTGTGGGGAAAGGGGGCGTGGCGGGGGACGGGTGATCTTTCAGAGAGGTTATCAATACCTGTGAGTTGGGAACTTAGATATTACTTAGCAAGACTACATTTAACATATTTTTGACATCAGCTGTGCTTTAAAAAGTTGCGGGCTGCGGGCGTTTAACACACAGCCAAAAAACTTTATTGAGGTACACAGGGCTTGTGTGGTTTGCCTGTCCTTCTGTCCCACTGCCACTTTGCCTGCCTGTATTTGCTAGCTATCCCCGGCTCTCAAAATGACAGCCAGGATTTTCTGTGTAAGTAATAAAAACAGATTGTCTGACGGAGTGTTTATAAACTCTCTTCAGGCATGGGATAGAGACATGCAAAGGAACATTGTTTCTATTGTTTCATTCATCTGCAGATCAAAGGGATGAGATTTCATGGCATACGATGTCAGTTAAAGCAACCTGACAAACTATTTTTTTTTTTTTTAAAAGCGCACCATTTTAAAAAAAAATTAAATTTCTTTTGTTAGTTAAAGGAGAACTATGGGGTAAGTGTTTGTCCCCCATAGTTCTCCTAGGGGTCACGGGAGGACATAAACTAGCGTCCTCCCGTGACCCAAAGCTCAGTATGTCGCGAGCTACAGCTGGACAGGTGGCAACCCTACTTGCAAGCCCCCATGTGATAGAAATAAAATTAAGGGAAATATAAAAGTTTTAAAAAAAAGGACTTTTTAAAAGTCCTCCACCCCACAAACATACAAACGCAAACAGGTGTACCTACGTGCGAAAATGACAAATGAACCACACGTTAGGTATCACCTCTAACCTCGGGGAGCGAGCAATAATTCTAGGGCCATCAATCACTTCTAGAACTAAATTGATGGTCAGTAAAAGCATTTAAAGCATCACCTATGAGCAAATTTGGGTATGGTAGTTTTTTTGTGGCTATTTCATGGGCACACGCAATTTTAAAGCTGGACATGTTTGGTATCTATTTACCCGACGTTATTATTTATTTACAATGTTACATTAAAAAAATGTTGGTACTTTTTTCTTTATATAATAAAAAATAAAAACACAGTGGCGTTTAAAAACCACCAAAAGAAAGCTCTATCAGTGCTGAATACTGAAAAATGGCCTGGACAGAAAGGAAGTTTAGCAACCTGGTTGTCATGTGGTTAAACAGGACAATTGAAGCCTGTATATATACATATATATATAAGGCCTTAGAGCTGCCTGTAATGACTGTGCTTCCATTAAAAAAAAGTCAGCCACAAACCACACTGACAGCCATAATATTCATATTCCAAATATGTTACAAAACCCTATTTCCCCTTCAACATTACCTCTGGTAACATCTTAAAGAAACTGTAATTTTCCCCAGTATTACAAAAACTGGTGCTGGAATGCAGCCCCCGAAGTTGATGAATGGTCCTTCTGTGTCATTTGCACTTTACATTTATCAAAAGACAGTAATGATGTTTCTGGAGTTTGTAATTTGATTGGCTGGCTGTGTAAGTGGGCATCAGTTCACGTACTGTTAAATTAAATTCTAACTGGAGACTTCACCAAACATAAATTGCAACATCTTTACTGCTGAGCCCAGCCATGGCCTTATATTACAGAGAAATGTATTCATGAATCTATTGATGAATATTGGGCTAGCTTTTTGTACAGTTAGACGGGAACCACTTTCTAAATGTTACAGCTCTGCAAATCTTTGTGAGTGTTCGTTCTGTGTGAATGGCGGCAAAGACGAACATTCTAAGTATATTTTATTTTCAGGTTGAACATAATGGAAATACCGCATGATGGCCACTAGATTGGCGCTAAGGAGTATAGGGAAATAAATATTTCCTCAATACTTATTTCCTTTGCTTCATCTAGTGGCCATAACGTGGTATTACCTTTTATTGGACCTGAAAAGAAAATATACGATGTTTTGCCTCTATTTGCAAGGAAAGAGCATTCATAGACATCTCCAGGGCAAATGGCTCTGCGAATAGTTTATAAATAGACCATTTAAATGCCCAGAAATTATGGGCAGAAGCCAAGACAAAACTAAAAAAAAAAAAAATATTATAGTCTATATAATTATAATAATTTAGCAGAAGACAACCTGGCAGGGGGTGGGGAAGAATGATTTTGATGAAGGGGCCATGACTGGCCCCCGAAATGTTGATTTGTGATGAGATATGTGCACATCAATAAAATGTCCACTTGTTGAAGATTTTACTTTGGTGTGCTGGTGATATACTTTACAACCTGCCAGGGCTGACACCATTTTTTTCTTTTGCGCAGAAATACACTTTAAGGAGTGGTCAGGGGCAGGTTTTGTTCTGTCTCGGCAGCAGAGGGAGAAATTTATGAACGAATGAATGAATGAATGATGAATTTGTATACCAAAATTGGTCTCACTGCTCCTGTTTAGCACCATTTGCTGGGAGACAGAATTGAGAAAATGTCCCAAACAAACCAACAGCCCGATGCGGCATGTCGGTGATCCTAAAGTGAATTACAATGTGCACTAGAGCACTAAGCTCCTCTGTCAGCAAATGGAGAATGTCCAAAATGCTGGCATTTAATGTCAGACGACGAGCTGTGTTATGATATTCAGCATGGTGAGCCACAGTAATTGATGAGAATTATTACACTCTATTGACAAGTTAATTCCCGGAATGCCAGCGGCGTAGCACTATGGTGGTGAATCACACAGCCATTCACGCTCGAGCGCGTTCTGACTTGTTCTAACTTGCACTCGCCTGGATTGCAGACCAGTTGATTCAGTCCTTACAAAGTAGTAGAAGAAATAACACGTGTGCGCTTCGCTGTTGTCGGAAAATGAGTGACAGGAATTTGGAGCGGCAGATTAACATCAAGTTTTGTGTGAAAATTGGCAAGAGTGAGACTTTAGCTCTCTTACAACAGGCTTATGGTGAATAATGAATAGCGTAGGAGGTTTAAGGAGGGGCGGGAAGATGTCAACGATGGCACAAGAAGTAGGCAGCCAAAAACGGAAACTTGGAAATTCTGGAAAGGTTACTGGAATCTGTTCAGAGGAAAAGACCGTAACTCTGGCCTGACAAGTGGAATCTCCACCATGCCACATGCTGCGTTTCAGCGCAGGTAACTGCTGGAACGCACTGTAATGCATCCCGGCCTGCTTCCTGGGTTCAGGGGTGGGAGGGGGTGTGGCGGTTTATTGAAGTCAATGTCACCACAGCTATGCCTGCATCAATGCCTGCGTTACGGTCCAGCGCGATCAAAAAAAATGCTGCAAGCACTATTTTGTCTGATTGCATTGGACCGGAACACGGGCATTGATGTGCTATGCGTTCTGGTGCAGGCGATCACAATGGGGGCATTGCTGCGGTGCCATTGACTTCATTGCACTGCCACGTCTCCCTCCCGCCCCAGAACGCAGGGAGCCGGCCAGGATGTGATACAGTGCGTTCTAGCAGCGAACCGTGCTGGAAAGCACTGTGTATGGTGTGAACAAGCCCTAAGTGTTCGCGAGTTCCTGGCCCAGAAATCCATTCTGAAACCTTACCAACCACCCTATTCCCCTGACTTAGCACCTGGTTACTTTTGGCTGTTTCCAAAATAAAAAAAATGCCTTAAAAAGGACACATTTGATGGTTGAAGGGGCACAGCTGGGGAAATATATGCTGCCCAGCCAGCAATGTCTGTTGTGTAGGACAAGGGACACCGCTGGGGACATGGATGCTGGCTGTCCGGTGACCAATGTCTGTTGGGGAGGATAAGGGGCACAGCTGGGGATGTGTATGCTGCCCTGCCAGCAATGTCTTCTGAGGAGGACAAAGGACACAGCTGGGGATGTGTACGCTGGATGCCCAGCCAGCAATGTCTGTTGAGAAGGTCAAAGGATACAGCTGGGGATGTGTATACTCCCCAGCCAGCAATGTCTGTTGGGACAGAAAAGGGTCACAGCTGGGGATATGCATGCTGCCCACCCAGCCAGCAATGTCTGTTGGGGAGGACAAAGGACACAGCTGGGGATATGTATACTGCCCAGCCAGCAATGTCTGTTTAATGCATATCTGTGGACCTGTGGCACACTGGCATCTTATGGGGGCATCGTTTATGTACAGAATGCAGATCTGTGGACCTGTGGCACACTGGCATCTTATGGGGGCATCGTTTATGTACAGAACACATATCTGTGGACCTGTGGCACACTGGCAATTTGTGATTAACTCCATATGATGTGATACATTGTGAGTAACTCCAATATTATTTACTCACAAAATATATGCATAGTGTATACTTTACAAAACAATTGTCACGAGGCACTACACTGATGGGGTTTGGTTTGAAGAAAAGGTGGCAACCCTAGTTGCCCATAGTAACCAATCAGCTTCTATTTTTAATTTTCAAAGCTTAACTGAAGAGAAGCTGATTGGTTACTATGGACAACTGCTCCAGTTTTGATAAATCCTTCTCATTTGGGGGAATTTATCAAGATTGGAGCAGACAGAATCCGGAGCAGTTGCCCATAGTAACCAATCAGCTTATCTCTTCAGTTTGCTCAGGTAAGCTTTGAAAATGATAGATTGAAGCTGACTGGTTGCTATGCACAGCTGCTCCAGGTTTTGCCTGCTCCAGTTTTGATAAATTCCCCTCAATGTGTCTAGCTGTTTAACCCTTTGTTAGGGCAAACAGCGTTCAAATCAAATACTGCCAGCACGGTACTGACAAGGTTAATTAGACTAAACATAACTCTCCACCCCTCTTGCATGCCAGAGGAAAATTTAGTTTGCAGAAAATGTTTTCTTTGAGAAAAGAGTAAATAATATGAAGAAACATTCTTTAAATATTATTTACATTATGCCATGTGAATGAGACAAAGAATGTAACAAATACAAAGTAGGCGTTACCCCAATATGGCTGATAAAGTGGAAATACACTTAATACACATGAATACACGGTAGTACACCAGTTACCACAAAGCCATGTCTCACCTTTCTGCTGTCTTGCTGTTATGAGAGATGAAGTTGTGGTCAGGAAGACAGGTGTGTGTGATCTAATGACAGTCAGGTGATCACAGGATCTCAGGTGTTTCCAAATTCAGAATCTGCTAACTTTAATGTCTTTGTACCTATTTAGTGCATTGTATATTTGTGAATATTTTCCAGGAATGATCAGTTTTTGTTATCAGAGCAGCACCCCAATGTATCTCTCAGCGGCATGTGCGGTACCGCAATACCATGCATCGAAACGAAAGTAGTGCATGCACTGCATGGCAAGGCTGCCAAGAGGTGCCATTTAGGCCTCATTCACACGAGAAAAGGCCGGCACGTACAGCTCCGTGCTGCGTGCACGGCCGTATCAGGCAGCTCTCGGGAAGGAGAAGTGCTGCGTGTGATTAGTGAGCAGCCCCTGTCCGTCTCTATGGGAGTATGCGGCTATACGCCCCCCTACGCTCACCCCAAGTGCAGGTCCATACGGGTGCCGGTGTCACGGCTCAGATGCAGACAGGATCCATCCTGTCAGCGTATGAGTACGGACACCCGCACCCACACGGACGCGCAGGGTGGGTGAGCGTGGGGGGGCGTATGGCCGTGTACTCCCATAGAGAAGCACAGGGACTGCGTACTAATCACACGCAGCACCTGTCCTTCTCAGGAGCTGCCCGATACGGCTGTGCACGCAGCACGGAGCTGTACGTGCCAGCCTTTTCTCGTGTGAATGAGGCCTTAAAGTGACAATAAACTCTCTTTTGTTTCCCCTAATGCTGCTGTAAGCACTTATCTAAGACCCCATTCACACTGAGCTACATCAAAAAGCGCTTTTTCAGCGCTGATTCGAGTTGAGCGACATTGAGCAACAGTACACATTTTGTCGCACTACGTAGCGCTTCTTTTGGCAGTCTAGCCTATTGGGGTCAAATCGCGCAGAATCCACTGGAAAAATAGGTCACGTTCGAGCGACAAGCTTGACGACCTACAAGCTTCAAGCAACATTGAGCTGTGATATGTGAACAGCTCCATTGAAATGCATTGGACGATTTACATTGAGCGATTTTCGAGCAATATTTGAGCGATTTTTGGACTGGAAATCGCGCTACAAATCTCTCAGTGTGAATGGGGACTTATTTGATGCCTTTTGCTGCAATCATCTTCTTCATTCCACTTGTTTCAAACAGTCCCTCCATCGCTGGTTCCCACTCCCTGATACACTGAAGACTCCTTGTACCACGGTGTCTGCCCAGTGTGCGCGCTCCCGGATTCACTGTCATTGTGTCCCCCCCCCTGCACCCTACTGCATATGTGCCCTCACACTTGCTCCTTCACAGCCGTTTGTGAGTTGGGAGTTCTTCAGCCGGGAGCGAGTGGCGCTGGAACAGGTAAGTAATTAGGTATTTGCCTAATTTTTTTTTTTTTAAATCATGGGGCATAGATCTAGTGCTTGCTAGCAGTAGATCTATGCCAAAAAATTTAAGATTTTAATTCTCCTTTAAATTAATAGCAATGCAACGCACCTAGAGCATGCTACCACCCGCTTGGTGCACTGTGCAATAGCGTGCGCTAAACGGATGGTAACATGTGCTTAGTGGAATGCTATAGTGAGAACAGGACTAATAGCACTCCACAGATTGTGCAACCCTACTGCAAAACTCTTGGTTTTAGGGCTCATTTATATTTGTCTCTGTCCTGCAAGACGTAGATATTCCATCTTTTCCTATTTTAACATCTCTGAGCATTGAGCATTTTTTTTTTTAGCCAATGGAAAGCTAGTTACTAGGAGGAGGAATTGATTGGTAGGTGCAATCTCATGAAAAAAAGTATTATGGGCAGCACAGTGGCGTGCCTTGCAACACTGGGGTCCTTCAGTTCAAATCCCAGTCAGGACACTATCTGAGTTTGCATGTTCTCCCTGTGCTTGCGTGGGGTTCCTCCGGGTACTCTGCTTTCCTCCCAAACTCCAAAGGCATGCTGGAAGGTTAATTGGTTCCTGCAGTGGCGGAACAATGGGCCCTGGTGCAAGATTTTTTTTTTTTGCACCCCGACTCTTACAATGCCTCTCCTGCCCCCCTATAGCCGTTACCATTCTGCATTTCTGTATAGAGGACTACAACTCCCAGCAATACTTCATACAGAAATGCAGAATGGTAATGGCTATGGAGAACTACAACTCCCAGCAATACACTCTACAGAAATGCAGAATGGTAATGGCTATAGAGAACTACAACTTCCAGCAATACTCTCTACAGAAACGCAGAATGGTAACAGCTATAGGGCACTACAACTTCCAGCATTACTCTCTACAGAAACGCAGAATGGTATCGGCTATAGTGGACTACAACTTCCAGCATTACTCTCTACAGAAACGCAGAATAGTAACGGCTGTAGGGGACTACAACTTCCAGCATTACTCTCTACAGAAATGCAGAATAACTGCATCAGTCGTAGAGGACTACAAAAAAACATGCAACAGAACTTAGGTACATACAGAAGATATGCTGCCTCAGCGTGTGCTTGAAGGCTGCTCTGCCTCACTGCCATGCTGTCGGGCGGCCCCCCTACCATCCCATCTCTTTCCCTACCTTGTTACTGGTCTGGTGCCTGGGTCTACTGGGCCCCCCCCATGCTCAGGCCCGGGTGCAGCCGCACCGGCTGCACCGGCGGTAGTTCGGCCCCTGTCTATGCCTATGTATGTATGTGAGATAGGGACCTTAGATTATAAGCTCCTTGACGGTAGGGACTGATGTGAATGTGCACTGTGTAAAGCGCTGCGTAAAATTGTCGACGCTACATAAATACCTGTAATAAATAAATGACAAAAGCATGTGACGCTCATTTTTCAGACACTCCAACTGACGTCTATTGGGGCCAAAACAGCCCTATCATATCCAAACACCTGTACCTTTTCTGAGCTGTATTTCTCCATAGGAAAGGTGGCAACACTTCCAAGTAATGTACTGTCTTGTGCACGCCTTCCAATGCAGCTGCTGGAACTCTGTTGATGGGTGTGGAACCTAGCTGCAGAGAGTAGAGGAGAGATCATAGCACTTGAGTGCCTTAGATGGCTTAGAAGTGGAAATCTACTGAAAAAAAATTAAAGAATGGCTTGACACCACACATGAAGCTTCAGTAACTGCTCAGTGTCTACTTTTACTGCACGTGATCAGCCTGATCTACATCCAGAGGTGACAGGGTCACTTTAATCTAGTGTTTAGTAAATCAAGCCAAATGCATATAACTGCAGAAGAATAACAATTGCCTCTTTATACTCCGTGGTTAAATAAAAGGTACATTTTCTGCAAGTCAATATGTTTTAGGAGTATTTAGACAAATACATTAGAGCGGACATCGCTCGGTAGTCAGAAAACCTTGTTGCCGCATAAATTGCTTTTATATCAAAAGTTTAATTACAATTGGGAAAGTGTTTAGAAACAAGGCAGGCATGTTAGATCTATTATGGGATTTCAATACAAAATTAGGTCTGCAGAACATGTAGTTACTGCAATTTATGGGGCAGGATAATGGCCCCTGGATGAAATGTGATCAAATTTCATGTCTATGTTGAAAACACATAAAAGGCCAAACAGCAGGATCAACAGCATGTTGCCTAATTATGACAAAATTGATCACTCTAAATGCATGGCAGATTCAGCTTTTTTCCCCATAAAACACTCAATATAAGGCCATTACATGAAGTGCAAGGGCAGATATAAAAGTACTGCTAAAGTTTAGTGTGCTCATGATGCAAACCCAATCACTATGGGTCCCTATATGCCTCTCTCTACTGGTGCGTTGTGTTAAAGATAACCTTCACCCTTATCTTACCACTTGAAGACAAGGGTGTTAAATTGACATTAAACTTTATTTATTTTTTTGCCACCCCCAATCCTGATATATGGACTTACCTTAACTATTTAAAGGCCAGGGTGTTAGGGCTTGTTCACACCAATCGCTGTGTGTTCCAGAGCGTGAGCTGCTGGAACGCACCGCAATTGCTCACAAAACTAAAAGAGGGAAATTTTTTTATATCGATTTCTTTCAAAAAAAACAAAACAGCGGTTTTAAATACCACCAAAAGAAAGCTCTATCTGTCTCAAAGAAGTATATAAAATTAATTTGGGTACAGTGTTACATGACCAAGTAATTGTCAGTCAAACTATCACAGCACTGAAAAATGTCCTGGTAATGACGTGGTCTATACAGGTAGGTAGTCAGGTTAGTCAGGTAAAGGGAATATGCACTCCTAGTCTTTAGCACATTTGCTGTGTTTACCAGCTATCATTAGTAGCTCACTGAATGCTTTTACTTGTTGCCTGAAATTGCTCTTTAAATATAAGACCGGCTTACTGTAGAATGCGTATCTAGTGCAAAATTGTTTTTGCTATTCTCATTCTGATTTCAGGTCACTTTCCGAGTGTTTGCAGTGAAAGAATTAAGATTATATATATATCGGCCAAGAACAACTTGTTCTGAGACAGTAAAACGGTTAAAGCCTGCAGGTTGTTCCAAGATCAATCAAATCCACAAACAGCTGATAGAGGATCTATTGCTCACTTGGTCAAGGAATTAAATAATAAAGAGTAATATTTATCTAGACCCGCAGTCTATACTTAAGCTGGTCATACGAATACAAATGTATCTTGTTCAATGAATTGGAGAAATCACTTGATTTCCCCGATCCACCCTAAAGAGGATGGATGGACGTAACATCCCTGCTGGGACAGTGTAATAACAACCCCAAAATGCCACTCATTTTGTGGTTGTTATTACATGAAGTGAAATTTGCAGCACAAAAAAAGCAATTTTGCCTAAATCAAAGGTCTTATTAAAAAGAATAAAAACAATTTACCCCTAACAAAAAAAAAACCCAAACTACCTGAAACAAAAGACAATTGTTTTTTAAAGGAAAGTCTTGCAGCAAAAAAAGTTTGTTATGAATGAGATAGGAACTGATAGTGATTACTGACCCCAAATCCACTGCCAAATATAATAGTGACAAAAAAGCCCCCAATAATAAGAAAAAAACAGGCAGCAAAGGCGTGGATTGTCCAAGCAGTTAGCAATCACAATTAAAGTACAATTCCTAACTGACCCTAATCTCTCGCTATGTAGTTTACACATATACAAATAAGGGAAGTGTGGTCAAGGGAGGGAGTTGAGGCAGAGCCTCGCCTAGTATAATGAAGAAAAAAGGTGTCAGCTTCCAGTGTGAAGCTGACAGCTTTTTCTCCATTTAGAGCGGCTTGTTGCAGGTTACACAGCAGGGAAAGCCTACCCCCGTGTGACCTGCCATGGACGGAGCGCTGCCTGTTAATTACAGGCAGCGCTGCATCTGGCTTTTGACAGGTAGTTAGGTTACACAGCAGCGGGCTTCCCCACTGCTTGTGTAATCTAACTTGGTGAGGCAAGAGCTGCCACAGCCTCTACTCTGTGTTAGAGGTGTGAGCTCTTTGGATGGCTTGGACCAATGACAAAGTGTCATTGGTCCAAACTGTCGAATAAAAATAAAAAAACAGCGAGGACATCGATCTCGATGCCTCACCAGTGATTCCGCAGTGACAAGCAAGTGAGGGACAGGGAGGCTCCTCCCCACACAGCTTGGTTACCGAGCTGGGATGGGGCTTCGGCGGGATGGGGTGGAGCTTTGGCGGGGTGTGGGTGGGGCTTCAGTGGGCTGGGGGAAGCCTCACCCAGCACAGAAGGCAAGGTACGTCACTGATACAAATGCAGCCTGCCTAGGTATGTAAGCACACCCACTACTTCAGACTGACATCCTCCTATCAAGGCATTTATGATATTTGCAAAACATCTCCCAAAAAACAGTCCACTGCATGCATCGGGGCTGAGGGTTCTTGAAAGATGTCCTGAGACGAGGTGTTGTGATGTTTTCAGGAAGCTATGTACAGCAAGTATAATTTTTTATTATTATTCCCCTAAGTATTGACGTTACTTTTCTTCAGCCACCAATGAGCATTAGATCTGCCCTAAAAGTTTACATTTGATTGGTGGCTGATACAAAATAAATGTAGTTCTGATTTAGAACACATTGATACATAAACTTCTTTTATCTTTGTAGAAAAATAAGGCTTTTCTTTTGCTGAACTAGAAGAGATGATGCATGTGGCTATCTACACCTGCACCTGCTTCACCAAAGTTTTAAATAGGATCCTGACGGGGAACCATTGAAGCAAATTAGAAAAATAATCAATTAAATAAAACCTTTTGAATTGTGTGCAATTTTAGAGTTTTACAGGAGAGAGACGTCGGCGACAATTGAAAGCCGCACTTGTAAGATCAGATAATAGCAACAGGAAACCTATTAGGTAAAATGATGGCTTATAAATGAATTGCTAAAAAAAATGTATGTGCCAATCCAGGAAGTAAAATTGCTAATTTGCATTTTTTGGTCTAGTACAAAAGCTACAAAATATAATGATGAGGTATCTGCACCGGTATGTAATTCCTGCTCACACTATCCAAAGATAAAAGAATACAGTTTTTGCTGCAGTTTCGACCTTTAGATTCAATCATAAATGTAGTTATTAAAGGGATTTGCCAGTCTGCATTTTACTTTTGAATGCATTCTTTGAGAAATACTACATTTCTATATTTTACTGGGCCTATCTAGCAATTTGTATCCTATCTGTATTGTCCTTTGATCACATAAAGCTGCCATAGATATCAAAGCCCTGCAGAAGATTGTTCTCTCAAGGCATAAATGGATGGTCAGTGTTCTGGAGTCTGGTTGCGCTTGCACTTCCAACCACTCTCAGAAACACTGATTGTCCAGTGGCTCTATAAACAGCTGTGTTCTCTTTGTAGTATGTTCCTTTTTCTATCAGCTACAAAGGGAGAGGAGATAAGTACTAGTCATGCAGTTAGACAAGAACAAACAGAACCTGCCCAATCACTTGCTTTAGTAGAGAGGCTGGTGGGACTGGGATCAGGAGCTTTCTTTTTCCTAATGGTGGCAGGATCCCCTCTAATGACCAATGTGCCTCCAATCCTCTGATCCCTGAAAGGAGGAGCAGTGGTGGCAATGGCTATCTCCTCACTGCTTTTTAAAATTCAAACCACAGCAGCTATGCAGCGGTCTTAGGCAGCTCTCAGACCACACAATTGCTGGATCAGATATACTAGATCAGGTCCAGGGCTAATACAGACACTCTTAAAAGTGAGGACCCCATAGACCCCATGCTGGACCACTGGCCGAACTTTGCACAGTATGTGCCAGTGTACTGTCTGAGTAGGCCTTCAATGCAGCAGGAGGTTTTGTTACGGAGAGGTGAATCCTCTAAAGACTACAAAACCTACGCTACTAATGCTACAGACTAAACACTTAATTGTCAACCTACCCTTCCCCCAAAAAAGATACCTACCATTTCTGCCACTTCTCTTGGCCTATACCGGTGCTCTGGCATTATAAAGTTGCCACACAATGCTTCCTCGCACAAATCATACATTAAAAACAAGGATGCGCAAATCCCAGAAACCCTGTATGCTCCTTAATGACAGCTGCCTGCTAACTTTTGAGTTTTTCCCTTGCCTAGTCTTGGACCTGGAAAAGTATCAGTACAGTACTTGTACCAAGTATGAGACCTTGGTATCTGTGCATCCCTAACTTTAATACTATCCTACAGAGATAGTGTTGTATAGTCTATAAACCCCCATTCACACAAGAAACAGCCGGCCCGTACAGATTCGGTTGAGCGTAGGGCAGCGTACGGCCACGTACTCCCATAGAGAAGGACTGCTGCGTACAAATCACACCTGATCCGTGCTGTGTGCATATGGCCATGTATCTGTACCAGCCAGCTGTTTCTCATGTGAATGAGGGCTTATAGGCAAATAATGTTTGTAAATGATAACATAGTGTCAAGAACCAGATCTGAACACAGGGCCTCTGCTGTAGCTGGCAGTGGTTCTACCTGTTGAGCCACCTTAGAACCTTGGATAGCTCCTTGCCTGATCTCCTGTGTAATCCTCAGTTAAACCTAGTGTCTGCTGAACTCTGAACTCTTTGCTCCTCCCTTGAACTTCCTATTTAAGCCATGCCTCTGCTCTTCCTGTTTGCCAGATTATTGTACTCCTGCCAATATCTTGCTTCCTGCTCCCTCTGTGATACAATTGCTCATACTGCTACCCGTGTACCGACCTTTGGCTGCTGATTCACCGACTACTCTCATTGTCTTCTGCTTCATACCTGATACCTTTGGCTACTGACCTCGGCTTGTTCGCTGACTACGCTTCTGCCTGCTCCTATACTTCTACCGTCTGCCTGTTATACCACTAATCTGCCTGCTGTTTTACCTACTGGACTCCGAGCCTGATTCCACATCGTGACACATAGATGGTATCCAAGTTGAGAACTGATCTTTTAGTTTACTCTTCTTTTTTTAATCACAAAACTTTTATCCACTGTTTAATTATTTTTGTGTGTAATGTGTACTGCAGTACTTGGAACACCACTGCTTTATTAGCGCTCTTAATTTTACCAACTGAGTTTAATATTACTTGTAGCAAACTGAGTATTAAAAACAAATTGTAAATACAGAGGAGAATCCAGCTAAATGCATTTGAAAGTTTGCAAACAAATATCACAATGCACTCCAAATTTCCCAAGGCAGGAAGAGGAGGATATGCACACTGCAGACTGCAGATATTGAAGTTATGTAATAGCAATAAAAGAATAATTTTCATTAAAGAAAAATCCAACAATAAAACCCAAATCCAACCAAGTTTTACTTCTGCTTTGTGTAAAATATGTTCCTCTACATACTGCTTTTTCTTTTTCTATCTGTACCATTAATGTATTCATACTTTTTCATGCAATCATTGGAAGTGTTTTAAACCCTGTCCCACTGGTGGTCATTATATGTCATCACATGTTAATTCTGTTGGTAACATAAGGTCTAAGTCATAGCCATGCTACTCCTTGTCTTCACTCCAAAACTCCAGACTCCAAGCTCCAGAAAAATAAAAAAGAAATATGTCTATGTATCTTAAAGGAAAAGGATGAGGATTGGGTTATCCACTGTCATGAGTTCAATTTTATGCCATGAGTTTTATGTGTAGATTCGTCTGGAAGAATTTAAAACTATGACTGGTTGCAGGAGTTTTGGTATACCGTGTAATGTCCTTAAGCGTTCCCAATAAAGTTAACTAAATACTAGTAAGGTATATAGCTAAAGGCCACTGTTTTTATTTTCAACAAAACTAGAGGTTTGTTGTTATGTAATGACCTGTAATATTTTTGTCATGAGGCAATATATTTGCTGTCACATTGTTAGATAATTGTCATCATAAAATACATTTAGTGACTGGTTTAGGGGCCCTTAAAGCCCAACTCCAGACAAAACAGTTCTTTCTTTCGACAAAGAGGGGAAGAATTAGATCCTCTACCTGTTGTTTTTTTGTGTGTCCACATTGGGAGAATTTTCTGCTCTGTGGGCAATAATAATGGGACATTTTTCCAATAGGAAGAAAGAAAGCACCAAAAGCACTAGTATAGGGGAAAAGGATCAAAGCCACCTTACTATATTGCTACCTTTATAGTTTTGTTCCCTCCTAGCCCCCCCGCCATGGCTCCTTTATTTCTTGTCCTGGTAGTATCACAGCAATAAAAACTAAAAATACCTCACAGTAAAAACATGACAGATGCTTTAATTTACAGGAAGTGCAATAACTGGTCATCATGTTTGTCAGTGACAGCAAACTTGCCTAAAGTTTGCTTTATGAAAGACAATCAAACATATTAGGACAATGTAATGAGCAAAGCTGAACTGTAGCGTGTAGAAGCCCTTAGTAACCAATCATACTTCACCTTACTTAAGCCACTGGAACATTCATTCTGAGGCGTATCTTGGGTTATTGCGCCTTGTCTGAATGAATTTAATTTAGAATACAACAAAAGTCTACCTTCTGCTGTACAACGGGATAGTTTCACATCCAATCATATAAAAACAGGATTAGGTAACACCATATGTTGCAACTGAAAACACAAACTACACCACCTTTACAAGAAAGTAAGGGTGAATCAAAGGTTATATAGCCGTTATAACCCTTTGAAAAGGAAGAACAGGGGAATGTCACTACAAAACAGAGGTGCTACAGCCTTTGGGAGAGTATGGGAGTATGAAGTGCCTTCTACACACGACTTAGTAGACTGCGCAATTTTCATAGTGTTCTGTGGACTGTAAAACGGTTTTATTGCCATTTTTATTCTTGTTATGGCAATAAAGGGAATTGTGTGATTGGAGTTTTTATTTTATTTTCTATTATGATTAATATATGGTTATGATGAGTGGATTCCAAAGTGACAGTAGAGCAGACATCTAAATACTGTATTTTGTATGTGAAGACAAAGGACCACTGAGTACTAACTGGTCTTCTTTTCTTTAAGGGGTCTTCTGTTCCTGGAATGTCTTTGTCCAGGTTGTGGTTTTTTGCTATCCACTGGAATGGATTGGCTCTAGCTTTAGACCAGTCTTTCTCAACCAGGGTGCCTTCTGGCTTCCTCAGATGTGCCTCATCATTTTCTGATGGCAGGACTCTGATGTAAAAGGGGTACTATGATGTAAAAGGGGGATTCCAATATGAAAGAAGGGCTCTGATGTGAAGAGGGCTCATTATGTGAAGGGGGACTTCTAATGTGAAAGGGAGCATTCTGATTGTTAAGAGAGTCTGCTACAGATGAAAAGGGGAGAGCTTTTAAATCAATATGTCTTTATTGAACAATTTTCATTGTACAGACAGAAGAATGAAGGATGCAGCGATAAAAGAGGCTGTGGTATAACAATAATACATAGCAGGGTTCAAATGAGTATACCTCAATCGAACCTTATAGTAGGAGAGTATACAACAATATCATACGAGATTCAGTAAGTTATACTTGTTCAAGAGCCTCTCGGGAAGCTGAAAAAGTAGCAATAGGAGATTGAGCGACAGGATGGCTCAAAATCGTAGAATAGTCTGGAAATGAAGGGAGAGCTTTAATGCAATGGGAGGAAACCCACTTTTTTGTGTGTTTTGCCTCAAGAGTTTGCATACCTTTTTAGGGTGCGATAAGTAAAAAAAGGTTAAGAAATGCTGCTCTAGACAGTGATGTACTGTAGGAGCCCCCTCTTATTCCAGGAGAGGACGAGTTAATTAATTCCTCTATGTCGATAAAACATCTCCGCTTTCTGAGTTACATAAATGGGGCAGGATGAGGGTCATTGTAGCCAATGTAATTGATTTCACACGCAATGAAATCAGTGTGATAATCACATTGTAGCTACTAATTGTGTCATTACAGGAAAACATGATAAACCACTGCTGGCTACAGATTACTACACTTTTTTGACACTTTATTTCTTGATACCCACTACGAGTAAAGCACAACAAATGTCAAATACTATAATCTAATTTCAAGGCTGGGAGGAATGTGTTTATGTTTGACCCAAGCCAAGAGATGCATAATGAATAAACCAACACTTAACAATTTGTGCTGTTTACTGGAACATCAACAACAAATAGATTGTTCTTGTTTTAAATAAATACAGAGGCAAGCAGTTTGAAGACCCCTGCTTAGTCTCATTCCCATGTGTATTGCAATTGATTTTTGAAAAGGGAAACAGGGAATTACTAAACTTGCATGTTTACAGTATTTGTTATAGAGGACCTAAACTGTGGAAGCCGTGCCAAAAAAGGCAAGCAGAGGGAACAGTCACCAGTATTACATGTAGACATACTGCAGCTGATCTTTTCCCCATTACTGATTTACCATGTCATGTTCTGCACTTTATGTGTAGACAATTAGGAGAGGAACATGGCTTTAGTTCCTCATGTCATGGCTGCAAACCTCCTCCCTTTCCCGATCACTGGTGATCTGATAACTAGTGAGGGAATATTCAAGCATGGAGGAAACTCAGATCCACAGAACTGAAGCAGCAGAAGCAGGGAGATGCATGCACTGCAGCTTCCTTTCCATCAAGGAGAACAGTGAGCATTGCAGTAGGGACATCACTTAATTTCACTCCAAATCCTACTAGCAGTAAGAGGAGGCATTACTTTATATGACCTCACCCTGCAGATACAGTATACAGCTATGAGGCTCAAGGCACAGAAAGTGCACTGCTATTCAGAGGGAATTAAAGACAAAAGGTAAAATGCTACTTAGCAACACACTATTTCAATCACTAGACCATGTAGCTTAAAGTGACATTAAAGTCAAAAACATTTTTCCCTCCCCCCCCCCCCCCCTTGATGTTTTCATCTGTCCCTCCAGCGGTGCTGCGACTCTCCGATACAGCGGTGTCTGCATGCGGATGCACGCATCCATAGACTTACCTTGCGTCTCTGCTCGTCTCCCGGCTGAGAATCGGAACTGTGCATGCGCCCGCCCCAAGATCTTTTGTAGCCGTACGAGCAGTTCCTGATTCTCGGCGCGGGAGCCCGCAGCGATGACAAGGTAAGCAGAATATATAGGCTAAAAAACGGAGGGTTTAGAACCCCTTTAAGCTGGCTGTACAATACACAATTCTTTAGATTTATCAAAACTATGTATGTGAAGACAAGCCTAAGTGGCCTGTGGCAGAGTTTGGGGAAAAGCCAAATCCCCTGGTGGCAGCATGCTTTTTCTCCTAGCTTGTGGCCTTTGAGTTTGTCCTATTGGTGAAAAGCAGGTGAATAGATGCAGAACCCAATCCTAAGGTGGAGTCTTTTGCCACAGTCTGGGGTAGGTGGACAAGCATAAGCTCAGGGCAGGCACCAATCAAACAATAGTACCCAGGGCACAAGTCATAAGCAAGAAAAAAAAAAGAAGATGTTGGAGGACACAAACAATATGAGATAAGGAATGGATACCATATGCCAAGCCAATTTATACTGGCAGATCATTGCAATCAATCTCCTAAAGTGCTAGAAGTGCTTCACTTTCTTAACACAAAGCTAGCAGATCAGGATAATTGAAAAGAAACCTCCCAAAGCACTTAAATTGAGTATTAGGCACATTTTCTCAAGCATGCTTGTGTTAGTGCACTGAGCTATATTTAGTGCTGGGTGACATCAGGTGAGTGCTCTTATGTGCCCATGTAGCCGTGCTGAACATCTGCCAGCAAATGGCAGAGGTGTATACCTATCTACAGGATAGGAGGTTAATCAATGAATTACCCAGGTTACATGACACATGGTAAAGGTTCAAATTGTCTAGTTGCAGTTGCTTTAGTTTGGGTTAAGGGATGTGTTGCCAGGTGGGTTATGCTAGGGGTGCATTGGTGGTAGGGACACCTTTCAACCTATGGCCATTTAGCAAATTTACATGGTTTATACTTGGTTTTAGTGCCGAGAGCTGCATGCTGTAAATTACCAGGAAGTAACCTACTACCAAGCGATGTATGAAAATATTTTCCTGCCCCCACAATTACAACTTGGTCTCCAGTGCCTTTACTTATATATCTGTAAATATAATTTATTAAGATGTATATTTATTTTATGTAAGCTAACACTTTTTTCTTTTTCTTTTTATAATGTTGCTTTAAGTGTTCGCAGTACCATATTTCACTTTAATGATGGCTTTTGTAGCACAACCAGTGCCATTAGAAAGTGCCAGTGCTACTTATAGAAAATATTTTTGCTGAAAACATTGGAAGATGATTAACCAAGAACCTTTACAAATCTTATTTATACAATAAATAGCTGTGTATTCTGGGAACTTGATAGATAGAGATTTCTGCCGCGTTTGCTTGGGAGCCATTGCATGCAAATTGACCTCAAGAGATTACTGCAAATAGCAAAGTCTGGGCTGTTTACACAAGGAAAGAAAATGTTGCCTGAATATCCAATTTTAAAAAGTAATTGCCCCACAAACAGCTTTTGGTAAACTACATACCGTATATACTCGAGTATAAGCCGTCCCGAATATAAGCCGAGGTACCTAATTTTACCAAAAAAATATAAAGGTCTAAAATTGTAAAGTCTTTGCTGTGAAAGATATTTTGCATACAAATAGTGAACAAAATTGTTACACTTTCTCCATTTTACAATCATTGATTCATGCACAGTTTAAACTTTAAGGCAATAGGCCCATAGGCATAATACATCTATCAGCAAGCTGTCAGAGTCATGTTGTACTCTGTAAACAATATTCTATTACTGTATGGTATGGGCGATAGCTCAGGCCCTCTAACAGCTGGGGTAGACAAACCAACAGTGCAGGCTCTTAAACATAGGGGCCCATTTATACTAGATTTGGGTGGTTTAGATGCTGGGACCTACTTTGTTGTCATAGACCGAGACAATGCTCACATCTAGAGCAGATGAAATGTGGGAGACCTTCCTTATGATACCCCGAAGCAATCCCAGGACCTTCCCTCACTCTCTGACTGCAACTAAGACACGCAGAATTCTTCCCACTTCTACCTGACACCATTTGACATGGAAATACAGGAAATATTTATTGTCTGAATCCATTAGCATAATATGAACCATGAAAGAGTTCACAGTATTGCAAATGATACTCTTTACCTGAACCTATCAATCTATACAAAGCAAAAAAATATTTACATTTGAACAGCAATTTTTACGGGATCCAAAAAGGCTACCATCACCTTGGTTTAGCAGTCCAGGGACTGCACAGAACACTGATGCTGAACAAGAAGGTCCTTACAAAGTAGTCAATAAACTAAAAGAGCTTGTAACCAGCCCTGTGTAGAGGAGAAGACAAAAATATAGCAAGAAGTCATTGAAAGCGATTATTGTCCGGGTATAACTGTCAGGGATCAAAGCAAGGTCAGGGCAGGAGAATCTCACATGAGGTTAGCAACAATCTAAGGAACCGGCTATTGACAGTGGAGAATGTTGCCCTTTAAATGAGAGTTTAACCAATCAGGTACACCAAAACATAATGAAAGTGAGCCAAAGGAGAAGCATTAGCAGGATGAGACAACGTTGAATGTCATTGCTGGCTGCACTACACACAAACACTAGACATGAGTAAATAATAGAAATTCTCCTTCACCTGAAAAAACCCTACTGCCGAAAAATCACAGATCCTTGTCCGGCTTCTGTTTGTAAATTATCCAGCTGAGCATCCTGGGGGATGTCATGGACCAAATATGTCACTCAGGATCCCTGGCTGGACCTTTTCACACTGTGGGTGTTTTTATTTACTTTTTGCATTTTTTTAGGGAATTAGTAAAAAAGGTTACTCGTGTCCCCAATACTCATTCCCCAAGGGGAAGGGTGAATATCTGGGGGCCCCTTATTATAAAGGGGCCCCAGATTCTAAAACACTCCCCTTCATAAATCGCCACATGCTTTTTGAGGGACAGGATGTGGTGATGTAGCCCTTGTCCCCTCAACATGCCCTTCCGTGAAAGGTACGTTTCCCATATTAAAGGCATGTATTCTGGTATGGTTCGGGGGGCATGTTTGCTACCCTCCTTTTTCTAGCCACTCAGGCTGCATTCCCAGATAAGGGCCTGGTATCAATTTTTTATGGAACCCCATGCCATTTTTTCCTGATTTTTTGTGTGGTGTCCCTTTAAATAAAATGTCTTTGCAACACCTTAAAAATACACCACACCATTATCCAGGCATGCAGTCTGGTTGGGCAGGACACGGAGAACAGCAAGCGTGCACCCCTCTAACTTCTAAAACATTCCAAACCACATGCCTTCAACATTGGGACATCCTGGTCCCCAAAGGGTTGTGGGGGTTTCTGGAACAGGGGAGTTATCAAATCTGGAAGCCTGTTCCCCCCAGGGGAATGAGTATGGAGTACAAGAGTAAATAAAAAACTGTGGCTCCTTGTGCTGCTTCTCCGTCCCGCCCTCTCTTCTTTACATGGACATAAAGAGGCTGATACCAAGTTAAGTCATATGCTGAAGAGCCTAGTACCATGTGGAAGTATTTACAAAATTATTAAACTCAACTTTTTTTTAGGAGTTTTTTTACTTAAGCCATCTAGCACCATTGAACAAATCTTGCTGCTGGTACTTGTATTTACTATGTTGTTTTTCAAAAATGATTGATGTCCTCAATATTAACTTAATTTTACATTAGGTTACTTGCTGCCGTTCTACATAATCTCTGAAATATGTAGAATCATTTTCTGCTGACTTTCAGTCCTTCATTTCAGCTACAAGCGCATCTATATGAAATTATGCATTATCACAGCTTCTGTTAAAAGTACAGAATACTTTTTTTTAATTGTTGCCTAGCAACAAGTCCTTTGTTCTACCAGCATTATAAACTTCAGGAGCACAGGAAAGTAGAACATTTGTTATTAACATAATACGTCAACCTGAGGGTTCTCTCTGCGAAAAAAAAAAAGAGCCTGCATATGTTCATTTTAAAGATCTAATTTTTATGTTCTATATTTTTCCAGGTCAACAGTTTCCCCCACTTATTTATTTTGCAGATATAATGGCAAAACTTTTTGTGTACTGCCAGTCTGCATTCATTTATAATCTTAATGGTGTTAAATGTTAGGAGATAACATTTTGTGTGGGTTTAGCAATTTGATAGTCTATTGTCCAATGCTGGTAAATATAGTGATTACTTTTTTTTTTTAATTCAACATCACAAACCTGTGAAATGAACATAGTAAAGGAAGAAAGACAGTAAAAATCAATCTTTAGCCCATTTATAAAACACCTATTCTTTGTTTTAACCCACAAGCATTGAGTAAAAGGGATTTTTTTTAAGACAGACAAACTCACCTCTACATTATTTTAGTTTTCATTACCATCCATGTACAGCAAACTTAATAAAAAATAAAAAAAAATGATATAACCTTCTGCTGACACATCACAAAAGGCTTCTCCGGAAGCCAGGGTATCAGGTCTGTCATCCTATCAACACCCAAATCTTGCCTACTAAGCTTTGCTAGCAGGCACTAAAGCAACCTATAACAGTGGTGGGTCAATAGTGAGGCTTTGGAAGGAGGAAGAGATGGGGCCAAGTTATCAGGGAAGATGAATTTAGAAGTTTGCAAGTAACAAATGTTCCTACCAGCTTGACCTGGATTGGGGTTTGGTATTGCAATTGAAAGTAGAGAGAAAAAAAGAACACTAATTTTAACCATTCTTGAATGAGTGAACGAGTAGGTTTCATGGCTTGTTCACACCAAATCTCGACCACATCTGGATAAGTTTCTGCATATGCAGTGCAGAGCATTTTTTATGTGTTTTTGATGCAATTTTTATGCGTTCACCCTTTTTTTTGTCTAAAATGGGCTTTCAGGTGGTGTAGACCAGTGCAGTCCAGAGCATTTGCATGCATTTTTTGATGCTTTTGCATGTGTTTTGGTACGTTCCAGAGCAGGAAAAAACAGAGCCTGCTGCAGTTTTTCCACATGCGCTGGAACTGAACGCTGTGGTGTGAACTAGAGCTCAAATACCATTGGAATACAGTGGATGCATTCTTAAAATGCTCTGCTCTGCATCTGCTCCGCACTGCGCCTGCAATATTGAGTGGGGCAACTCAGATTAATAACGTGCTGGATTAGTCTGACCCTAGTTCATTATAATACTTTATTACTGTGTAGTATGTGTGTAGGGAAATGCCGTGGGTGGCGCACGTGCAGTAGAGCCTTCTCGGCCAAACCTCTTACTTCTAACTAAACCGGAAGTCAGGTCGTTGGAGATCTTGACGAGTTGGAGTTTTCGACAGAACAGCGGCACTAGAAAACTTATGAATAGGAGACCAAAAATCTAGCTGCTGGATATCAGAACAAAAAAGGAGTTAAATGGTAATACACCTTATTGTTATATTTTGTTATTGTGATACATTTTATTTTATTTTATTTACCTGTTATTAATGTATTTTCAGTATGTAAAAATGCGTTGTATGTTCCAATTATGGCTTTCTGTGCTAATTTTATTCTATTGTATTTTAAATTACTAGCCTAGCCCATAAAATTCACCATTAAATCCACCTTTAAAAATCCAAACAGTTAGGAAATCAGCGAAGAGAACTGGTGAACTAAATCTAGCTAAATGCGAACAAGCAGGCTTTGAGTTATTAACTCATATAATCCCAACTGAGAGCAAAAGTTATGTATAGTTGAAATTATTGTATATGCAACATTTATGCAACTGTATTCTTTGACCTTGGATGCGGACTATGTTATATAACTGTTTTATTGAATAAATGTATACCTTCATTAATTTGCCAACACCAGGTTGCTTTTGTGCGAGATAGAAAAAAAATGTGGATCCAATTCATTATATAATACAATACAAAGAATAATTACCATACAAAGAATAAATACAAGATCAAGGGAAAGTCTTTCTCATTAGATGAAGCGCAAGCATTCAAATCAGTGCACTGGGGATATTGAAATGCTACATTGTAGAAGTTTTCTTTAATTAATTGACTTACTATATCCATCTTACTTTCTAGTCTAACCCATGGTGAAAGGGTTTTTTGTTTTTACTCTTGATTATAGATACCTTATTTATGAGGGTTTTTTAATGTATTCAGCACATTCAGGACAGGCATTTTGTTGGGATTTAGCTTATAGTTTTTAGAGGACCAGTCCATCAAAAAGGGTTATTTTAATTAGAGGTAGGGCTTGGTGGGCCGTGTCAGCCCCTGACTTCTTATATGTCTTGGATAATCCAGTATAGAGATCTCCTTGTCATTCCCAACTGTTTCTGTCTACCAGTAGGGAGCTTTGAGTATTCCTGCCCACCTTTGTATGTTTTAATAACTGCTATTGCATTCCCCAAAGCTTATAATAGAGTAATCCAACAGGTAGCATGAAAGCACCTGATTATTGCCATAACAAGTATGCTGATCTGGCAATTCAAGCGCAGAGATCTCCCCCAGGGGTTTTCCTAGACTTATTGCCACCTGAGGTCAGGGGGTTGGGGGGTGATTGGTGGATGGTGTTTCTGGTGGTGCTGTTACTGGGGTGGGGGGTGCTGGAGATGCCTGTTACCGGGGGGTGGGTTGAGGGTGCTGGGGGTGCCTGTTCCCGGGGG